>NC_142034.1:8817222-9119166 GCF_982192425.1 Myodes glareolus
TTCAGCAGTGTCTTTATTTAAAAAACAAAAACAAATAAACAATACCTGGCATTCCTTTAAATGATGGCACATTCCTCTAAACCCAGCACTTAAGGGGACAGAGGCAGGTAGATCTCTGTGAGTTCAAAGCCATGTTGGTCTACAGAGTAAATTCCTGGACAACCAGGGCTACACAGAGAAACCCTGTCTCAAAAAGCCAAAACAAACCAAACCCAAAAAAACCAAAAAACCAAAACCAAACCCCTGCTGGATCAGCAAGTACTGCAGAGAGAACACGAGACGTAGACTGACTGGAAGGGGCTGTGATGTAACACTGTGAAGCCATCCTCGCGGTGGCCCAAGATTTTGCCGGAATGACACTGTTTTGGGGTCAGTAATGCCTTGTTCATGGTCTGTAACTAAGCCTAAGAAACTCGCACGCGTGCACACACATACACGCACTCACACACTCACTCACTTACTCACTTGTTGTGTTGATGCTTGGGAGCCGGAAAGAACATTTAGAGACAGGATGGCCAACGCTGGAAAGGAGTATGAGCAGGTACTAAAGAGAGTGGAGGCTGGAGTGTTGCTGCCACCTGCTGGCTAGGAGCAGATATAGCAACGTGCAGCAGCCCAAGCGTTTTGAGTCCTAAAGAGGCTTAAACCCAGGGGATAACACTCTACCAAGTTGGCTAAGGATGTGTCACCAAATGCTTTTGGTGTGAGGAAGCTGGGCGAACATATGAGGCACTTGCTTCTCCCTGAACGCTGGCATTCGCGTTTGTGAAATGGAAGGGCTGGGAAGGAAT
Source organism: Myodes glareolus (assembly GCF_982192425.1). Classification (NCBI taxonomy): domain Eukaryota; kingdom Metazoa; phylum Chordata; class Mammalia; order Rodentia; family Cricetidae; genus Myodes; species Myodes glareolus. Next base: position 8,818,014 of record NC_142034.1, read on the forward strand.
GACCAATGCTTAGGAATCAAGAGACCTCTTCCTCGGGTGAAGCATCATCTTGGAGAAGAGCCCTGCCTGTAATAAGATAACTCTCTGGCAGACCGTACGAAGACCCTGTTCACTCCAAAGGACACAGTTGTAGGTTTTGGGGAGTGGGGGGAGAGCAGAAACGTTCACAGGTTCTCCTGAGAAAGTCAACAGAATGGGTCATAATCTCTCTCCTTCAGATCTGCCTAAGGGAAACCTAAGAGCCACAGCCTGTGCCTACAAAGCTGTCTCCTTGTGAGAATGCAGTAGAATAAGACGTGGTTTACTGCACAGATAGCACCGCCTAGGCTCACGGCTAAGGGGTGGGCCCTCGGAAAGGGGCCCCACTGGGCCCAACCAGAAGCTCTGCTCTGTCCTTGGTATTTCTTCCAAAACACCCCCGCCCCTCCTTGGACTCTGGGAATAGTGGAGAAGAACTTCCTCTTCCAGTGGCAGAGGTCTTCCAAAGATGATGGACACACAGAAGACGGGCCAGTGGGTTCCATGGGAGGGAGGACCGAGGTAAGCCAGGTCGGGGATGCAGGAGTGGTCCAAAGCGTGGACCTGTTTATATACAGAGTACAACGGGTTTTTCAGGTAACTGCAGCAACAAAGACTGCTTCTTCCTCCATGTGCAGCCAAGTCCCAAGCCCCAGAACTGCCCTTGGTATGACCAAGGATTCTGCAAGGATGGTGAGAGCCTGGCAGACAGGGATGGGATGCACAGAGGGACGAGGGTGACCCAGACGGGGATACTCAGTAGGCAAGGAGCTCCCCACGAGGGCTTGTGCCATCTACAGGCCCCAGGGGGAAGGCTTTCTGAATTTGTCTGAGGCTTGCACGACAGTGGAGAAATCTCCCGAGACACTGGGGAATGCAGCCTGGTGTCGGGCACAAGGGCTTCCCAGGAGGGCTGGGGATTCACAGCCTACCCTTCTCAGTGGGTGAATGTGGGACCTTGGCTGAGAAGCCTAGCAGGCTAGTGATAGACACAGCTCCCATGTGCTGAAGGCCACTTAAGTTCTACCCTTTGCCCTGCTCCCAGCCAAGCATAGAAGGTAGGGTCCCCGTGGGTCCCCAGGACTTATGATCATGTGTCTTCCAGTGTGATAGGGAAAGATGGCTTGAGCAAGCTCTCGCCTTTTTGGGGCTGAGGGAAGGTAAAGAAAGGGATGGAATCCCGGGTAGCATGATCCACGCCTGCTTTACCCCTGAACCACATGCCCAGCCCTTCCGGGAATCAAGGTTTCTACCCCTGTCTCCTGGCTTCAGGCACATCCATGGCCGGAAGGCTTATGCACCCTCTTCCCAACGGAAAGCCTACCGCAGCCCACGCTCTTCCTCATGAACTATTTCATGTTTATTCCCTCCTCGGGAAGGAAGGCTCTCGTGGCCATTTGCTCTTTGTCTCCTAGGTCCCTGGTGTAAATACCGCCATGTCCATCAAGTCCTGTGTCTCAACTACTTCACGGGTTTCTGCCCCAGGGGACCTAAGTGCCAATTTGGACAGTAAGTATGATTCTTCCCGATTCACTGGAGCGCTGGACCCTACCGCCTGGGTCTAGACCATTCCGGTCTTTCCTTAGTGGGAGATTATGCAGCTAGTATATCCCTAGTGATTTCCATCTCTTTTATTTTATTTTTATTTTTTGAACATTTATTTTATTTTATGAACATTAGTGTTTTGCCTGCATATATGTCTGTGTGAGGGTGTCAGGTCCCCTGGAACTGGAGTTACAGACAGTGAGCTGCCATGTGGGTGCTGGGAATTGAACCCAGGTCCTCTGGAAGAGCTGTCAGTGCTCTTAACCGCTGAGGCACTTCTCCAACCCCATCTACCTAGTGATTTTCATTGCAGTGTTTTCCTCACCCTGGAGGTCTGGGTCTGTTGGCTGGGTGGACTCCAGTCCTCTCTCTTAACACTTACTCACAATGGGACAGGCGTGTACCTCTCTCGAAGGCTGTTCTAGAAATGAGTGGAAACATTCCCAGTCACTTCCTGAGTCCTCAGAACCACTGTGCAGGGCTGAGGGCGAGGACTCCTTCCCTGGGGGGCCCTGGAATGGGAAGTCTGCAGCGAGCTAATGAGCGGGGCTAGAAGGCTAGAGCTGACTCTAACACACACATTCTCTCTCCCTTGCCATCCCGTTCCACCCTCCCTCAGTCCCAAGATGAGCCCAGTACTGCACCCCAGTAATGTGAAGGTAAGTGTAGCACTTGGGGTGCCCACATAGTGTTTCCCTCTTTTGGCCTCCATACCTGTCTGGGTTTCCTGGCACTGTGTTGTTCTCAGGAGACCCCACTCTTTCGAGTCCAGTCCTGTAAAAGGCACATGGGGACCTGTGTATGGGGCACCTTGCTGAAATAACCAGGCTAGCTAAGGATAAAACAATTATATTCTATTTATTATAAGGAGAAAACTCAAGAAACAGGAAACGAGAAATCCAAGTATAGCAATGTCCTGCGGGAAAAGGCTCAGAGAGCATGCACACGGAGGTGCACACGGTTTACCCTGGGTCGCAACACCTGCATACAGTCCTCTGTCATTTCTGCACCCCTCCATAGGACCCCTCCATAATCACCCCGAGGCCTTCCTTTTCTCTAGCTGGGTAGCACGGGGATGGCTTCTTTCCTTTGCTTGTTGTTATATTTTTTATTATTTATTTACTTTGTGTATGTATGTGGGTATGTGCACGCCACAGTGAGTGTGTGGAAGTCAGAGGACAACAACCGGGCGCCATTGGTCTTCTCCTGCCACCTGAGTCCCGAGGGCAGAGCTCAGGCCTTCAGGCTTGGCAGCAGGCACTTTTACCCACTCAGCCATCTTGCCACTGACAAAACCCCAGGACTTCCAGTCCAAAGTCAGCTTTCTGAATGAAGACTAGGGTGATTCATAAATTTCCCTGGTTCCTAGGGAGATCCATTATTATCCCCATTGTTACCAGGCATCAGTGAGAACTCACGCCAAGGGTCAGCACACTGCTGTCTTCAGGCAGTGTCCGGCTCATCATACGTCCCCACCCCTACTTCAGTGCTGGAAACTGGATCCAGAGTCCTAGGTGGCCAGGCCAGTGTTCTGTTGCTGAGCAGCAACTAACATCCCCAGGCTCCTAATGCGTGACTCCCTGCTCCTTCCCTCCCACTTTCTTTCTTTTGAGGTTTTTTTTTTTGTTGTTGTTTGTTTGTTTTCAAGATTTATTTATTTATTATGTATACAACATTCCTTTCATGTATGCTTGCATGCCAGAAGAGGGCACCAGATCTCATGGTGCCCATAGCAACCATGTGGTTGCTAGGAATTGAACTCAGGACCTCTGGAAGAGCAGTCAGTGCTCTCAACGTCTGAGTCATCTCTCCAGCCCCTATTGTTGTTGTTGTTTCTAAGACAGGGTCTCACTATTTAGCTCTGATTGAGGTCTGGCTGGCCTGGGACTTCTTGTGTAAACCAGGCTGGTCTCACATTCAGAGATCCACCTGCCTCTGCCGCCCCAGTGCTGGGACTAAAGGCGTGCGTCATCACTCCTGAATAGTGGCTTTTTCTGTGAGGAGAGAGATGAGGATGGGTTTTAAGCGGCTGTGGGAAGGGCTGGAGAGATAGTTCAGTGGTTCAGAGTAGGCGCTGCTCTGACAGAGGACCCCAGTTTAGTTGCCAGCACCCAGGGAAGCTGACTCTTCCAGCTTCTCTGGGCACCAGCACCCACTTGCGCAAACCTACACATATGTACATCCTTAATCAAAACTCAGAAGGTTGAAGGGAAATGAGAAGACTATTTTGTGTTGTGGAATAATCTTTCCAGGGCTCGTAGCCACCTTACTGGACCGGCATCGCCTCTTTCACCACCTGCACCTTGCCTCTATGGTTTGAATGTGCTAGGATCACCAACTCAGCTCCAGGCTGGATGTCCTCAGGACAGTAGTGCCAGGCTGGTGCTTAGGGGGAGGTCTCAAGCATCCTCACGGGACTAGATCCTGATGAAAGTGGTTGTTATGAGCCAAGTTGGGCTTTCCCGACTTCCTTGCTCACCAGACTTCTGCATGCACCTGCTCCCTCTTCACTTGGTACAGCACAAGGACCCGCCCAGGAGCCGAGTAGACACTGCTTACAGGTCTTAGCCCTCAACCTCCAGAATGTGAGATCAGCAAACCTCTTGTCTTTTTTTTTTTTTTTTAAAAAAAGAGGGGAATGTTGTGTTGTGTGATATTTGTTTGCACTGACACTCCAAAGGCAGTGTTGGATAAAAGTGTTGATAACACTGAGGAGGTGGAGGCAGAAGGTTCAGGTTCAAGGCCACCCTTGGCTACATCTAGAATTTGAGGCTAGCCAGAGTCACATGGGACACTGTCTCAAAAATAAAGTATGTGTGTGTGTGTGTGTGTGTGTGTGTGTGTGTGTGTGAGAGAGAGAGAGAGAGAGAGAGAGAGAGGAGAGAGAGAGAGAGAGAATATACTTAAATCATGTCATAAAATTCTTGAAGAACTAATTTACAAAATACATTGGGAACAGCAAAACAAATCAATGCCAGCGCCCCCATCCCAAAGCAATCTCTCATGTCAAAATATAAAAACCAGACCCCCAAACTTCAGAACCTGGGTATTTGGGTGACCGTGTCTACACCGGGAGTCTCTGCAGCACGGGTACCTCCTGGCCCTCTCTATCTGCAGCTTGTCAACCAGCCCAGGGATGGAACAGCTCCAGCTTCCTTTGGCAACACTCTAGCAGCCCCTTCCCTGGCGAGGTTCATGGTCTACCAGAAGAGGGGGGCCCTGCCTCCTGCCTGCGGCTCAAGCGTCCCACATGCCCCATAGGTAAGTGAAGGAACCCATAGGGCAGGGAAAGCGCTTCGGTCTCCTGAGGGCTGCAGGGGGAAGGGCTGAGCATCTAGCTGGAGACCCTGACTCCATGTTTGCAGCAGATGAGGATGCCACGTTGGGGTTCAGGAATGTGAATGGCGAGAACCGAGGGTCTGGTGGGAAGGCGCATGCCTGTAATCCCAATGCACCAGGCAGTCTGGAGGACTGCACCACGTCCGAGGCTCATTTAATCTACCTAGCGAGCTCCAGGCCAGACAGGCTGTGTGCGGAGTGAGTCCCTGCTGAAAAGAAAACTGAACTGCTGGGTGTGGTGGTGTATACCTTTGGTTCCAGCACTCCGGAGGCAGATGCAGGTGGCTCTCTGTGAGTTGGAGGTCAGCCTGGTCTACAGAGTGAGTGAGTTCCAGGTAAACTAGGGCTGCATAGTAAGATCTTGTCTCAAGATAAATAAGCAAAATATAAAAAATAAACAATGCCTTTATGAGGTAGATTACCATCAGCACTGGACTGTACTGTTTTTTTCTTTTTAACCAAACAAATGATCAGGTGTCACACACCTTTAATCCCAGCACTCAGGAGGCAGAGGCAGGTGGATCTCTGTGAGTTCGAGGCCGGCATGGTCTATAGAGTGAGTTCCAGGACAGCCAGGGCTACACAGAGAAACCCTGTCTCGTTAAAAAAAAAAAAAAAATGGAGGCAGGAGGATCAGAAGCTCAAGGTCATCCTTGGCTACCTGGGTAGTCTGGGCTACAGAAGACCTAGTTTCAAAAAGAAAAAAACGTACAGTTATACCTGGATGCTAGGTAAGAGGGCAGAACTCTTTATTTTCTTGGATGTTTGACTTTGAAAAGCAAGAACCACCTTGTCTGCAGGATGGGAGCTAAATGGGAACCTGAAGTCTCTCTTTTGGGTCCAGATTTTGCGATTATTCCCAGGCTGGTCTCAAACTATTGTACTTACCACCTCAACCTTCTGAACAAGACCCCTGTTGAGGCTGGAGCAGCCAATAAGGTTTTTTTTTGTTGTTGTTGTTTGTTTGTTTTGAGACAAGGTTTCTCTGTGTAGCCCTGGTTGTCCTGGAACTCATTCTGTAGTTCCAGACCAGGAACTGTAGGACCAGGCTGGCCTCGAACTCACAGAGATTCCCCCTGCCTCTGCCTCCTGAGTGCTGAGATTAAAGGTGTGTGCCACCACTGCCAGAGCCAATGAATTCTTTTTATTTTTATTATTTTTCAAAAGATTTATTTATTTATTATGTATACAACATTCCTTCCATGTATGCTTGCATGTCAGAAGAGGGCACCGGATCTTTTTATAGATGTCTGTGAGCCACCATCTGGTTGCTGGGAATTGAACTCAGGACCTCTGGAAGAGTAATCAGTACTCTTAACCTCTGAGCCATCTCTCCAGCCCCGAGCCAATGAATTCTTTAGAAAACCAGCCGTGGTTCTCCAGACAAGTGAGGATTTTTCTTTGCAGAATTCCTAAGAAGGTATGACCTTAACTTTCTCTCTTTTCTTCAAAAACCAGGCCACCAATGCCAGTGATGAAGGCTGTACCAGTCGGAGTCACCAAGACCCAGCCTGTAGTACAGGAACTGGAAACCCTTCTAGTAAAGGGGCTCCCTGGCCTCCCCAGGGAATTCTGCACCCAGTGGTCCAGTGAACCCCATCACCCCAGTGAGATACAGGATGCAGAAACAGCCTACAGCATCTGGCCTATTTCCAACTACCCTGCGCATGAACAAGCTGAAAAAAATCAGGGACAAAGGTCGGCTGACTGTGGTGTATCTGTGAACCAGTGGAGGGAGCCAAGTGCACTGAACTCGACCAGGTCAGTCAGTATCCTGTATGCAGCTTCCATGCTCTTGCCGACCACTCTGGGCCAATAGTCTCAAGAGCTCCCGAAAATGGGCAATCTAAACAAACAGTGGCTTTTCAGCTTGGCAGCTGCTTCCCCGTATGGTTTGTTTAACTCTGAGAATATATTCTGTGTCTTACATGAAGCTGGATTAATTCCTTTTTTTCTTTCTGTCTTTTTTTTTTTTTTAAATGCTGTGGCAAAGCAGCCAACTTGGGGTTTATTTTGAGAGGACATAGTCAATCATGGCAGGGAAACCATGGCAGGAGTGTGAACTGGCTGGTCGTGTTGAATCCATTCAAGGAAGCTTAGAAAAAGAAATGATTGGCTTCTTTCTTTTTCAAATTTGGTCTGGAAATCCAGGACATGGAGAGGGTGCTACCCATGTACTGTAGATGCTACATGGATTGCAGAGATTCATGGGTTCATGGCCTGTCTTCTCCACTCAGTGAGCCCTAACACCTCCCCAGACACATCCGGAGGTGTATCTCCTAGGTATGCAGCCTGGCTGACATAGATAGATCAACCCTCCCAGGCGGACTAGGCATTGGTGTATAGAAAAGGCTTATCCTGCCGAGCTAGGGCAGCGACCAGGACGGTCTCCACTATGACAAAGCAAACACAACAATGCCTTTATCCACTGGGAAGAAGGGGGCAGCTAAGAGGACATTTTCAGTACAGAAGGCAGCCTACAGAAGGACTAGGTGGAGCATGGCTACTTGGCCTCCTTCAGTGTGAGTGCTTTGCTGAGGCAATGCATAACACAGGCCCAGGGGACCATTTTCCGTGTTCCCATACCATTTCAAACCACCCTAGGATGCTGTGATAGCTTTTGGCCATGCAGGAAAACTGCCTAACCTCCTCTAGCCTGCTTCCTTAATCTAGAACTCAAGCAGTCACGACATAGGGCTGTCATACAGGTAAAATGACCCAGTACATGTGACAGAACTCTGCAGGACACCTGGTGGCATGGAGCACATGGTGACCACTGCTGTTTGAGAAAGTTCTAGCAAGTCAACGGTGCAGACCACACGCGTCCAGCACCTTTTGCTTTCATTTTTAATGACTCTCACTGTTAATGCCTTTCCCTTTGGGAAATTTTGTGTGGGCTTTGGTAAAGGATAAAAATGTGTACAGTGGTTGTTGGCAAACTTCCAGGCAAACACAAACCTGGCCCCGCCCCTTGGGGACCCGGCAGAGGCAGAGTGAGCACCCCTGCATGCATGGCAGGCAATACCCTGATTCTAGGTGCAAAGGTCCTTTTAAGAGACAAGTCCTGCCTACTCCTCTCTTCCTGCTGTTCTGAAGAGACAAGTAGGTCTCTGCCCCTCCCTCCCTCTCTCTCTCCCTCTCTCTCTCTCCCTTTCACCCTCCCTCCCTCCCTTCCTCTCTCTCTTCCCTTCTCTTTACCCTTCTCTCAATAAACTCAAGCTCTGTCTGCATGGCCTATTTGTCTTTCATCTGCCATGGGACCTGCTAAAGGCCCCTCCCACTTTACCGTGTATTCATAATAATGGCATCCCCTCTAAACAAAATAATTCTTTGGGGAAAAAGAAATCCCTGCTACCATGGAACCAGAAATTCCATTGTGCCCTGCTAATTATACCAAGAACAGGAACGTTAGAGATTTACTAGACGCACCTGATCCCAAGGATGAAATGCCTACAGTTCAGATCCAGAGCCTGAGGCCATTAAAGGCAAGAGTTCAGTTAATAAATACAGAGAAATCAGAATGGTGCGGTATAATGAGAAAAGAGTAAGACATCAGGACCTTCCCTTTTAGGAGAGTTATGAGGGGAACAGGCCCATATAGTAAGACTGAGAAACTGTAATATAGTGTCTCTTCATTCCCTTGGGGGCTTGAGGAAAGTTCCTACTCGATAAAACAGTCATTCCTCTGATCTCTGGCAAGAGGAACTTGTGGTCCTTTCATTAATGCATAACTGGTGCCTCCTGTCAAGTTCAAGGCTAGCTTCAACTCCAGGTCTCAAGCTACACCCCAGCTCACAGGCCCCTTGTCTCCAGTTTAATCCTAGATGCAACTATGCAGTATAAAAGGGGTAACCTTTTCTCAATTAAAGGCTTCAGGCAGCCATCCCGATTCACCCTCAGACTGTGTTTATCTCTCCGTGCCCCCTCCCCCGCCTCCACACCTCCTCTTTGGAACCTGAACCCCCTGCCGGAAGCTGGTCCAAGTGTGGGCTGCTGTGGAGCGTCTCCTCCCAGGTTTAGAGCTTTTAAATGACAAATGAGTCCCTGTGGTGGTTTGAATGGGGATGGTCCCCATAGGCTTGCATATTGGAATGCTTGGGAAGAATTAGGAGGTCTGGCCTTGTTGAAGGAGGTATGTCATTGGGTTGGGTTTTGAGGTTTCAAAAGCTCATAGCATTTCCAGTTAGCCCTCTCTGTCCCTCTCTCTGCTTCATGGTTATGTCAACTCCTGCTCCAGCATCAGAGCTGCCTGCCTGCTGCCATGTTCCCTGACATCGTTGTGACCACGTCACAGGACTCCCAAACAAGACCACCACAGAGCCAGTATCCGATGCAAACACACTGGGGTTTATTCAAGCTAGCTTGGACCATAATCCAACACACTGATGCAGCAGGAGGGGGGGAATCGACCCTGAGGCAAGGGGTTTTTAAAGGGAAAAGCCACAAGCAGGGCGGCACAAGCTTTGGCGTTTTAGGACCGCATACAAGCACACAACGTTTGATTTTGTTGGTGGGGGTATTTCAAAACAGTGATTGTCAGCAGACAGGAATTTTAAAACACCCGCTAATCAGATACCTATAAGGACGTTTGAAGCAAGCAGATGTTTGGATACTCTGGTAGGTCGCTTTGACCAGGGCAGGCACAGTTTATGATTGCTGATGATTTTGCTGGGCAGCACTCACCCCCCTAGTTAAGTCCTGTATAAAATATTCTTTCTCGGGCTGGAGAGATGGCTCAGCGGTTAAGAGCATTGCCTGCACTTCCAAAGGTCCTGAGTTCAATTCCCAGCAACCACATGGTGGCTCACACCATCTGTAATAAGGTCTGGTGCCCTCTTCTGGCCTGCAAGCACACACAGAATATTGTATACATAATAAATAAATAAATAAATATTAAAAAATTCTTTCTCAAAATGGAGTTTGTTCTGTTCCTTCACCATGATGGTCATGGACTTACCCTATAAGCCTCTGTAAGTTGCCTTAGTCATGGTGTCTTAGCAGAGCAGTAGGGTAGGACGTAGTAAGTCCCCATCAGCTTTCTCTTGGATTAGAGTTACACATCTCTTCAGGGAGAGTCAAATCTATCCCAATTTAAGCGTTCAGAAAGGAGGCTCTATACCACCCCTCAGGGAACCTATACCACCCCTCCCACGGTGCTGCCAACCACTTCTCTGAGGGCGGAAGAGGTGAATGATCCCCACAGAGGTTATTTTTTTTTAAAAAATAGTTTCATTATGAAGAGCGTTGACTGGTTTTCTCATTAAGATAGCCTGTGAATAATATGAATTGTATTTTCCTTTCTTGATACAGGGTCTTATGTTGAAGCCCAGGCTGTCCTCAATCTCACTATAGAGCTGAGGTTGACCTTGTCTCTAACTCCCGAGTGATAACTGCATATACAGTTCTACTGTATTTCTTTGTGTGGTGCTAGGGAACGGAACCCATGGCCTCTAGTACATGCGCTCTTCCACTGAGCTACCTTTACCCTTAAAATAACTTTTAAAACAAGTTCTCATTATGTAGTTCAGACTGACCTTGAACCTGTGATTTCTTTCCCCCCCTGATTTTTTGAGACAGGGTTTCCCAGTAGCTGTGGAGCTAGTTCTAGAACTCACTTTGTAGACCAGGCTGTCTCTGCCTCCTGAGAGTGTGTGCTACCTACCACCACCCAGCGAATTTGTGATCTTCTTGCCTCAACCTCCCAAGGTGTGGTTCACCATGCCTGGTTTAAGATCCAGCATTGCTTTTGTTGTTGATGCTGGAGATCATACCCAGGGGAAAATCTACCTCTGGGCTACACCCCCAGGCCCTGTGTGTGTGTGTGTGTGTGGGGGGGGGTTGGGCATGCACACTACATTCTAGTGAAGGTCAGAGAACCTGTGGGAGCTGCTTGTCTCCCTCTACCAGGGAGTTTGTCCTGGGGAGTCAAACTCATAAATTTTTTTGTGTGTATTTTGCCTGTATATGATCATAAGCATGCCCAGTGCACTTGGAGTTCAGAAAAGTGTGATTTCCCCTGGAACTGGAGTCACAGTTATGAGTTGCCATAAATATCGCCATAAAACCCAGCTGTGGGCTTAATTAGTGATTCACGTGGGAGGGCCTGGCCTACGGTGGGCGGAGCCATAGGAAAGCAGACCGAGCAAGCCAATAAGCAGCTCCCCCTTCCATAGTCTCTGCATCAGCTCCTGCCTCTAAGTTCCTGCCCACTTTTTTCAAAGATGAACAGTGTTGTGGAAGCGTGACTTACCCCGCCTGGCCCACACCTCTAGTCCCAGCAGTCCGCAGGTGGATCTCTGTGGGCCAGGCAGGACGACAGTGTGACTCTATGTTCAAAACAAAACACGTGCAATGACTCTACTCTTTTCTACGACCGAGCAGCTGCTGAGGTTTATAGCTCGTCTGCCCCATTTCCTCGCTTAAACTCTAATAGAATTGTTTTTTAACAAAAGAAACAAAGAGGTGTTTTCTGCAGTTTTATTACTGGCACCCTCCCTGCCCGCAGCACAAACTTCGAGTGTTTCGTCTCCTCTGCAGTTGTCTCTGTCACACACTCCCTGGCTCTCGGACGTGCTCGGCATTACTTGCGCCAGCGCTGCAGCTCTTGGGACAAAGAGAGACAAATATGAGAACCTGGGAATACGTGTCTTGCTAACCGACTTTTATCTCTGCTTTTTAAATATTTTGGTTTATACACTTAGGATTCTTCTTGGGCCTAAGAACATCCTGTTTCCGTCTTCAGAGATGAAAAAGAAAATGTCCAGGTCGGGTGCATGGCACCAGCAGCACTAGGGGCAGAGGTAGGACAAGGTCAACCTGGGCTAGACATTAAAATGCCACGTGACTAATACCTTTGGATTGGCTCGCCTGGGAACAAGCACTGTCTTTAGGGAGATGGGATTCTCGTTTGTATTGGGATCTCGTATTTCACGAATGGCCCACTGCGTCTGCTCCAAGGAGAGCTGTTGTCTTTGGCAGGATGCTCAGCATGCAGAGGTGTGCTGCAGGACTCTTCAGACAAGGACTGAGTAGGTACACTGAGTTTTCATCTGAAATAGCCTAGGCTCCTGCCACCTCTTAAAATTAGGAAAAAATACTAAACTTTTTTTGGCTAGTTTCCTATACCATGAGTTTTTTCTTTCTAAACCCTGAGTCTTTTTTTTTTTTAAGACCAGGCTGGCCTCGAACTCAGAATTTTGCCTGCCTCTACCTCCCCAGTGCTGGGGAGTTTTTTGCAGTACATGTGTGCCTGCAGAAGTCTGAAGAGGGTGTTAGATTCCTCGGAACTGAAGTTAGGAATGTCTCTGAGCTGCCATGTGGATGCTGGGAACTGAACCTGGATCCTCTTTAAGAACAACAAGTGTTCTAACCACTGAACCAACTCTCCAGCCTCTAGATCTGTTTAAATGAACAAAAATTGTCTTGGATTAAGAGAAAAGAAATTGGGGCATTTCCTCCTGGCCAGGACTTCAGATGAGCACAGCTATAACTGAACAGGTGATACAATTTGATTTTCAGAGACAGGGTATCGTGTGTGTAGTCTAAACCACCTCTGAACTCATTACCTTCCCACCCTAGCCTCTTGAATGATGGGATCACAGGCATGAACCACCATGACTGGTTCAAGGAGCTTGGTTTTGAACACTGAAGGTAGCCAGACTCAGTGGCTGGAGAGATGGCTCAGAAGTTAAAAGCACTTGGTGGATTTTCCAGAGGTCCTGGGTTTGATTTCCAGCACTTACAAGGCAGCTCAAAACCATCTGTAACTCTAGTTCCAGGGGATCAGCTGCCTTCTCTGGTCTCCACGGACACCAGTCATGTACTTTGTATACAGACATACTTGCATGCAAAATACTTATACACATAAAAAATTAAAAAAAAATAATAAATTAAAAAACAAAAAAGCCGGGTGGTGGCAGTGGCGGTGCATGCCTTTAATTTCAGCACTAGGGAGGCAGAGGCTGATATGGTTTACAAAGTGAGTTCCAGGACAGCCAGAGTTGTTATACAGGGGAAACCCTGTCTTCAAAACAAAACAAAACAAAAACAAACAAACGAACAAAAAAAGATATGCTGACTCTAGCCAGGTGTGGCAGCACGTACCTGCAACCCTAGCACTCGCAGGCTGAGGAACAGGGAGTGAGAGGTCAGGGCGGGGGTCTGAGTCCAGGTCTAGCCTGACCTGTGCAGAGAGACCCGGTGAACAAAAAGCTGAAGCTGCTGTGTCTTAAGCACATGGACTGTTCTGTTCCTCTTGCTTTAGGTGGCAGAAAGCCCTTCTAGTCCACTGTGGAAAAGGGGTTCTCAGGCACGAAGGAGGGCGCCTCCCCCTAGTGGGGAACAGTTTAAAGCAGCAAAAGCAAACCAACCCACCAACTGAAGGCCTCCGGCCCACCGCAGGTATCACTAATGGGCAGCTAGAGCAGCCATGTAAATATAACTCAAATCTTGCAGACCTTTAATGGAGCCCTAGCGACATCGGGGCTCCCGGATACTACCACCAGAGCCCAAAGGGAGGTGACGAGTCACTTAGGCTACCTATTACGGCAGCTTACTCAGATGCTTGAAGCTCCAGTTACAACACAGGATGAAGTAGCCAGCGAAGAGCATGGTGAGGCCCCCGACGCTGCTCTTCTTTATGGTGGTGTTGCACCTCACCCAGCCTGTGCAGAGAGAGGGGGCGGGGGCAGATCACGTGGTTAGTGGCCGGGGCACGGCCCGGTATGTGCACACTATTCAAGTCAGTCCTGCTGGACTGTGCATTGAACTCTACCTCACAGAACTTCTGTGCCTATGTAAGTGTGGGCTATACAAAGTATATACATTTCCATAGCCGGCAGCAAGGTTCAGCTATGGAGGACTGAGTAAATTCAAATCACGGGTTTCCCACATTGGGAGTTGGGTTAAACTCTGGAGTGATGCAAGGTATACACGATTGGTTAGCTGAGGTTCAGCATTGCCTCGGCTGATCACTGTGAGGAGGGGGTGGTTGGGGACAGGTGGCAAGGCTGTCTTTTAAGCAGAGCTGCACAACAAATGGGAGCTGCTGCTCTGTTGGCTTTGGGGTTCCGAATGACACCCGACTCGGAAATGGAAACGCGGAGAACGACAACCACTCCTTTCTCGTCTTGGCTTAACAACCTCCAGTGGAGAAATGTCTCCACAAGCCTGGAGCCAGCGAGAGAACCCACCAGTCAGTGACAGCAACCTCACCTTTGTGCACGGCTCCCAGGAGCCTCCTAAGAGGGAAGCTGGAAGTTGTGTGCGCCGGGGCTCCGGAACTCCAGCTATCAGCCGAACTTCGTCCCAACCTAGGAACTACGGTTCCAAACAGAAGTCGCTGTGACAGTCCGTCTAGAATAGCCCCTTCCCACCGTGCAGCTGCGGGGCCTAATGGCTAGGCTTCAGGAAAAGCACACCCCGGCAGGAGGATCAATGAGCACCTCACTGGGATGCAGTTACACCACACACGGAAGTACAATCCTCCTCAGAGACCCTGTACTGTGAAAGACCCATCAAGTGCCCCTGCTGTGTGCACATGCCTGGTCAAACCATAGCTCATCCGCTGAGATTTTAGTAAGAAGTAGGCATTTCTACTACAGGTTGAGTATCCTGAATTGCGTGCACCAAAGGGTTTAGATTTGGGCCTGAAAACAATCTTGAACCATCTACATGTGTACAATGAACTATCTTAGGCCCTAAACCAGAACCAACTATGGAATCTCTGTTCTCTGTTCCCCTGCCTCACTGACGACTGAGCCCAGGATTCTACACACGCTAAAAATGCATGTCTGCCTGCCCTCTACCACTGACCTACACCCACAGCCCCCAAATCCATCTTTGCTTCTGATGAATTTGTCTGACGAACCCTGTCAACATATTCCGAAGACTTCTTTTTAAGCATGGCTGTTTGGACTGCGACCGCCCAAGTGCGGCTAGGCTTGGGACCACCTCCTCCCCAGGAGCGCAGACACCCATGTCAGCACTCAAGACGCTGGCTGTCACTTTGGTGCACTGTGGATTCGAGCTTAGGGACGATCGTCACACATACCCCCACTCCCGGTCAGTCACCTTGATCTAGTATGTGTATCTAGCTCTGACCCACTGCCAGGCTTCGGTTGAACCATCCTATTTATGCTGACATGTGAGTAACAAGTAGAACCAGAAAAGAAGGCACGTGTTTTTCTTTCACGTTTTCCTCCGTGGTCAAGCCAGATGTGGTTTTCTGATCTCAGTTTGGTTTGTCAGGACAAAGGAAATTAAAACAGACGGGGTTAGATGTGGTGAAAGCTGCCGGGAATATAAAAATGCTCAAATGATCATATTACATAATACGCTGGGGGCTGGGACAGAGGGCTCAGCAGTAAAGAGCATTTGCTGCTCTTGCAGAGGATTCAGTTTTGGTTCCCAGCATCCCTGAAGTGACTTAAACCATTTTGAAATGATTCCTGGGGATCAGACACCCTCTTCTGACTTCCATGGGCAACTGCATGCATGTGGCACATGGCACATGAACTCACATGAGATACCACATATACACATTACCACACATAAACCAAAAAAAAAAAATCTTTAAAAACAAAAACATGCTAGTGTGCAAGGAATCACACAGTTTTTATTTGTGCAAGGTCAAAGTCTCTTAAAAACAAACAAGAAGAAAAATCATGGGGCTGGAGAGATGGCTGCAGTGCTGAAGAGAGGACCTAGGTTCAGTTCCCAGCACCCACATCTAGTAGCTCACAACCACCTGTAACTCCAGTTCCAGGGTCTCTGATGCCCTCTTCTGGCCTCTACAGGCATTACACTTGTGTGCACATTTTACCCCAATACTTTCACATACTTGAAAACAAACAAAATGAAACAAAAAAAGACCGATCATAAAGCCTGGAGATGTAGCTCAACTCAAAACGCTGCCACTGTTGGGCCGTGGTCTCAGCAGTGTTGGTGACCATGGGACTTTGTTTTTCTCTGGTTATCCAAGCTGGGTTTACTTGCAGGTACAGATTCGGAGGAACATACACAAAAAAGAAAAAAAAAAATCAAAAAATCTGAGCTGTGATCTCGGATGGAGCACAGAGGCCATGGTCACCGCACCCACAGGCCTTTCTTTCCTACCCACAAGTCTTTCTTTCCTAGTTGCCACTCCCGACACTGGGCTCTTATCCCTTATAGCCTTTCCCATCCAATTTCTTTTCTTTTTCTTCAAGACTATGTAGCCCTGGCTGTCCTGGAACTCATCTTGTAGACCAGGCTGGCCTTGAACTCAAAGATCAGCCTGCCTCTGTGTCCAAGTGCCTGGAATTAAAGGCATGCCTTACCACGCTCTCAGCTTGCCCATCCAATTTCTGTTAGGCCTCTTCCCAGTAGAGAAACACAACTGCTGTCAGGATCAGCAGCCTGGCCCAGTCTAACCCTCAACTCTCGATGCAGAAGGGAGAAGAAACATTCCAGATGACTCTGGACTGAGGTCTCTTCTGTCAGTTAAGTCAAGCGTGGGGTAGACTGTGTAGGTGTGGCTAAGTTAACTGAATGAAAACAAGGACTGTCACCCCTACTTCAAAGGCGCAGAGCATTCTGGAGGGGCGGGGTGGTCCTCGCAAATGAGCCTGCTTACCTTCCAAGACACTCGCACCCTGGGAAGTGGCAGGGGGAGGCATCTGAGCCACTGAGTTCCAATGCTGAGGCCCCCTTGGCAACACTCCTAGACCGACGTAACCAGGATAGAGTTCTGGAAACCACTCGAGTCCCACAGACCGGGGAAGAGCCTCTGAGTCCGCAGTAGCAACATGACTGATGAGGGCGCTTTTAGATACCGGGTACCGAGCTGAATATGACGGTACCTGGTACCCTGTCTGGGGTGCATGGGGTTGGCGGAAAGATATGGGTTCCAAAACCTCCCTCTTGCTTCCCACTAATAGTGTTATGGCAGGGACTTGATTCTGGCCATAGAATTTGGCGCTGTCTTCTGGAGACTTCTCAACCGGAGAGGTGAGGCGCTGATGCCCTGACTCTGGTACAGAGAGAAGCTTCCTCGAAGTTCCCTCTGGTGGAGAAAGTACGTTCAAACGTGCCAGGGCTGCCTGTGTTTTTGCCTTTGCTGGTAAAATGGGGTCCTTATTGTCACGGCCCGAGCAAGCCTGTTCCTGTACTTCTGCGGCAGACATGCTGTTGTTCTCAGAATTTTCCTTGTGCTGGCACAACTCTATTCCGAGGTCGAGTTCCTGGTGCTTTCTGACTAGTGTTTTACCCAGTGGAGCGGGGTGAAGGTCCAAGAGGAGTGATTCTGACTTCTTTTGGGTCTCAGTATTGCCAGGGTAGGGAGAGACTTCTGAGACGTGGTCTCCATCTCGGGAACTGCTTTCCTTGTTCAATATCAAGGGTCGGCCTCTTTGAACCCCATGGTTGCTATTCTTTGGTGAATGACAATCACTAACAGGCACGTCTAATAATTTTGCCAGAAATTTCTGTCTTTGGGGATCGACTGTGTCCAATTTCAGACTTGCAGAAGTGGCCGGTTTAGCATTATGCTGAGTTGAGGAATATTTTCTACCTTGATCAGATAAAACTGGTTCCATTGGGCCAACCAGCAATCCTTCTGTTTCTGAGGGATGACACTGACCTCCCTTGGATCCAGTCACATCTTTGGCAAGTTCTCTCTTGGGAGAGGTGGCATCTGATGCATGAGACTGAGGGGTTGTGACTCTCTGCAGAGTCACCTTTGGCTTGGCGTGACTGAGAGCTTGGAAGGAGGGCTGGTTTTGATCGCTGGTTTTTCCTCCTGCCTCTGTTGTACCCGCTCTATCCAAGACACCTGCTGCCAGTGGAAAGGTGGCAGTTGTCCATTCCGGGCTGCCCTTTGCTGAAGGGGCATTTCTTTTTGCACCCTCCGTCTCTAGCTCTTTACTTTTAGCTCTGGTTAGGCCTTTGGTAGGCCTCGCCTCTTTTTTAGCATGTGAAAGTGAAGCTGGCTCGGACTGATAAACTTTTTGATCAGCAGATATGGGCGGTCCTATCATCTTACAGTGTGGCAAGTGGGATTTTAATCGCTTAAATGGCTTCTTACAATAAGGACACACCTCCATCCTGGGGCCAGCATCAGCCATCCTCTTTCTGGGGAAACAATGAAAAACACAGGTAATCATTTTATGCATGAATTTTAACTCCTTATTTTGTTTGTTTTTCTTGGCTCAATGGTTAAGAGCACTGGCTGCTCTTCCAGAGGACCTGGGTTCAATTCCCAGCACCCACATGGTGGCTCCCAACCATTTACAATGAGATCTGGCGCCCTCTTTTGGCATGAAGGAGGAACACTACATAATAAATACATCTTAAAGAAAAGAGATCTTGTCAGGCGGTGGTGGTGCAAACCTTTAATCCCAGCAGTTAGACAGCAGAAGCAGGTGGATCTCTGTGAGTCTGAAGCCAGCCTGGTCTACAAAGTGAGTTCCAGGACAGGCTCCAAAGCTATACAGAGAAACCCTGTTTCAAAAAACAAAAATAACAGCCGGAGAGATGGCTCAGGGGGCAGAGCGCCCGACCGCTCTGCCCGAGGACCCGAATTCGATTCCCGGCCCGGCATTGCATGTAGTCAGCGCCCCTCCTCCCCCAGCGGCCTGTAGAACGACCCACACACAATCTCCCACCGTCCACTGTAGATCTACTAGATTAGTAGCCCCCCCCCTCAAAAAAAAACCAAAAACCAAAACCAAAACAAAAGATAGACTCTTGTAATGCCCAGGCTGGCCTCAGGTTCACTCTGGTCTACAAAGTTCCAGGAAAGTCAGAGTTACATAATGAGACCATCTTAAAAAAAAAAAAATTAAAAATAAAAAACCACCATCAACAGCAAAACAAAACCAACAACAACCCCACCCCAAACAATAATCACAACAAAACCAAACCCAAAGATTTAAGTCTAATAAACTAATGCTTAGTCAATGAAATTCAATTTTGTTATTTATGCCAAGTAGAGGTTACATGAATTTAATGAAATTGTTTAAAAACCCTTAAACATGAAAAGAGGAACTACTTAGGGCTTTAAAGAGCAGTTGAGCATTGCGGGATATTTGATCTCAGTGTGTAGCCTTGGAACTCGCTAAGCAGACCAATCTGGTCTTGCACTCACATAGACTGGCTTGCCTCTGCTTCCCGAGTACTGGGATTAAAGACTTGTGTTAGTATGCCTGACCTCTACAAGACCCCCATGCTTGTGGATCACTCACTGTTCACGCGTTTGGCAGAAACTTTGAACGTCAACTTCCATAACGATCAGAACAAACTAGAGAGCTGATGCAAGAAGTGACCAAGTACTGATTCCTACACAAATAACTGGATTATGCCCCTGGCAGATAACTGGGGATGCTTCTCAAAACTTCCCCAAGAACCCCGGGCCCAGAGTACACTTATTCGAAAAAAAATAAAATGAAACATTCAAAATCCGAGACAAAGTCTTAAGTAGCCCAGGCTAGCTTCGTTTCATAGTCGAGAATGACTTTGACCTGCTGGTCCTCCAACCTCCACCTCCCAAGGGTTGGGATGACAGGTGCGCTCAACGCACGCCCGGCTGGGACCTCGTGATTTCCCCTGGTCACGCTCTTCTAGCCACTAGCCGGGCGTTCCCACGCCTGCCGGTCTCTCCTACACCTTTCAACCCGGCCCCTTCCAGCAGGTGGGCGGGACCGCTCCCAAACGCTGCAGGGACTCCGTTAGTCCGTTCTCCTGATCTGCACTCCCGACCTACAGGAAAGGTCGTGGGAAACAGCCCAGCCCTTGGACACTCCACTGAACCAGTCCGCACCGCTCGAGACGCGAAGTTCCCACGCGGCGCTCCCTTCGAACTCGGAACTCACCACAGCCTTCCAACCATCGAACCCAGAGCCTGTGGCCGTCCGCGTCAGTGCCTGATGGAGCTCTCCCAGCACTTTTCCTTTTTCACCGCATAGATATTTAACGCAGATACAAACATCGATTAGCGTTCCAATAATTTAATGTATTCAAATCCGGCTTGACTTTTACAGCTTGTCCCGGTTTGTTTTTGAACAGGCCGATGCCTCGGACACCTACACGGGGTCCTGGAAGTTCCCCGTCTGTTTTTTCCCCTCTCCGGACACGCCTCTTCCTGGGGGCGGGGTCGTGGGTGAGCGCGGCCAGCGGCGTCCCCGCCACTGCGCAGCCGCAGGAGGACGGTACCACGGCGCCTGCGATATGGGGGGGCGCGGAGGAGACGCCGGAAGTCGCGGTGGTACGGGTCGGTCTGAGGGGTACTCAGCGCCCGCAGCCTCCACCCGCGCGGCGGCCAGAGCCCAGGTCCGTGGGGGTGGGCGTGGCGGTCGCCGGAACACAACCCCGTCGGTTCGCTGTCGGCGCGGGGCGGCGCCGCATCGCTCGCCTTCACCAGCGGCCATGAGCGAGCGTCTCCGCCCCAGGTGAGCCAAGGGGACCCACTCACCCTCCCCGCGGCCCCTCGGCCGAGGATCCCTGCGCGATGGAGCCGAGGGGCGCACGAAGCCGGGGTGCTGCGAGGCCCCGTCTGCGTCGCTCTGCGGTCGGAGGAGGCGGGGAGAAGGTTGCGCCGCCTCTGACACCTGGACCCTGCGGGGAGCCAGAGAGGTGACTCTCTGGAATCCAGGTCCTACTCCTTCTCCGTCTTTTTCTGGTTTGCTTCGACTTCTGCCCTTTCCACTTTGGAATGAGGTTTGTTCGGTCCTACAAGACAGACGGTAGACCTAAAGCTTTCCTGTCCTAAATTTAGGCGGGCGGTGGTGGTGGCGGCGGGGATGGGGGTGGGGGATGGGAGGACTAGCCGAGCTTGAAGAGGCCAGCCCCCCAAGAAGGCGCCTCTGAGGGGGACAGGACGCGACTGGGCGGGGAGATGCTGGCGCCCCAAGGTCAGGGGAAAGGCGGGGGTTGGGTTTAGCCCTGCAGATGGGAGGGCTTAGGGCCGATAGCAGCTCTGTCTCTTAATCTGTTGTTAACCCAGAAGGGCAGATGGACACGGGAGGGTTGTGACCCACTCTCGGTTGTGACATTAAATGGCAGCATTCTAAACTGTCTGGCCGAGGAGCCGTTTGGCTTTGAGACAGGAGGTGGAAAACATTGCGAGTTAATGCTCGTTAGCCTCTCCCCTGAGCCTGGCCTCAGGCCCCAGGCGGCCTCTGAGAGCTTTAGGCCCCACGCAGATGAGGTTTCTTTTTCCCTTCTTATTTTCATCTTCAAGAAGGTGGAAAGAAGTAAGTTGGGATGCCCTGCCTCAGAATGAAGAGGGCCCGCATTATTTCTTGTTAGAAAGTCTCCTAACTACGGAGCTTGACGACCTGTACAAGTTTTACGTTCTCGTTTTTCTCATGAGCAACAGACGCAGAGAGCGTCGTTTAATTATTTAAGTTTATCCAGATTCACGTCTCCTTATTCCATAGTAGTTTCAGGTGAATCATAGCATTGCATTTTTATTTTCTCCTTTAAAAGATTTTATTTATTTTTAGGTATGTGGGTGTTTTGCTTGAGTGTATATACATAGACCACGCGTGTCCATAGAAACCAGAGGAGGGCATCGGATCTTCTGGACCTAGAGCTGCAGTTGGATGAGCCAATATGTGGATGCTAGGAACCAGACCTCAGTCCCCTGCAACAACAACAACTACTTTTCAATCTTGAGCCATCTCCCCCAAGTCCTGTATCTTACTCCATGCATTCATTGGTTGTGAATGTAATCACCGTTTTCTAAGGCTTCTCCTTGAAATAATTATTTCTTGGGATTGAACTCACCAACATCCTGAGCATATTTGGTCCAGTGTTGAAAATTTAGAGGTCCCTAGACTGAATTGAATTTTTGATTTTGTTTATGTAGTAATTGTGGCAGAAAGTCTGTGCTTGTGTGAACAAAATGTTCAAGCTAAACTGGAAATTATAAGGTGCCTATCAAAATTATCACCTGATCTGTGGCATTGATGCAGTACCAAAAGGTTTAATCTTACTGATTGTGCAGATAGCATGAGGTCATAATCTTGCCAGTTATTGAAGATGATTTATGGTCCAGCTATAGTCAGCCCTTTAGGATTAGTAAGCCTGAGCTGACTGCCATTATTTGGATTCTCTTGGAAAGTCTCCCTCACCTGACAAACCCCAGCATTTTCTACCAGGAATAGATACTTTTTTTTTTTTTTTTTGTATTTGTTTTTGTTTTTCGAGACAGGGTTTCTCTGTGGCTTTGGAACCTGTCATGGAACTAGCTCTTGTAGACCAGGTTGGCCTTGAACTCAGAGATCCGCCTGCTTCTGCCTCCTGAGTGCTGGGATTAAAGGCGTGTGCCACCACCTTCCGGCTAGATTCTATTATATAGTTCTATAAACTAGTAATCTGAGTTTGTACTGATTGTAGATTCTTTTATTTAGTGCTGTAAGCTAGTAATTTGAGTTACTGACTGTAAATTCTTTTATATAGCTAATTTACTCACAGGAATCTTAGTGTGTTTCTATCTTCTGGTGACTTCTTTAAGTGCTTTGGTGAGGACAGATCTTTCTTTCCTACTTTTCTCTTCACCCATGAGCTACCTTGGCCAGCTACAATATCTTTATCTCCAAGTCAGTTCCTGTCTCTCAATCTGGTCCCTCATTTAAAAGATGAAGAGCTGAACTCATAGTGTTTTTCAGACTTTGACAGTAGACTGTGAAAGTTGTAGAAGAGTGGGCATGTGGGTGGGAAGAAAGTCTGACTTACCACACATCTCTAATTTTTACTTATGAATCGTATTGAGAGATGCCCAACAGCAAGAAGTAAGCTTTTTTAAAGTAACATATCTCTTGAGGTGTGATTACACTTGCCTTTGATCCCAGCACTCACAAGACAGAGAATCTGCATTTGAGGCCAACTTGATGTTCCAGGCCAGCCAGGCTGCATAGTGAGACCTCATCTCAAGACAAACAAACAAAGAAAACCATTTGAGAGGCAGTTTCTGTACTCTCTGATTACATCTGACCAGGTTCTCAAGAGGACCAGCAAGATCGGACAGAAGTGAAAATAAAGAAAGTGATGGAGTCTGCCGTCCTTGGGGTAGTAGATGTCCAACAGTTTCCTTTAGGTGGAAAGGAGAGAATCTGATCAATTACAGGGTTCCTTAGTAATAAGGCAATTGAAAGCTGCTTCTGGGTATCTAATAACAGCCAAGAACAATGAAAATGGTGGCTTCATAGAGCTCATTCTTAACTCATTACTACCCAAAGGAGAGGACAACTCAAGGCCCAAGAGATGGCACTTGTACCGTGAGAAAACTGAGAGCCTTCTCACATGGCTTTCTCAGAGGTAGATGGGAACTAGAGAGCAGCCCTTTTGTTATTCTCGTTACCAGGAGGAAGCATGCCCTGCTACTGATGAGGATATAATAGTTTTTGGTCAGACTCATAAAGTTTGGTGGGAGTGACTCAGCAGCGCCAAGCTTAACCAGCTGTTGGTGTACTGATAATAGACGTTTAGAGACCGGTCTACTGCCTCTGAGTTTTTCTTTGACTGTCATGACTCCCAGCAAACATTGCATTACTGCACATCTCCAACTAAGTTGCCTGTAATGGGATGAAAACAGGAACTTCTTGGCTCAAACTTAAATACTAAGTTATTTGTTTGTTTATTTTTTGAGACAGTACCTCACTATGTAGCCCTGGCTGTCTTGTAGCTCTTTGTTATAGACTAGGCTGGACTCGGATTCACAAAGATCTGCTTGCCTCTGCCTCCTGAATGCTGGGATCAAAGGGGTGCTCTGGTTTAGATTTATAATAGTGTACCCACTTAATGATTTTTAAAACTTGGTTGTGCCTAGGGTGTAGCTCAGAGAGCCCTTAAAATCTGGCATATACAAGGCCCTGGGTTCAACTCAAGAACCACAAATAAAACAAGACTCTCCCTCTAAAAAAATACTATGCCAAAATAAAATCCTGGTATTTCTCTTGTTTTTAATCTTCAAGTAATTCAGGAATGTTGTGCAAGTGTTAGCCAGTCTTCTGGGAAAAGGGTAAGAAATAGAAAGAGAATCTTACATTATTGCTATGTAGATACATCACATAGTTTTCAGGTTGGTCAGAATTCCTAGGCCTGGGGCTGGAGATATGGCTCAGCGGTTAAGAGCACTGCCTGCTCTTCCAAAGGTCCTGAGTTCAATTCCCAGCAACCACATGGTGGCTCACAACCATCTGTAATGGGGTCTGGTGCCCTCTTCAGGCATACAGACAGACAGACTATTGTATACATAATAAATGAATAAATATTTAAAAAAAAAAGAATTCCTAGGCCTATCTAACTCCAGTTCCAGGGGATCTGTCACTTACACAGACATACACGTAAGCAAAACACCAATGCACATAAACAATAAAAGGGTTTGTTTTCCTCCTTAGCTTGTTGGCTAGTCTTAAACTAACACTCTGCACTCACAAATCCTCCTCCCTCCTTTTTCCTTCTCCCACTTCTTCCCTCCCTCCCTCCAACCATTTTCCCCTGGGGCTAGAGAGATGGCTCAGTGATTAAGAACACTTGCTGATCTTGCAGAGGACCTGGATTTGGTTTTTAGCACTCAGGTAGCAGCTCACACCCATCTCTAACTCCAGTCCCAGGTGTGATGCCTTCTTTTGGTATGCTTGTGATGCATATACATACATACAGGGAAAACATTCACTCACAGAAAAAAACAAACAGAAAAAAAGATGAGGCCCAGTGGCTCACACATGTGTGAGGGCAGCCTCACTGCTGAGGAAGAGCCTACTTCGAAAGAAAGACATTAGGGCCATTGAGATAGCTCAGGGAGGTAAAGGTACTTGTTGAGCAACCTGTCCATTTCAGTTCTTGGAACCTACATAAATCAGGAGAGACCCAATCATAGTTGGCAAAGTTGTTTTTTACCCTCCTGCCTTGTATAAACAATAAATAGTCATAATAATAACAACAACAAAAAGCCCAAACAAAAACCAAACCTAATTCAGGGTGTAAGAGTGTAAACTCATTCTTAAGAGTTGGATAGCTGAGCCAGGCGGTGGTGGCACACATCTTTAATTCCAGTACTTGGAAGGCAGAGGCAGGCGAATCTCTGTGAGTTCGAGGCCAGCCTGGTCTACAGAGCTAGTTCCACGACCGACTCCAAAGAGAAGCCCTGTCTCGAAAAAACAAACAAACAAACAAACAAAAAGGTTGTGTGGCACATGCCTTTAATCCCAGCAATCAGGGAGCTGAGGCAGTTAGATCTCTTGAGTTTAAATTCTGTTTTATAACATTTTCCATAATAAATTAGTCTTTTTTTTCCCCAGTGAAGCAGGAATTCCTGTCTGTGGGCTTTGATAAATTTTACTCTTGATTTTTGTTTTTGTTTTGTATTTGTTTGTTTATTGGGGGAGGGGGTTCACTGTGTAGCCCTGGTTGTCCTGGAAATCGTTTTGTAGACCAGACTGGTCTTGAACTCACAGAGATCCGCCTGCCTTTGCCTCCTGAATGCTGGGATAAAAGTAAGCCTGGCCTTACTCTAGATTTTTTCAAGTCTATTTAATTATTGTGTGTGTGTAGATAGGAGTGTGTGTAGAGGTGAGAGCTACTTGTGAGTCAGTTTTCTCCTCCCACCATGTGGGACCGAGATGAAACCCAGGTTGTCAGGCTAGGCAGCAAGGGTCTTCACCTGCTGAGCCATCGTACTAGGCCCCCCCCCCCCAATTTAGGTAGCGGTAATCCCAGCGGTGTAAAGCAGCAGCTAGCAGCTGTTGATGGCTCTGGGCAGCCCCTATAGCGGTGCAGCTACAGTTTCATCAGCCTTAAAGCAGAGAGCTGGAGGCTGGCGGTCATGAAGTAGTCTGAGTTCTCAGTCTCCAGCATGCCCTTGAGTTTAGTCCTATGAATAGGCTGCATTACTCGGATGAGAGAAAACAGCTCTTCACCCAGCATTGGCTGTTGCCGTCAGAGATATGGTGCCACATGGAAACAGTTAGAGGGCCCTGTACTTGAACAGCAGGCTTTTGTGTGGTTAACTGTGGTTGTGCATGAAGATGTTAGGGATGTTGTGCTCCCACAGTGTATTTATGCTGGGCATGGCTACTGCAGCAAGCAGTAGCTGCAGGGCTGCAGCCAGCCTCTCGTGAATGCGCTAGTAGCACATTGGGTTGATATGACTCAGCTTGCGAGGAAGTTAGCTTCAGTACTGAAGGCTGGTGTAAGAGCAGCAGGGACTGGCATTAGACACATCTTGGGATGAGTGAGTCCTGGCACCCTGAGTGTTCCAGTGAGTGCTTGGTCATAGTTGAGCAGTGAGACTGGGAAGGTAGTAGACGGCTGTCTGAGTCTGGGGTAGCTGTGTGAAGTAACCTGAAGGAGGTGCTGGCTGATCACAGGGTTGAGCACAGCCTGTTTTTTTTGTTTGTTTGTTTTGGTTTGGTTTTTTGGCCATTTTCTGTATACTGGTGATGAGATGAGCCTGTCACTCTGTGCTGAGTCAAAGCTCCATATGGTGATCTAGTAGAGCTTCTGTAGCGAAGAGACTGCTGCTCAGTGTAAGGAGATAAGGTCACACACTGTGGCTAGACTGGCCTCAAATGTGCAGTGATTGTCCTGCCTCAGCTTCCTGCTTGCTGGCATTATAGACATAGCCACTATGCCTGGCAGTAACTGGATTTTTTTATTTTTAAATTAATTAATTTTGCTTTTTTTTTTTTTTTTTTTTTGAGACAGACTTATATTGCTGACCTGGAGCTCACTGTATATAACAAGTCTTGAACTTGCAGTGATTCCCCTGCCTCTGCTTCCTGAGTTCTGGGATTAGAAGTGCAAGCCATCATGCCCAGCAGGATATGGATTTTAAATTTTGGTTTAAATTTAAATGGCCACATTATTAGTGGCCGCCAAATTGGGCAGGTTATTCCAGGCAGTTGGTTCTGGAGCTCTTCCTTTGATTTATTGGCCGCCAAATTGGGCAGGTTATTCCAGGCAGTTGGTTCTGGAGCTCTTCCTTTGATTTATTCCTGTTTTCTAGTTTGAGATTAAAATCCTTCTGATAGGCCTAATTCTTGTAGATAGTTTAAATAAACATATACTCTTTTATACTGATTGAGAGCACGTACTGGAGAAAGATGTGATTTATTCCCCCTTTTACCTGGCAGTTTTAACCAGAATATTCTGTTACTGAGTGACAGCCCAGTGAGTGATGTAACGGTGATAGTGGTGCAGCCGAGCGTTTCTAGTGATGGCTCAGAAAAGTAGTGTCGTGTCCCGTCCCCCCCCCCCCCCGCCCCCCAGCAGGGCCTTAGGACGTCTCACCTCTGCATTCTGAATGGTAGCATGTTGTGTGTATTTCAGGGCAAACAGGTAGTCAGCATCCCCACTTCAGTGCTCCGTGGGGCAGGGAGTGGAGTGGGGTTAGAGTTATAATTTTAGGATTTGTGGCAAAGGCAGCTGAGTTGGTACCCTCCTCCTGTTACTCTGTTCCCAGTAGGTGTTTCTCCTTAAGGCTTGGCCTCACTAGCCTTCTGCGCTTAGTGTCCAGTATTGGAATATTAGAATTCTCCCACTGGGATGTCATGGTAGATTAATTTTTTTAGCCTTGAGTGTGCATTTTTTTTGTGTGTTGTTGTGGTTTATAATTGAAGTATCTGCAAGCTTCATAACTGCTTATTTTTCCTCTTTGTGTTTAAATTTCAGGAAAAGGAGAAGAAATGGCAATGATGATGACAACCACCTCCCACCCCAGACCAAAAGAAGCAGTAGGAACCCCATCTTCCAGGACTCCTGGGACACAGAGGTAGGCAGAATGGCCACAGGCTCAGCTGCATGACCTGGTCTCCATTGCATAATTGGAAGGAGTTCATTTTTCTAAGAACACCTCACCTGCCTTGACTGTGGGAGTTTCCACCTTTACTTGCCTCTTTGCATCATTACGTTAAGGCAGGGTTTTGATGAGTAGCCCTGGCTAGCCTGGAACCCAGACCTGGTTGGCCTCAAGTTTGTGGCTGTCCTTTCCCTTAGTGCTGTGGTTGCGGTTCTGTGCTGGCACACTGGGTAACCTGTATTTCTACTTTTGAATCAAAGTCTCTTTGAAGAAGGTAGGGACTGACTGTCCTGCCAGGTAAGCAGTGTGTGCGTGTTCATTTTTATCCACCCCCACCTCATTTATAATCGTTTTATGGACTTTGGAAGCCATCTTTGAATCCTCTAATTTTACATTTCCTGGTGGTTTATGGGAGGCATATTTGTTTCTTGGATTCAGTAGCAGCTCTAGACAGCAGAGTGTGTACGGTGTGTGTACACGGATCCCCTTTTTGTCCCGGGATTAAGGGCATGCACCACCACCGCCCAGCCACAGATCACTTGTTACAGGGTTTTTATTTTATATTATTTTTAAAAGAAAGGCCAGAAGAGGGCACTAAATCTCATTACAGATCTCATCTGTGGGCCACCATGTGGTTGCTGGGAATTGAACTCAGAACCTTGGGAAGAACAGCCAGTGCTCTTAACCACTGTACCATCTCTGTGTGCTAGAAAGTGTTCTTCCACAAGGCTGTGAGGGGAGGAGAGTGAGGTATAAAGGTGGGAAGCACTCTCAAAGTTTTTTGCATTTTGTGTTTTCCAGAAAGAGTACTCTGCTGTGGGGGATATTTTTTTGTGCAGTTGGGAAATGATAACAGAACTCAAGGTTAAAGTGCTGTTGGTGAATCATGCTGCCTAGACATTCTGGCTCCTAACAGTTGTGCTGTGGTGACAGACATCTAGTTCTTAGACACTGAACAGATCCTGCTGTATTTGGTTCAACTAACAGGGTTTGCCTCATATCTAGACTCTGAGCTAACAATCCAAAGTCACCAATGGGGCACTGACCTTCAGGACCAGCTAATAAACAAATCTAGAGTATGTTCCTGTCATGATTAGCCTTGAGTTCTGATAACATTTCTTTTAAAATCTTAGTTTACTTTTTTCTTCTTTAAAAAAGTGTTTAGCCTGCCTGGGGAGGGTGGAGTGGGTGGGTGGCATGCCCTTAATCCCAGCACTCTTGAAGCAGACGTAGGCAGATCTTGTGAGTTTGAGAACAGCCTGGTCTATAGAGTGAGTTTGAGGATAGCCAGAGCTACATGGAGAAACCCTGTCTCGAAAACTAGACAAAATAAGTGTTAGGTTGAAAAGAAGTTGAGGTTTGATTGAATGAATGATTGAGGAAATACTGGGGTGACAGAAAACAGAAGTCAGAGTATGCTGTGAACATCTTAGGTTAAAAAGTAGCAGCCATGGCTTGCCACCATCCTGTGTGTGGTTTTGATGCTTTAGAACAGGTTTAAAAATGTCATCTTTTTTTTAACCTAAAAATTTCGTTTCTGTTTTAAAAATTAAGAAATTATCTTTACTTACCTTCATTTGGGTGTGTTTGTGTCCTGGAGGTGGGCACTGTGGAGGTCAGAGGATAATGATGCTGAAGGGCACTGGTTCTCAAATCCTTCCACTATGTGGGGCTTAAGAAGCAAAGACATTGGGCAATGTCTCTGCCTGCTGAACTGCCTCACTGGACATGGTTTTGTTGTCTTCTTTTTCTTCTCTTTCTTTCTTTGTGTCTGTCTTCCTTCCTTCCTTCCTTCCTTCCTTCCTTCCTTCCTTCCTTCCTTCCT
The DNA here is from genome assembly GCF_982192425.1 of Myodes glareolus. NCBI lineage: Eukaryota > Metazoa > Chordata > Mammalia > Rodentia > Cricetidae > Myodes > Myodes glareolus. Next base: position 8,847,521 of record NC_142034.1, read on the forward strand.
TCCTTCTTTCTTTCTTTCTTTCTTTCTTTCTTTCTTTCTTTCGGTTTTTTGAGACAGGGTTTCTCTGTAGCTTTGGAGCCTGTCCTGGAACTAGCTCTTGTAGATCGGGGCTGGCCTCGAACTCAGAGAGATTCACCTGCTTCTGCCTCCCAAGTGTTGGGATTAAAGACGTGCGCCACCACCGCCCGGTTTTTCTTTCTTTCTTTCTTTCTCTCTCTCTCTCTCTTTTTTTTAAATAATTTTTTGTTTTGTTTTCTTGGGCCTCAAACTCACAGAGATTTCCCCCTCCCCACCTTTTTGTTGTTGTTGTTATGTTTGGGGTGGGGGTGGATAGGATCTCTCCCTTTAGCTTTTGTTAGCAGGAACTTGCTGTGTAGACGAGGCTGTCCTTAAACTTGAAGAGATTCACCTGCCTTTGCCTTCCGAGTGCTGGGGTTAAAGGTGTGTGCCACCATGCCAGGCTATGTTGTTTTAATTGTAGTTTGTAGAAAATACCCTTGACTTAGTTTCTACCATCTATGAATTGGTGTCCCAGAAGAAAATAGTGGCTTGTGACTTAACCTTTGGGTCACCTCTCTTTCTTGTCCAGAGAAGTTTCACTGTTGAACTAGTCTGGAATCAATTGTCTGAAGTGTGGACTAGCTGTTCCTCATTATAGTTTAAGGCCACGGTAACAACCTTTGTCTGCACCATTTGGCAAGCTCACTCAACTTGGTATCTTAACTATTACTTTCTGTGTTGCTTGCTGGACATAGGCTGCTGTGCTGAGCTTACTCTGTGCTGGGGTGATGAGTGAACAACAGGTGATCCGGAGAGTCAGAGGATAGGGGCTTCTAAAGTGGGAAGTGAATCCCGAATGCCTGACTTCCCCACTGGAATAGGTTCTTTTGTTTGTAGCTCTTCTCTGATAATTGTGTATAAAAGAGAAGAATAAATTATTAATATTGTCAGTTGATGTAATAAATAAACACTGGCTTAATACAAGTGTTAAGCCGGGTCAGCAAGATATGCTTCCTTTAGGATGAGATAACCCATTTCCTGGGGCTGGAGAGATGGCTGCTCTTCTAGAATTCAATTCCTAGCACCCACACAGCAGCTCAACAACTGTCTGTTACTCCAGTTCAAGGGGATCCAACACCCTCACACAGATAATCAGGCAGACAAAGTGCACATAAACAACACCAATACACATAAAAAACAAAACAAGTCATTTCCGGGGCTATCTTGAAATACTAAAATTGTTTTAGACTTCTTTTTCTGGTAACGTTTTTCCATTTGTGAGGCATTTGTTTAAAATCACTACCTCTAATCAACTTCTAAGATTTGCTCTTTTCTGCTACATGTTACAGTTGGCCGTGCAGCATTTGGCTCGTGCAGTTGTTCCACTGGGTCAGTTGTCTGAAAGCTGGAGGTAGTGGACACCTCTTGCCTTGATGTTCTGAGTGAAGGGCTGTGAGACCTGACTTGGAGAGTTGCTCTGCCAGCAGGAGCTTTGCTTTGTGTGTGTTTTCATCCTCTCATTTTAGTTAAGACTTTTCCCCACTCAGGTAGAGAAATTGGGCCACAGAAAAATAGCATGGTTGCTAGGAGGCCGGGAAGGGCCGTACAGCCTGGCCTTAGGGCTGCTTACCCTCAGCTGGTGTGAGCTGCTTTCAGAAGACATGCCAGCTCAGATGGGCTTTGCTAAGTATAGCCATGAGCAGCCAGACCCTAGGCTTCGCTTCAGTCACAACAGAATTCTTTCATCTGGAAAATTTTCCCAAGTAGATGCTCTAATAATTATTACCTGGGGAAGTAGGCACTTCGCCAATTCAGTCATCTCTCCAGCCCCTGGCACTATTTTTAAATTAAAGTATAGTTTGCTAATGTAAGATTAATTTTTTTTTAAGCAATTCTAAGGCATGGCTCGGCTCAGTGAGCAAGACAGGAAGTGATTTATTAACTTGTATCTTCCTTTTGAGTCCTGTATAAAGGCAGCAGAATTCTCTCTTTACTTTCTTTTCCTTCCCTCCCTTCCTCTTTTTTTTTTTTATATTTATTTATTTATTATGTATACAATATTCTGTCTGTGTGTATGTCTGCAGGCCAGAAGAGGGCACCAGACCTCATTACAGATGGTTGTGAGCCACCATGTGGTTACTGGGAATTGAACTCAGGACCTCTGGGAGAGCAGGCAGTGCTCTTAACCTCTGAGCCATCTCTCCAGCCCCTCCTCTTTCTTTTTTAAAGTTTACTTATTGTATGAGTGTTTTACCTGCATGTATGTATGTCACATGTGGCCCTATTGCCCCCAGAGATCAGAAGAAGGCATTGAGTTCCTTGGAACTGGAGTTTGAGTGATTGTGAGTTGCCGTGGAGATGCTGGGAACTGACCCCTTTGTCCCCTGTAAGAGTAACTCCAGCAATATTATTGAGCACTTACTGAGGCTGGTCAAAATGGACTAGATTAGGCTATTTCTGTAATCCCACTACTTGAGAGGTTGAGGTAGGAGGATCACCATTAATTCGAGGCCAACCACAGGGTCTCGAATTACCATAGTAAGTTCTAGGCCAGCCTGGGTATAATGTAAAATCCTGACTCAAAACAACAACAACAAAACCCTTAAAGAAGCTGGTTGAACTCACAGGAGCTACTCTTGCTGGTTGAGTTCTGGTTGTACACATGTAGGAGTATTCAGAGGCAGGATGACCACTGCTGTGATTGAGGAGAACTAGCTGTTAGCTGACAGTGGGAATGTGTGTTGTGTGTATTTATTCACTCACTCATTTATTACTTACATGGATGATTGGACCTAGAGCTTTGTGTGTGCCAGTCTAAGTGCTGTACTGCTAAGCTACATTCCCAGCCCGGTTTAGCATCTTTTTTTTTTTTTTTGCTTGTTTTGTTTTATTTTAGCTCCCCCCCCCACACACACACAGGGTTTAGCTCTGGCTGCCCTGGAACTTGCTCTGTAGTCCAGGCTGACCTTGAACTCAGAGATCTTCCTGCCTCTGCCTCGTGAGTGCTAGGATTAAAGGCATGCTCCACCACTGCCAGATTAGTATAATCTTTTAAAAAGATAGTTTCAATTCATGTGTAAGAGTGTTTTATTTGCATGTTTATCTGCACTATGTGTCTGTGGAGGTCAGAAGATGATGTAGGTTTTTCAGGAACCAGAGTTACATAAGGTTGTGAGCAACCATGTTGGTACTAAGAACTAAACCCAGGTCCTCTGCAAGAGCAGACAGTGCTTTTCACTGCTGAGGCATTCCTTCAACTCCAAGTTGGGCATAATTTTAGAAATGTTTAATATTAAAGTCATTTTAAATTTTGCTTTAAAATTAGATATATTGTCTAATTTACCATTACATTTACTAATATTGCATTTACTTAATGTGTGTGTGTCTAGGTCAAAGGACAACCGTGGGAGTTGGTTCTTTTCACCATGTAGGAATCATCTCAAGGTCATGTTTTGTTTTTCTGTATAGCTCAACCTAGCCTTGAACTTATTTTTGGGGGACCCTGCTTCTACCTCCCAGTGCAGCGATTGCAGACCCAGCTAAAGCTCTTAATTTTTTTCCACCTTAAATCTTTTTGGGGGTACTAGGTATTTGCCAAACCCAGAGTTGTTTTAGCTGACCGTTGTGAGGAATTGGGGTGGTTTGTTTATAACCCTGTGACAAACGAGCTTTGTCTTTGTATAGCCAAGGCTGGCCTTAGACTTGGATCCTCCTGCCTCACTGTCTCTCTGTGGGATTATGGGAGTGTGCCATCACATTCCATATGAGAGTTTTTTCTTTGTAGGGTCATGTAAATTGAAGGCATTGGTGAATGTAGACATGAAGGTGAAGAGAAACTAATGGCCTGAAAGATTGAAGTATTCTTTCTAGATGGGCATAGCATGGCATAAGTGTGACATACTTTTAATCACAACATTCAGGAGGCAGATGCAGGCAGATTTCTGTGGAGCCAGCTTGGCCCTAAATAGTGTGTTCCAGGACAGCCAGAGCTACATAGACCATGTCTCAAAAACAAATAAACAAAAAGTCAGAAAAAAACCCCAATCAAATAAAAACTATAAAATGATCTTCCTTCAAAGAAGTCAAACTCACTATTTGCTGATGACAAGATAGTTTACTAAGTGACCCAAAAAATTCTACAAAAGAACTTCTACAGTTCATAAACACTTCAGTAATGTAGTAGGATACAAGATTAACTCAAAAAAATCAGTAGCCTTCCTTTACACAAATGATAAATGGACTGAGAAAGAAATTAAGAGAAATATCACTCTTCACAATAGCCACAAATAACATAAAAAATATCTTGGGATAATTTTAACCAAACAAGTGGAAGACCAGTATAACAAAACTGTAAACCTTTGAAGAAAGAAATTGAAGAAGATACCAGAAAATGGAAAGATCTCCCATGCTCTTGGGTAGGTAGAACTAACATAGTAAAAGTGGCAATCTTACCAAAAACAGTTTACAGATTCAATGCAATGCCCATCAAAATCCCAGCAATTTTTCACAGAACTCAAAGAACAATACTCAACTTCATACGGAAAAGCGAAAAACCTAGAATAGCCAATACTAATAAAGGAACTTGTGGAGGCATCACAATCCTCAACTTCAATCTCTACTACAGAGCTACAGTACTGAAAACAGCCTGGTATTGGCATAAAAACAGACAGGAGGACCAGTGGAACCCAATCAAAGACCCGGATAATAATTCACACACCTACGACCACCTGATTTTTGACAAAGAAGCAACAAATATAAAATGGAAAAATGAAAGCATATTCAACAAATGGTGCTGGCATAAACGGATATCAACATGTAGAAGAATGAAAATAGATCCATTTCTATTGCTGTGCACAAAGCTCAAGTCCAAATGGATCAAAGACCTTAACATAAAGCCACCCACACTGAACCTCATAGATGAGAAAGTGGGAGGTACACTTGAAGGCATTGCCACAGGGAACCATTTTCTAAATATAACCCCCAGTAGCACAGACACCAAAAGAAACAGTTAATAAATGGGACTTCTGGAAACTGAGAAGCTTCTGTAAAGCAAAGGATATGGTCAAGACAAAGCGGCAGCCAATAGAATGTGTAAAGATCTTCACCCACCCCACATCAGACAGAGGGCTGACCTTAAAAATATGCAAAGAACTCAAGAAATTGGTCATCAAAAGAACAAATAATCCAGTAAAAATGCGGTACAGTCCTAAACAGAGAACTCTCAACAGAGGGATCTAAAATGGCTGAAAGACACTTAAGGAAATGTTCAACATTTAGTCATCAGAGAAATGCAAATAAAAACAACGCTTGAGATTCCATCTTACACCTGTAAGAATGGCCAAGATCAAAAAACTGATGACAATTTATGTTGGAGAGGATGTGGGATAAAGGGAACATTCCTGCATTGCTGGTGGGAGTGCAAGTTGGTACAGCCCCTTTGGATATCAGTGTGGCGATTTCTCAGAAAATTGGGAAACAACCTTCCTTAAGACCCAGCAATATGTTTATAACAGCATTGGTTGTCATAGCCAGAACCTGGAAACAACGTAAATAGCCCTTTAACCGAAGAATGCATAAGGAAAATGTACATTTACACAGTGGAGTGCTACACAGTGAAAAAAAAATAATAAAGACATCTTGAAATTTGGGGGCAAATGGATGGATCTAGAAAACATCACATTGAATGAGGTAATCCAGACCCAGAAAGACAAATAAAATATATACTCACTCATAAGTGGCTTTTAAACATAAAACAAAGAAAAACCAGCCTTTAATTCACAATCCCAGAGAATCTAGACAACAAAGAGGACCCTGAGAGAGGCATACATGGATCTAATCTACATGGAAAGTAGAAAAAGACAAGATCTCCTGAGTAAATTGTGAGCATGGGGATAATGGGAGAGGATTGAAGGGGAGGGGAGAAAGAGGGAGGGGAGTGTTGGAAGGAGAGTCTGCTTGTTAGTCCTGGCCGCCTGGCTAGCTTAGCCCCGAAATAACCATACAGAAAATGTATTAATTAAAACATTGCTTGGCCCATTAGCTCTAGCTTCTTATTGGCTAACTCTTACATCAATTTAACCCATTTCTGTTAATCTATATATCACCTCGTGGCAGTGGCTTTCCTGGTAAAATTCCTAGCATCTGTCTCCAGTGGATCCATGGCATCTCTCTGACCCTTCCCAGCATTCAGTTCTGTCTTTCCCGCCTACCTAAGTTCTGCCCTATCAACAGGCCAAGGCAGTTTCTTTATTCATTAACCAAGAAAAGCAACACACAAAGGAGACTCCCACATCAGGGGAGCAGAGAAAAATGTGTAGCTCAATAAAAACAATTTATAGAAAATGATTTTCCTTCTTTCCTTCCCCCCTTCTTCCTTCCTTGGTACAGGGAGGATAAAGGGAAGCCTGTGAGTCTAAGTGATAAATATACACAAGCTTTCTGGTTCTGGTTATTTTAGTGGGCATGTGTTAATTATACACAACAACAGAATACATAGGCTTCATTCTGGCCACCTTATGCATACATGTAAGGTATTTTATCATATTTACTTCCTCTTCCCCCTTTCTTCCCTTCCCTCCCAGAACCTCTTCTATTTCAGTCTTCATTTGTTTTTTTGATTTATTATTTTTGATGACCCACTGAGTTTTCTTAGGGTTGTTTTTAAGCTTGAGGGTGAAGCTATTCTAGGAGCATAGGCGTCTTGGAATGGATGCACCGCAGAACATGTGGAAATCCTGCCCTGCAACTATTAGCTTTCCATAGATACTCAGGGAGGAGTGAAGGTTTGTGAATCCCTTCCCCCTCTGCCACCATTGTCTGCAGATAGGTCATGGGGATACTGCTCTGCCTGCATGTCAAAAGAGGGCGCCATATCTCATGGTTGTGAGCCACCATGGGGTTGCTGGGAGTTGAACTCAGGACCTCTGGAAGTGCTCTTAACCACTGAGCCATCTCTCCGGCCCAATCTTTAATTTTTAAAAATTGCATTTATTTACTTAGTGTTATATTCATCCAGAACAGTGGAAAACTTGTGGAAGTTGGTTTTCTTTTTACACTATGTGTGGGTCCCGACTGCTGAATTCAGGTTGTTAGGCATGGCAGTAAAGTACATTTACCCCTGAGCCATCTCACTAGCCTAGACAGGTCTTATCTTGCAGAGGTCTTGGCCAGTGAACACTGCTCCTCTGAGACAAGACCTCACAGGCATTTTGTATCCTCTACTCCTCCCTCCATTCTTTCCTTCCCAACCTTTGGTGTTAAGGAGGAGGCCTTATGGAAGTCCCACATGTGGCTGAGTGTCCCTGATCACTTGCCTACACTAATCTGTAGGTAGAAACACCATGATTGAGATGGCAGTTGGATGGATGCATCAGTTCCATTTAGCTTCCCTGCTGAGGTTCACACCCTCCAGCATGTGAACAGGATTATGGTACCGGTCGAATCTGGAGTAGGTTTCAAATACAACACGGGAGATTGGTTTCCCTTATGGAGTCAGTGCCATAGGCAGCAGTGTGTACTTCTTACCTGGCTGGTCAGTAGTGTAACACAACTGAGAAAGACTCAGTGAGTGCTCCCTCAGCAGCCTGTATAGCATCCTTTAGCAGTGTGACAAGTACCCATCAGGGAGGAGGCTTCCATCCTTGGTGGCTTCTCTCTGTCCTATACTCAGTTTTGTTTGCATTTTGAGAGTCTTACAGCCCAGATGGCCCAGGCTGGCCCAGGCTGCTCTTCCTACCTTCATCTCTAGAGTTCTGGAACTGCAGGCATACTGCCATGCCTGGCTAAGTTATCACTTTATGAAGCAGAGAGACTCCACAGTTAATATGCTTGCTTGAGCAGCTTTCGAAAGTTTAGGAGTAGAAAGCCGTATTTAGAGGTGTTTAATTTCTGCTGTGGTATAAAGGGGTTATCGTTTAAACTAGTGTCCCAGCCTGGTAAGGATAGAATTACAGGCAGCCTACCCAGAGGAGCTTGCTTTCTGGTGAGCAATTTGAGAAACTAAAGATGACCTTCCTTAGCGTATTCATTCTGCACCACAGTCCTGCATCTTCCTGTCTGTCACATAGCTTGCCAGTGTCCCGGGGTGACTGCTGGTTTTTCACATTTCTTTGCACCTCTCAGCTTGAACATGGATCTTTTCTGGTCTGCTACTTTGCCCCTCTTGCTTCCTAACTCACCCATCTGTAGCTTCCTAGGTGCCTCTTCCTTTCCCTACCCCCACCTGTCTTGTCTGCAGCCATCTGGTGTTTTCTCAGGGACCTTCCCTCCCTCTTCTCCTTGTTGGGCATTACTGTTGACTGAACTTTGTGGGAGTGTGAGCAGTGGTGTTGATCCTCAGCAAGGGCTCCCGGTATCTCCTGCTCTTCTGTGCATGTCCTATGTCCTCAGCCGGGCATCTTCATCTCCCACCAGGGCCCTCCCATCCCCCTGTTGGGTATGACACACACCTGCAACACTTCCAGGCCCTGTGCCTGCTTCCTGTTTGGCCTATGAGGAAACATTAGTGGGCCTCTTTTCCATCTCTTCAGACCTCATCATCCACAGATCTTTGGGATCCTAACTCCCTGGGGCGGATCTGAGCATGACTTGAGTGTTTGGAACCTCTGCTTTTGCCTCAGTGGCTCTTGTAATCTGGCCATGATCTCTGTGTTCTGTTTTACCAACTCCTGACACCGTCCAGGTGTGTCACACTGAACCTGTCACCCTCAGGACACTCTTTACATTTGTGCTTTGAGTTTACACTGCTTCCCTTGGTTTATCATTCCCTGCCTGTTCCAGGTTTTCCTCATGGGCCAGTGGAGCTTACCCAGCATGCACCACTGCATTTCTTTTCCAGCAGTAGCTGTGGACTGGTTATCCGTGGATGCATTACCATCATTTTCCTCGGTTGAGCTCAGTAAATGTTTACCAACTGCCTAAGCAGCCCTGGTGACATGCTCATAGCAGACAGTGGGCATGAGAACAGCTGGTGTTCTGGCAAGTATGCCAGAAGCTCACAAGTGACTCCAGAATGTCTGTTCAGAACAGTGCCCTTCCGGCTACACTGCACTGCAACAGTCATGAGGATATAATGACCACCTGTACTTTTGACTCTCTACAGATTTTAGAAACAGGACTCTTCAGAGTGGTCAGTGTTTCCATGAGATTATTAGCAAACAGCAGGAAACCAATTTGGGTAAAAGAATTTGGTGCCTTCAGATTCAGGTATAACAGGAATAGGATAGTTCTTCTGGACAGAATGGCAGTTTGAACTCAGAACTGTGTCCCATCACGTAGGAGCATCGATCTGATACTGAAAGGTAGCATCACTGACTGAGAGCAGCTTGGTCAGTCTTTGCCCATTTCACCTTTTCACCTGTGGCTGGGAGAGCACGGGGCGGACAGCACAGGGCGACTGCTTGTGCTCAGGACGGGTGAGCAGCTCATCCCAGGGGCCGGCCTGCCTGCCTGCCTTGCCCACAGGCAGCTCCTTGATGCCCTGCACCACTTGTCCGGTTTCTCCTCTCTTCTGGGGGGTGAGGAAAGGCCTCGGTCAGAGGCTCCCCTGGAGAACTCATTCCAGTCACAGCTTGTCAGTCCTTGTGGTTAGTTATGGAAGCAGAGCAGCCGTCCTAGAGTCTGACTGATAGATCAGTAGCTTTTTTCAGAGTCTGTGTCCAAGTTGTGAGTAACTAAAGACCTTACTCGGTTTTGTAGTAACATTCTTTCCTCGTGGTTCTCGTTCTCTCTCTCTCTCTCTCTCTCATACATACACTCATGGGGGCTTTAAAAAAGGAACGGAAAGTAGTTAAATAAAGTGGAAGATCCAAATTCTAAATGCCTTTTTTGATATACACTATATATATATATGGCAAAAAAAAGTTTTTGTTTTTTTTTTTTTAAAAACCAAGGTATTCTGCTAATATTTTCAGAATTTTATAGTGTGGTTTGATCATATTAACCCTCTTTTCCTGCTCCTTACTTCCCTACCTGCCCGACTTTGCGTTTTCTTTCTTTTTTTTAAAACACTCATTGAGTCCAATTTGTGCTGTCCTAATACTCTTGGGTATGGGAGGAAAGATTAGATTTTTTTTTTCCTCCAAGACGGGGTTTCTCTGATAACCCTGGCTGTCTTGGAACTCGATCTGTAGATTGGGCTGACCTCGAACTCAGAGATCTGCCTTCCGAGTGCTATGATTAAAGGTGTGTGCACCACACTGCCTGGCAAGAAAAATATTTTTAAATGTCTATTATATTTATTTGTGTATGGGCGCATACAAGCCACAGCTTGTGTGTATGGAGGTAAAAGAATAACTTTTGGGGGAATTGGTTCTCTTTTTCCAACACAGGGACCCAAAGAGCAAATTCAGGTTGGCAGTCTTGGCAGCAAGTAATGCCTTTATCTACTAAACCATCTAGCCAGCCCAAGAAAAAGAAACAACCCAGATGATACATTATATGTAGGGTTTAGTCTGAAGAAAAAGTGACTTCTTAGATGAGTAAGTTTCTGGCATCTCTGGTAGTGCTGAGGATAATTTCGTGGTGCATATATATGTAATGAATGTTTTACAATTTAACTAGTTTGGCCAGTTCGGTTTGTTTGTGAGACATTTTACCCATGCTACCATGAGTTGGTTTGCAAGATTTAAAAATGAACTAAGAAACAAACAAAAAAGTGAACTGGAGCATTGGACTTTGCTACATCTGCCTATAATCTCTGCACTTGGGAGGCTGAGGAAGGTGTGATACATATGCCAGGCCAGCCTGGACTACACCTGGAGGCTGCAGCTCAAGAAACCCCACCCCACCAAACCAGCTAGTTGGAAGCATACTTTTTTTTTTTTTTTTTTTTTTTAAAAAGAGCTCCTTGACCTGTTAATGAGCTTTCATCTTTTCTGAACAGTGTAATTTTGGCTGATACAGTTTGAAGTACATGCAACTTGACATGCAAATTTGACTTACTAAAGACTTTACTCTAGTTCTGCCTTAATTTTCAGAAAATACCTGTAATGAAAAACAGTAAAGAAAGCAGACTAAGAAACAGAACTTTTTGCTCCACGGGTTTCTGATCTAGGGTAGTGACCTAATAAATATCCATGACCTCAGTGTAGGTAGCCATTCTAACCTGTTAAGGTAGCTTGGGAGAGGCCTTTGTAGAGTAAGCTTTTCGTTTTGGCATTGGCTTTAAGACTTATTTAACTCCAGCAGGGCTGTGATGGTGCATGCATTTAAGCCCAGCACTCAGGAAGCAGAGGCAGGCAGACCTCTATGTTCAAGGCCAGTCTGATCTACTGGTGAGTTCCAGGATATCCAGGGCTACGGAGCCCTGTTTCGAAAAACAAATAGACAACAACAACAAAAAGAAAAAAAAGAAAAAGAAAGTGGAATACTGCTTTAATTGCACAGATACTACCTGCGAGCACTGGGTATGTGCTTGTGCTAAGTAGCTTAAATCATCTATGGGCAAGTGTGGGTGTTGGGTATACCAATCGATGCTTCTAAACGGTGCATTTTGACTCTTTCAGGTGAGTTATCTATATGCATATTAGTACCTAGAGCTAGGACTTAATAATCACTTTGAAAATAGAGATCTGGAAGCATTTATAAACTTTGTTTTTATGGGATGGAGAGATGCTCAGTGCTTAACAGCTGGTTGTTCTTACAGAGAACCTGAGTTCAACTCCCTGCACCCATATTGTAATTGGCAACCATTTAACTCCAGATTCAGGGGAGCCAATACCTTCTGAATTCTTGGGGCACATGATACACATACATATATGCAAGCAAAACATTCATACACATAAAATAAATCTTAAAAATCCTATTTTTAATGGAAATATATAACTACAGAAAATTGATAGAGGGGAAAAGGTATAATCCTCCCATTTTAAGATTTGTTTTATGTATTTTATATATATATATATAAGTGTTCTATTTGCATGTATGTCTTCATGACAGAAGAGGGCATCAGAAAAAAGAAGCCATTAGATTCCATTGTAGATGGTTGTGAGCCATCATGTGGTTGCTGGGAATTGAACTCAAGTCCTGAGGAAGAATAGCCAGTACTCTTAACCATTTAGCCATTTCTCCAGCCCCATAATTCTCCCATTCTAACATCTAACAGAGTAACTGGAGTAACTGCTTTGGTCTGTTTTCTTCCAGGTCTTTTCTTTCATGTGTAGACTTTACATGGCTGTAAACATATTTCAAAGCAAATACCTTTGTTAAGAGAACATACGTTAGATATAGCAAAGAGCCAGATTTCAAATCAGATTCTAAACCAGCTCAGTTTGTACCCCTTCCTTAGGTTTTGATTCTTTCCCAGATAAAAAAAGGTAGTTTTAATCCTGGTGTTAAAAGGCAGACACTTTTCGAATGACTTGCTTTGATAAAGCCTCTGGTTAGCTTTTTTTTAATAATATTTATTTATTGTGTATACAATATTCTGTCTGTTTGTATGCCTGCAGGCCAGAAGAGGGCACCAGACCTCATTACAGATGGTTGTGAGCCACCATGTGGTTGCTGGGAATTGAACTCAGGACCTTTGGAAGAGCAGGCAATGCTCTTAACCACTGAGCCAATCTCTCCAGCCCCTCTGATTAGCTTCTTTAAAATGAGTAAATGTGGGCTGGAGAGATGGCTTAGGGATTAAGAGCACGGCCTGCCAGAGATCCTGAGTTCAACTCCAGCAACCACATGGTGGCTCACAACCGTCGGTAATGTGATCTGATGCCCTTTTCTGGCATGCAGGCATATATGCATGCAGAACATTGTATATGTGGTAAATTAATCTTTTTAAAAAATAAATGTTAAGTCATGTTGTGAGAGGGCACAGGGGCACATACTCAGGCACACATTGTGTGTTGGCAGCAAGATGGACAGGCTAATTTTTAAGTGTATTTTGTATCCTACTTAAGTAGTTACAGGACATTATTTTGTGTGCAGGGTGTCAGTTACCTGTGTCAGCAGTTCATTTTGTGGACAGGGCATGCCTTTTCTGTCCCTGTACCAGTAGCTGATACTTTCCTTGAATCTGAGAACTAACCACCTTTGTTTACTGGAAGTGGTGGATTGAATGAGAGGTTAAAACAGAGAAGTGAAGAAATAATATGTAGGTGAAGGGCATGCAGTCAAGGTCCATGAATTAGACCCAGCACTTCCTACCTGACAGGGTAGTTGCGTGTGTGAAGCCCAGTGTTAAGTACATGAAATAGCAGTTTCTTTGTGGTGGTTCAGTATATACTTTTTGGGGGATTGTTCCTCCTCCTGTGTCACCCGAGGAGTCCCCTTCCCAATTTTCATGTCTCATATGTTGTATTACACTGTCTATCTCAGATCCTTAAAACCTTTTGTCTTCTCATGACCCCTCTCGTTGCACATAAAGTCTGGGAGAGCTTACTATCATGCTTTCATTTTTCTTGCCGTTTGACCCAGAGGACCACACCCAGCACTTGCACATTTGTGTTTTGCTCTTTTCATAGCAGCAAGGAGATGAAGTCATCCTAGGTGTCCATCAAAAGATGAGCGACTGAAAGCACGGAACACATACACAGTGGTTCTTTTGTTTTGCTTTTGGAGACAGGGTTTCTCTGTGTATCCCTAAATGTCCTGAAACTCACTGTGGAGACCATGCTGGCCTTGAACTGCCTCTGCCTCCTGCGTTCACAGTAGAATTTTCTTGAGCCATTACAAAGAAGACTCTTAATAGGGTATCTTATTTTAAGCCCGAGTAAAGCCTTTTTTTCAGGAAGACTGGCTATATGACCCTGGCCTTTTCTTTTTCTTTCAGTCTTCGAGCAGCGACAGCGGTGGGAGCAGCAGCAACAGCAGCATCAACAGCCCAGACAGGGCCAGTGGGCCGGAGAGCAGCCTGAGCCACATCACCCCTGGATCCTGCCCCAGCACCCCCCAGCCGGTGCTGCCTGAGCAGTCTGCACTGTGCCAAGGCCCTTACTTCCATATCAATCAGACCCTGAAGGAGGCCCATTTTCACAGCCTACAGCACCGAGGCCGGCCTCTGACATGATGCTCCGGCAGTTTCTTGCCTTCTGTGAAGGGACAGCACTGTGCAGATTGAATATTTCAACTTAATGATTTGTTTTTAAAAGTTGCACACAGAAAAAAAAAAATGCCTGTTGGCTTTCAGTCTATATTTGAGTATTGGGTCAGCAGGCAGCTGTTTACTTGGGGTTTTGCTGCATTATTGCAATTTCAAAGGGGCTTGGGAGCAATTTTTTATAGGAGTCTTTTGAGAGAGAGCATCAAGTCCATGTCATGGCAGTGTTTGAGGAAATCTCTGATTTCCACATCTGTCAGTTAGACATACTGTATGTAAGAGCCTCTTAAAAATGTGGGATCTTCAGTTTTTTTTAAGTCAATAAACTAGTAATGAATATCTAGTTTCCATGGAAAAAAACCCATAAGTTTTCTCCCCAAATATGGGAAGTTTGACTCAGTCTTGCATTGAAGTTAACTGCCATACTACCTCTTAGTGTGTAGATGTCCATGGAAAGTCCTCCCTGGAAGGGAACAGTTGCCTAAACTGAAGACCGTGAGGCCAAGCATTTTCCCTGCCTGGCTGTGGTCTGTTACACGTTTGTATTCCCAGGGAGGATGTCACTTCCATATCTGTTTTCTTCTAGTCTGCACTGCAGATGCTACAGAGAACCCCACAGTCTCTAAGAAACACCTAGTAACTGTCTTACAAATCTGCGTATTAACAGCTTAACTGCTAACCCTTGCAGTGCCCATGGCCAAGGCAGTGGTCAGTGCTGATGAAGCTAAAGAGTGAGGATTTAACTCATGCTTGACAGCACCCCTGCCTGCTAGGGGGCCACATTCCATCGTCAGAACCAGGAAGATTGGGGCAGTGTAGAAACATAAGCAGAGGCACTTCTGGGAAAGCGATGCAGTAGTATTTAATTAGAGAGCCTGGGCATTGTTTCCACGCTACTTTGTCATACTAGAGAGCCAGGCAAGCTTGAATAAGGAAGATGCAGGGGAGTCGTCTTCCTCACTGGCGAGCTGTCTGAACAAGGAGCCAGGATGTGTCGGGTCACCTGCTCTGGAGAGTGCTGGGGGGCCAACCTGCCATTAGATGAAGAGGAAGTGCCTTAAGCCTCCTGCCAGCTCCCCCTCCACTGCACCCCACTCAGGCCACACAACACAGGCAGCAGCACTGAGGAGCAGGGATGGCTCTAGTAAGAAGGGTCTGAGGGAGCTGCTGGACCAGAGCAGGCTAAACTGATAGAGCTACAGTCTGAAGACAGCCCATGCCAGGAAGAGTGGACATGCGGCTGCTCCTCTGAGGGCCACAGCATGGAGGCCAGCTGTGTGACATGGGAACTAGTGTCATGAAGCCTGGAGGTCAGAAAGAAAGTTGCTTTCTTTTAGGACTGTCTTCCAGATTTTAAAACCCTATGTTACTGGGTTTGCTGGCAGGGAATGTGAGAAAGGAGACTTTTTTGGAATTTTATCTAACAAACAGGCAAACCGTGCTCTAAGAAAAGCTGTCAAGCACACATATACACAACACAATCCAGAAATACCCAGGAGGGCTCCGGCAGGCTTAATGGATGGCGTCCTACCAAAACAAAACACGTATTAATAAAACAATGCTCAAGAAAGCATGCTTCTTCCTGTTTCCCACCCAGCTAAAGGCACAGATGAGACCATCTGCAAGACAAGGGTCTGCTTCCCATGCTCTGATGGCAGTGCTGGAGTGCCAGTCACCAGTCACTCTCCTTACCCTACAACATGCAAGAAACCACCTCTGTCCTGTGCTGTGTGTTCTTCACGGGCTGGGACTGGGTACCTGCTCGAGCCAGTGGACGTCTTTCTATGAGCTCAAGCTAGTGAAACCTTGTATTCTTGCGCCGCCATTAAAAAGCAGCCTTAGTGCATTGCCATATGGTGCCTAATTGATTATTTCTAAAAGAGCTGGTGGGGGTTTGGCTCCTGAGTGGAGGGGGGGTTGGAAGAACCAGGAGGGCCTCTCCTCTTGGCACTAACCTGGGTCTGTGTCTCGACGCCTCTGCTGGTTGCTTTTGCCTTTCTCGTGCTTGTCATGCTCAGTGGAAGCAGCCCGAACCTCAAGACAAGAAAGACGATTTCATGGCGGGGAACAGCCAGCCGCAGCCCTGCAGAGCCTCGAGCTACTCACCTGATCTGACTGGAGGCCAGTGGCAGGATGTTATGGGGTTCCTGGGAGTTGAATGTGCTGCTCCGGGAGGCAAACTGTTTCTCTGTACCAGTAACTAATCCAAATAGAACCTGCAGGTAAGTAAGAAAGGGAGAGGGGCCCAGTGACTCACTCCAAGAGACAGTGGCTTCACTGTCTAGCCATTGTTTGGGAGTACTTTTAAGTGCTACTTTTTCAGAATTATTCCTTAATCTGCCAAGGGTGAGACTCTCAAAGCCACGGAGTTCTCTTCTAGAACATTTATTGTGTATGCGCCCAGCCTGGAGGTCAGAAGACAACTTTCTGGAATCAGTTTTCTTCTCACATATGGATCCCAGGGACTGAACTTGGTGTTGGTGGCACACACCTTACACACTGAGCCTGGCACCCATGTATTTCTTTTTGTGAGGCTGTATAAATTAACCCTTACCTCCAACATTGCTATTGAAGATCTCACCCCTGTGCATGAGGGACTATGGCGGACTTGCTTTGTGATTTGAACCAAATGCACCCAGTCTCCTCACTAGTCACACTAGCATGGCTGGGACCAAACTTACAGAAGTCCGCTGCACCAGGCGATTAAGGTTGCTGTTGAGATGCGGTGTGAAAACATCCAGGTCAAAAGGGTCGATGAGGGCCTCTAGCCTGTCAGTCACTTTCTCAATTCTGCAAAGAGTCAGAAACTTTATTCTCCACACACTTTAGGACAGAAAACGACTTGGCAGTTCTTACTACGATAGAAACCCCAGAGGTGGGCATTGTCCAGCAGAGTTGCATGGTGTCCTTAGGACAATCAGCCAGACATGATGCTTAAGTTACGTGCCTTCTGCTTACCAAACAGGTTCTGCCTGCTTCACTTGGCTGTGGAATTTATTCAGCAAGTGTTACTTAACCTACCTATTACACAGTGACTCACTGTAAGAGAAACCAAACTGCAGGATGTGGCAGGCTTTCTTTGGGAGTACCTCAGGAAAGGGGCCTCAGCTTAGGCTGTTGAACACCAGCATACAGACTATTGTACAATGGTGCCCGACCACAGCTAAGGACAGGACACACAATGTGAGATGGTGTGGCCTCAGGGCTGCCTAACTGCTCAGCTCATGGACACCACCACCAAGACAGGGTTTCTCTGCTTGTAGCCCTGGCTGTCCTGGAACTTGTTCTGTAGACCAGGCTGGCCTCAAACTCACTGAAAACCACCTGTCTTTGCCTTCAAGTGCTGGGATTAAATATATGTGCCACCACTGCCTGGCAGCTTTTAGATAGACACAGTGTAAGACATAGTTTATTGCTGGCCCAGATAAAGATCTAAGTCCTGGACCTGAAGTATGGTTTCAACTGACTGCTGTACACTCCGGCCACTGTAAATTAGGAAAACCCCAAGAGAAAGCCTTCTAAGTATACTGTCCATTAATTGCATCAGGAAGAGGCTGCCTTGGAGGCATCCAGTAGGAATAGTCACCTGGAGTCTGGCTTGCTCCGGCCACTCTTCACTTCTTCCCCCTTGCTGGTCAGAACGATGTTGAGGTAGCGCAGGTCATAGAGGAGCTGCAGGGCTCGATTCTGGGTCATTGGAAATGTCCCTTCTTTCTGCAAGTGAAGGCTGGCTGGTGAGGGGCTGATCGCTTACATGGGTCTCAGAGCAGCTGCAGGTTCTGTTTGTATTACAGCTTGGTACAGTGAGCTGACACCCACAGGTTCAGTATAGAATCCTGGTCTTAAAATCTCAGAGACCAACCCCTTAAAGTCAGGCTCTGGGCTGAAGGTGGCTGTCACAAAGGGGCAGGGCTTCTTGCCTGGAGATGTATGTGAGCGCTGAGGCCCAGAAGGGAAGACTTCTCTTCCAAGTCAGAATGGTCCCGCCTTTAAATGTTCCCAGTGAAATAGGCCAAGTCAAGGGTCAAAGACACAGGTGTAGTGGCGACCGAGAGGCTAGGGCCTCCTCCCATCCTAAAAAGAACCTCTGGTGCCACAGCTTTCTCCATCCTGCATCTCACTCAGCAATGAGCATGGAAGGGATGGGTGTATCTCCTGTGTGTTGAAGCCACTCCCAGCTGAGCGGCCCATCTACTGCTATTTGATCCTGGGTACATCAAGGGTTTATAGGCTTGCCCAGAGCTTGCATGAGCAAATGGTGGTACTGGTGCCAGAGCTTAGCTGTTTTTGTTTTTGTTTTTTTTTTTAAACTGAAAGCTTCTACCCTGTCCATCAGTCCTGACCTTCAGGGTGACAGAGTCAACCTGCACAGTTGAGTGCCTCTCCTAACACAATGGAGCATATTTATGGGACTGGAGCCAGGGCTGGGCAATGATACCATTCTGTGCCCTTCATACAAACTGCCCAAATCCAAGAAAAAGGTCTGTCTGTTTGTGAAAACATTTGGATATCTACCTTTACCTGTTGTTCCTCTGTGAGTTGCTCATAGGCAGCTATGACTTGGGCCACACAGGTCTTCAGCATTTCCTGCAGGGTCACCTTGGGCAAGGCATGGCCTCCAACCCGATTAACTTCCTGACATAAGCTAAACAGGAAGGACTGTGCATACCAGGACGGCTGAAAGATAAGAACACATTGCTAAGTGCACTCAGCAAGCCCCACGCAGCCCTCACTTAGGATACCTTGACCTCTCCCACTGAGCGTGCGCTCAGCTGGTCCTCAGAAGGCACACATGGAAATGGCTTTCTCAAGCCATCCTGCTCCTCTGGAGCAGTTTGTCCCCTCTGCAGCCCAAGCACCTGTGAGGTAGGACACACTTACTTGCGTAGGGAGGCGTATCTTAGACGTGACACTGCTGCCAGACTCGGTCTCTTCTTGAATTTCTAGTTCATCCCAGTTGGTGGCAGTGGCCAGGATTGAGCCAGCGTCACTTAAAAGCAATGACTGAGTGAAGCCACAGATCAGGAACTGGTGATAAAAAGAGAACAGCCACATCAGTTCCTCGGGGCCCTGGCAGCATCAGTTTAAAGTGGCCGGTGTGTGGGTGGTAAACTGCCAGCCCCACTACCCTGGCAGGTCAACACCCAGCGGGAGGATGCAGTTGCTAGCCATCTTAGTAATGCCAGGTGTCACCTGGATGGAGACCACAGGGGGCTGTGCTATTGACACACAAGCAGGAAGCAGGGTTCCTTATCCAGGTTGGTAAGAGGGAAACATGCCATAAAGTCTAGGGTGAGGAACAGAAGTTTACACAGGAGCTGCCTGGTGCAGGTTACGTCAGCTATGAATAAACATTAGCTATGAATAAGTCAGCAGGACTGAGGATGGCCAGACTGGAGTAAGGCCCCAAGACGTCCCATCACGCCGTTACTCACTTTCACAAGCGCTGAGCTCCAGACCCGGTAGGCCACGATGCTCTGTTGGAGCAGGACTTCCTTCACTTCCTGCCACTGGGCCTGCACGGGGAGCACCTCCTGAGCTTTCTCCTTCCCCTGCTGTTTCAGAGCTCTGGCCTCTCTTGCAAGTTTTTCCGAGCCCCCACACTTTCCCACAATACACTGCTTCAGGTGAGGGCACAGTTCTCCCAGGGACTGGCAGAGTCTGGCCATGAAGAGGACGGCATGCAGTTTGGTGCCGTGAAGGATATCCTTCTGATCGCCTGTGACTTCTTCAATGATCTGCAGCTCTGCCTGGATGCAGCCCACAATGTACTTGATGCAGGCCACGGAGTGAGTTCGCAGCATGTCCTGCACAGTCCCGGCATCTGCATGTCTGTCAAAGGCAGAGTTCTTAGCCTGGTGCACGGGAGAGGGGTCCTTGGACAGTGGTGTGTCACTGGAGGGAAGGTAGGCCAGGAGGTCGTCCAGTTTAACCTTCAGCTTAGAATCCAGGGCAGAACAGAAGCTCTGGACCCCAGGGCTGACTGCTTGGGCTTTCATGGAGAGGCCACTGTTGGCAAACTGAGGTCGGTTTGCCACGCTGACCCAGGCAGCATCAGAAGGCAGGTCGCTGGGACTCTCGGACCAGAGGAAGAGAGACATGTTCTGCTCAAAGTGGACATGCTTATTCGATGTGGAGTTGTTGCTCTCCAGTGCCTGCAAAGCTGAGACCAGAAGCTCCTTGGAGCTGTTGCAGATGGATTCAAAACCTTCTCTGGTCAGGGTCTAAAGAGGAGAGCAGAGTTTCAGTCATTACTTCATGGAACTTTCCAAACGAGCTGAAATGGCAATTTATGCCAGCATCTGGAACGTTCTTTACCAACACAGTGAGTGTTGGCGTCCGACTGTGAAATGCCACACAGGCTCAGGGGTTAACGGCCTGCTCTACCTTGGTGGCACTTTGGGAGGTTGTGGCAACTTTAGGAGTGGGTTTAATGAAAGCAAGGCCACCGGTGTCTCCTCAGGGTCTGTGCTGTTGTCCCTCACACCCCAAATGCTTCCTGTTTGCCACAAGGTAAAAAGGTTCTGCTGCATGCTCTGGTCACATGTTCTGCCTCACTGCAGATGCTCTAACATGCTCTGGTCACATGTTCTGCCTCACTACAGATGCTCTAACATGCTCTGGTCATGTGCTTTGCCTCACTACAGAGGCTCTAACATGCTCTGGTCACGTGTTCTGCCTCACCACAGAGGCTCTGACATGCTCTGGTCACGTGTTCTGCCTCACTACAGAGGCTCTAACATGCTCTGGTCACATGTTCTGCCTCACTATGAGCCCAAACCAGCCAAGTGATCATGTACTGAACTCTCAAAACTCTGAACTAAAATACATGGTTCCCCAAGGTATTTCACAGTGATGAGACAAAGGGCTAACGCTGTCAGCACTGTGTGGCAGAGGACAAACCATCATGGAGGGGCATCTGACAGGGACCTGCTAATTCTCTTAGCTTTTAGAAAATTTAGATGTGGTAAGAAACAGGGAAAGAAAGCATCCAGTACATGAGGGCATTTTCAACGTGGTCAAAAGGGCACGCTAGGCTTGGGCATCAGGTGGTCCAAGTGATGCTCACCGCACCTGTAACCGATCTAGGAAGAGCTGCTGCATCAGGTCCTCCCAGAACAGGAGTGGCTTCTCCAGTAGCCGCTGACACACCACCTCCCAGCTGTGGCTGGCAGACTCATTGGTGAGCAAGTCCCATACGGCATCTCTGATCCCTGCGAGACCTTTCATGCTCTTCACGTACATAAGCAGGTTGGTGATCCCATTCTTAATGTCTTCACTGCACCTGTAACAAGACCACTTCCTTGGGCTCCGCTAGATACTGACTTCTGTATTTTTTTGTTTGTTTTTAAAAGAGAAGGCTCACTATGAACTCCTGGCTGGCCTGGAACTTGCTATATAGACAGACCTCTGTTTCCTGTGCACTGGGATTGAAGGTGTGAATTAGCAGACCTGACTTTGATTTGTGGTTTTCACATCATTAAGAAAAATTCTTAAAACTTCATTTGAAGCCTCTGACCTGAGTACATCAGCACATTTCTAACTGGACTGAAGCTGGGATTCGGTAGCCCTCTTAGCAGACCACCTTTTATCTAGAGCCCCATGGCGTGGCTTCAGAACCAACACATTAAACAAAAGCTCAGAGTACACATAACTCAAACATAAGGAGAAAAGCCTTTACTTTCTGTTCCAGAAAGATAAGTTATTTTAAAGATGATATTGTTACTATTATTATTATTATTGACAGGATTTCTCTGTGTAGCCCTGGCTGTTCTGGAACTCATTGTGTAGTTCAGGCTGACCTCAAACTCAGGGATCTGCTTGCCTCTGCCTCCCAAGTGCTGGGATTAAAGGCCTGCGCCACCACTGTCTGGCAGAGGTTTTATTTTTAACTATGTGAACTTGTGTGCTTGTGCAGGTGCCCCCAGAGGTCAGAGGCAGCAGATCCCCTTGGAGCTGGAGTTACAGAGATGGATGTGGGCTGCCTGATGTGGGTTCTGGGAACTGGGTCCACGTCTTCTGGAAGAACAGCAAGCGCTCTGGACTGCTGAGCCATCTCTCTAACACACAAAAAAATAGCTTTCTGATTCTCCCACACAGATACTAAGAGGGTACAAGGGAAGTAGTGCACCCTGAGTGGGTGGCTGACATGTGGCACGTCACCTAGGTGACTAAGAGTCTCAGTGCATGCCTCCCAAGTGTGGCCACATCAAAGGCTGCATGCAGGTCAAGTCTCGGGGATGCTCTCTGATTGCTTACATGTCGATCCACTTCTGCAGCGTGTCCTTCAGGTACTCCTGGCTGATAGGATGAGCGAGAGTCCGAAGCTCTGGCTGGAACTCCATAATGGAGGCCGGCAGGTGTCTGAACCAGCTGCACAGTCGCATCTCCCCTTGCAGGACACTGATGCCCTTTCCTGGAGAAAAGCCAAGGGAGAAGAATCCAGGCTGTGCTTTGAACAGCATATTAAGAACTAAAAAACCATCAGAGAAATCCTAGCCCGCCGCCCTTGTGGAGCAGTCTGGAGAAAAGGTTAGATAAAGGAGGTACAGGGAATGTTGGGCCTTCATTGTGTGTGGCAGTTCCCCACACTCTGTCATTCTGCTGACTGAGAAGAGTAGTACAGCTAGGGGAGAAAGGAGGGCAAATAATGGAAGGAAGGAAAGAGTGCTGTACAGTCGTGTGTGTGCGTGTGCATGTGCATGTGAGGTGGGATCTTGCCATGTCACTCAGACTGGTCTCCAACCCTGAGTCCTAGTGGTCTTTCTGCCTCAGATTTCTGAGTAGCTAGGGATACGGCTGCATGGCAGGCACTGAGCAGCTAGGGATACAGGCACACGGCACCGAGTAGCTAGGGATACAGGACATGGCACCGAGTAGCTAGGGATACAGGTGCACAGCACCGAGTAGCTAGGGATACAGGTGCACGGCACTGTACCCACCAGCCCTTGATGTTCTAACAATAGAGGATGTTCTAACAATAAAGCTTAAGTTGTCAGAAAAAGTGCAGGCTATTTGCTTCCCTCTCCTCAGCGTCCTAGGTCCTTTGAGATCCAAGGGAACAACCACTGGCAACCTGTCCTACTCGGTGAGTCTCCTGGTCATCCCACAGGCCCGCACTGTGCTCCTTAGGCAGCGCCACTCAGCAGCCTGGCCTACAAGGTGAGTCCCAGGACTGCCAGGGCTACGCAGAGAAAGCCACTCTGAGTTTGACACACAAGGCCCTTGCAAGGTAACCGTGTATGTCTGTTTCCCTATGCCAGGGCAAGTTAGTTAGTACTCACCTTCCGTGAGAGGGATAAATTATTACATGCCAGCTCAGGGGGGTAGGGTGGGAGTTGTGGGTGCGTGTGCGTGTGTGTGTGTGTGTGTGTGTGTATGAAAGCATAAGGAAGGTGATGTCACTCAGAAATGAGTCTGATGTTCAATTTCTCCTGGAAATGAGTTCCTGGTCGTAACTATCCTGTATTCACTTTCTTTCCCCTTTGCTGCCTCCATAGTCACTCTGCCGACAGTCCCACCCGACCCTGCACTCCTATGATGCCAGGGATCTGTCCCCGTCAGCCATCCTTGTGGCTGCAAAGGCTGCCATCTGCAGGTATACTGCAGGCGTGTGTCTCTGCTCCCATCTCTGCGTCTCAGTGTTCTCCAATGTCTCCTCTGCAAATGCAAATCCATCACCAGCCACAAACAAGTTCCTCTTCTAGTTAACGTGGATCCCTCCCTTCCCACGTGCTTCCCAATCCTTCATCCCCAGTCCTCTCAAGAGATCGACTGTCCACTTAGCTCCATTGCATGGCTCCCTTCTAACCCCTGTCCCCATCCTATGTCTGACTCTGGCCCATGGTGACAGCCTCCTGTTAGCTCTCAGTATCACTCTACCCTGCAGGGCTCCACTGCCACATGAAAACTTTTAATGACAGCTGGGGAAATGCTACCCCAGAGAAGTATGGGATGCATGGGGACATATGGCAGAGGGAGCATCCCAAGCCTGCAAGGTCACGGAAGGATACCCTCATCCCTGGATGAAGCCCATTCTCTCACATCTGGCGTGTGTGGCTGTACATTACCTGGGCCCTGACCATGCCTCGGGCCTCTTCTCACTAGATCCTCCGCTCACTCTAGAAGCTTCTGCTGGCACTCTCAGCTTCTCGGACGTGCTACCATTCTCATCTCAGGACTCTGAACCTCCTCTTTCTTTTACCTGGGATTCTTTCCTTCTTACGTACTAACTCTTTTCAACCTTAACCTTTCATGTTTTTGTTTTTTGTTTGTCTTTTCAGTTTTTCAAGACAGGGTTTCTCTGTGTAGCTCAGGCTGTCCTGGAACTTACTCTGTAGACCAGGCTGGCCTCGTCTACTCAGAGAGATCTGCCTGCCTCTGTCTCCCAAGTGCTGGGAGTAATAGATCTGCGCCACCACTGCCCGGTTTCAGCTTTCAGTTTAACCTCACTTCCCCAGGGAAGTCCTCTTTGGCCTTGAGAAGATCTCATCAGTGTTGCTGGGCAACCGGTACTTTGCATTTAC
This sequence comes from Myodes glareolus, assembly GCF_982192425.1. Classification (NCBI taxonomy): domain Eukaryota; kingdom Metazoa; phylum Chordata; class Mammalia; order Rodentia; family Cricetidae; genus Myodes; species Myodes glareolus. Next base: position 8,872,082 of record NC_142034.1, read on the forward strand.
AGCAATGACTATGCTTGGCATCAAACAGCACCCTGCATCTCTTAAGATTCAGCATCTGCTTTTACAACTCAACTACGATGTTTGCGGAGCAGGAGACAGGATCTTCCTAGTCCACTGATTCATCCCCTAGAACCTGGCACAGCAGCTGGGATGGGGGCAGATCAGCTGACGGAATGAGAAGAAAGGTACAGAGCTCACCTGTGGGATGCTGGCTTGTGATTGTCTCCAGGGTGGAGAAGAGCAAGCCACAGGGCAGGGATGGGTCGGGCAGCACGCCTTCCGGTAGAGTGTAGAAAAGGGCATGGGCTTGGTTCAGAGTGGTAGCCAGCAGCTCCACCAAAGAGCAAATCTGGGCCTTGATGCTAGCACCTGGAAGAAGAAGCCACCCTCTTTTAAACCTTCCCTTTACCAAGGCTGGACACAGGACACTGATGCTTCAGGCTGTCTCAACACTCGCAGCTCCATCCCGTTAGAGAATTACATTTTAGAGGAAAGTACACCCACCGTGGTGAGGCTGGTTCAGGAGTTTCTGAATAGTCGCCTTTCTGGCCATCAGGAAGTCTGTGAGGGCTTGGCGGGGAGAACTCTCCTCCAGGAGCATTATAGAGCAGAGGGCCTCGGCCACAGCCTGGTCTGACACGCTCTGGCATTTGAGCAGCATCTTGCTTTCATGCAAAATAGTTGACCTAGAAAGACTCACAAACATCAACAAAGGAATGGCTAACATTTAGGGTGAATATTTCACCCCAAATTAGGTGAGAGAAAATGGACTCCATGGCACAGGAGGGATTAAGTGAGATCCAGACTTCATTAGAGAGCCTGGGCGCGCTCACTTACCGCTCACTTACCGGAAGTGGCTGGCTGCTGCCACCTGCCGGATGAGAATGGGGAATCTGGAGAGGATGGGGTTGTATCTGGAGCTAGAGGAGTCGAGCTGGAGCAGGCTGTGCAGGTGGCAGCAGAGCAGGTAGAGCTGTGTGGCCTGGAGATGCTGAGAGGCTTCCATGGAGCTCCAGATCTTCTCGGGGATCTCGAACAGCAGCTTGATCTGGGCAGCCACGCTGTAGAATTTCTCGGATGGCGGCTGCGGCTGGAGGGCGAGACGAGAGCAAACAAAAGCATGGCTCCGTTTATATGGGCTTAGGGAGAAGTCGGGGGATGCTTTAAGATTTGAAGCTTTTGCCAGATGTGGTAGTGCACACCTTTAATCTCAGCACTCAGGAGGCAGAGGCAGGGAATCTCTGTGAGTTCAAAGCCAGCCTGGTCAACACAGCACTCTTAGGACAGCCAGGGTTAAATAGGGAAAACCTGTCTTTTTTTTTTTTTTTTTTTTTTAAATCAAGTTTCATTAAGCTAGACTTAGTACCGCTCAGCCATGGGGCAGTGGGGTCTGACGCAGGTCAACATCTCACCATCTAGTTACTGGTGGCAGGAGCCCTTTATACACGTTCCTCCTTTGTCTGATGTCCAGCCTTCCTACTCTCTCCTCCCTCTTTGAGGGCACCAAAGATTTCTGTGCTCACTGTTCATCTGGCCCAGACTTCAGGCTTCTCAGTCTGCCCTCTCACCTCATGACTGTGTCTTCGTTAGTACCGTGTGCGCGCGTGCGTGTGTATGTATGTGTGTGTGTGTGTTGGGGAGGCGGGTGGATTAACTTTTAGACTCTTTACTTAACTTTTAGACTCCTCCCTATCTGCTATGAGAGGCAAGCAGGTCTTCTGACATCAAATGCTAACAGTTTGATCTTGGACTTTCCAGAACCCAATACCGTGGGGAAATTGATTTCTATTCTTTATGAATTACACAGTGTCAAAGCTGGCCAGAGACAATCTTCCAAACCTTAGTCGTCCTTACTGAGGAGGAACACTTCCTCCAGAACTATTATGTTAGACGGACACAATTATTTTGGTGATTAATCACTTTTATGCTAAAATATTTTCTACTGCTATTCTAAATTATTTACACTAAATAAGCTGAATTTCTCGTGGATGTATTTTCTTGGTTAGAATGTAAGCTGCAGGAAAGGATTTGGGAGGCTTCTCTTTGTGATTTGAATGGGGAAGGAATTTGTGGGGCTGCCCTAGAAATGCAACAGCCATAACTATGAAAATCAATAGATTTTAAAAACTAGGTTTATATAGTTTAAGGTTTTTTGATGTTTTTTTTTTTCCTTTCGTTTTTTGTTTTTTGTGACAGGGTTTCTCTGTAGCTTTGGAGCCTGTCCTGAAACTAGCTCTTGTAGACCAGACTAGCCTGGAACTCACAGAGATCCGCCTGCCTTTGCCTCCCGAATGCTGGGATTAAAGGAGTGCACGTGAAAGTTAGCCAACTAAGTCTGGTCATCTGAAGGTGGTTGAAGCTCCGAATGAGAGTTAGATTGAGCTTTTGTTGTTTCTTCTTCTGATTCAGTAAGTTCTCCCAAGTTAAAAATATTTACCCTATATGCTCTCTGTTCTTGCCTAGGCCAATGGCCCAGCTTAGGACGCGCTTCCCACCCCACCATTCCGCATCAGGTCTTTAATGTTTCAGGGAACAGAAGATAGGATGCCCTGAATTTTCGAGACCAGCTTCGTTGCCTAAAATGAAATTGTTCACTTATTACAAGGGGGAGGGCCTGACGGCTGAGGTTGCCCTCCCTCAATCCTCCAGGCTCGGGTAACCGGGTGGGATGAGGAATGAATGACTTGATGGGAAGGTGTGAGCAAACGGGAAGAATCTGCTCCTTGACTGTCGAGAGACCCCTGGCGTTTTCAGTTAAAAGGGAAGGAGGGCGCCGGGAACCCGAGGGAGGCGAGGGAATCGTCCGGAAGTCCGGGAAGGCTCCTGGAGCAAAAGGCCGGTCGCCTTTTCGGGAGCGGACCAGCGTCCTGAGCAAGGCCAGCAGACGCCTCCCCGGAGCCCGGATCGGCGCGAGGGGCGGGCTCCTCAGGCGGAAGGTGAGGGGTGGGGTCCGCCGGACGCCGAGGGCGGCGGGACGTGGCGGGTTCGGGTCCCGGACTGACCTGCGGGGCCCGTGGGAGCCGGGGCGCCGCGGAGCCGGCCTGGCGGAGGCGAGCGCAGTATTGATCGGTGGCCCGCACGGCGTCCACCAGTCCCTCGGCGCAGCGGCGCATCTGGCCGATGGTGTCGGCCGCCTCGATCAGGTCGCGGTAGCGCTCGCCCACCATCTGCCGCAGCTCCTCCTTCTTGTGCTCGATCTCGGCTCGAACCTGGCGCTCCAGCCCGCGGATTTCCTCCGCTCCATGCGTCTCGAAAAGCGCGTTAGGATCGCGCAGATCCAGCCGCTTCAGAGCCGGGGAGGCGGTCGCGGCCGCCATGGTGCTAAGCCAGTGTCCACCCGGCCGCTTCCGCCTACCGACACCGCCCCGCCCCCCCGCCATCTTGCATGAGGGCGGAAGTACTTATGCCAGGCCGGGAGCCGGTCCGGTCCCAGGGCCTGAGCCACCGTGGCAGTGTTGGCCTTGATAGCTCGTTTTTTTTGGTTTGGTTTTTTTCTTAATATCACAACCTCTCCTCTCTCCCTCCCATTTTTCTTTCCCTCCCCCTTCTTCCTGTCACTCCGCGTAGGGCATGTGTGGGGGTCACAGAACAACTTGCGGGAGGATCACTCCTGCCTACTGGGTCTCAGGATAGAACTTAGACCGTGGCTATCCGACTTGGAAGCAATAGCTTTTACCCGCTGTGCCTTCTCGCCTGCCCTGAGCACTGGTTTCCTCGGAGAAGCGAGGTTGTTAAGGTCGCTGAGTTAAGCACTGAACTGGTACTAACTGGTCAAAGCCTTACGGTGACCTGGAACCCCCATATGTCGCACCCTAGCCCTTTCCTTGTGAGAGAAGAGCTTTGCAGAGCGGGTTAATTATGTCAAAGACGCACCCGTGGCCGTGTTGCCGTCACTCTTAAATGCACACCTGTGCCTGGCTAGACCATCACGTCATCCAGGACAGGACCTTAGGTCTCTTTCCTAATCCTCTGGCCTCGCCAGCTGGAGATCAGCGTGACAGCTGTGGTCGACCCAATGAGGAACCTCAAGGTATAGCTTCCTGGGTGGCCTGGCGTCTGGGTGCAGTAGCCCCAGCTCCTTCGTTTTTTTAGGAACGTTGGTCAAATGCAACTTTATAGGAAGACTAGTTTGAGCCTATGTTTGTTGATCGGAAAGAGCACCACGTACAGAAGTTACCCCTTAAAGCGTTTGTTTTAGGCTGATTAGTTCTTTGGGTCTTCCATTTTATTTTAATTACTGTTTAGTAGCCACAAAACAGGTTTCCCCTGCTCCAGTCCTGCTGTGATGGAGACCGGTGGGGAGTCCATGATGTCCGAGGATAGGACACCCTACGATTGACCCACTGAGAAAACCTGGACATTCTGGCCTGCTCCCCTTCGTTTTGGAAAAGTTTGCCGTTGAAGAATCCCTACCTACGTTAACGCAGAGAAAACAGTATTATGTATTCAGCAGCTCTGTGTCGCAGCCCCTGGGTTTTCGCTCCCATTCTCCACCGTCACTATTTTGAGACAAATGTCACAGCAATAGATTGATATCTAAATAAGCGCTTTATTATGACAGTGTTCCTGCTCGATGCACAGGGAATTTTATTTACCTTGGGGAGAGGTGTTATCTCAGGAAGAATTTTATTTACTTTGGGGAGGGGTGTTATCTCAGTAATCATAAGCCTCTTGGCTCTAGATTTCCTTCTGCGTCAGTGTTCCCAGTACAGCGCGCCCCCTCGTGGCCTAGCTGCGATGTGCGCTCCTTCCTACAATATCACTGTGCAGGCTGTTTCCTTCTGAGCGCGAGAACACTTGCCTGTCTTCGGCAAGTGCGGCTCTGTCTGGCAAGACCTTTCCCCAGGACTCCTTGTACCTATGCGCCTGCCTGGGAACTGGGACTGGTTCAAAAGACAAAATTAACTGGGGCTTTGGAGGCTTCGTGCTGCCAGAGTGCGGGGGTTTCATCTTGGTGGAGGCATAGGTGTCGCTTGCAGCATCTTATGTGGGGTGGCAGGGACAGGACTGCAGCCATAGCTCGCAAGGGCTGGTACTGGGGCGGGTGTCCTCAGGCTGTGCTGTGCCCCGCCCCCATCACCCTGTGGCCTGCTTTGGATTGGGAATGCTCTCCCCCACTTTTGCGCCTGCCTCCTCGACTTATTTGCCCATCCTTCCCAGCAGTTATGCAAGCTGCTTGATGTCTTATTGATGCATCAAGTTTCTCTGAAAATCTGAACTGTGGGCTGTGGCTTGCCCTGGAACCTAATGCTCGTTCCTCAAGCTTCCAACTCCACAAGAATTGCTAAAGCCTTCTCCGCAATGAGGGGGGCATGGCTGGTTACAGATCAGTTAGTGTGGAACTTGGGGCTCTCTGTGTGAGAAGAAGCCCCACTGTCAAGCGTGTTTTGAGATCGGGGTTCGCTTTCCCCGCCTTGGTGCCGTTTCCTTGGCTGAGTTCGCCAGACTGGCCTGAAGATGCCACTGTTGCCCCTCTTCCTGCTCAGGGCTCTTCCCGGATATCTTCTCAGCCTGGACACTGGAAAAGCTCCCCGGGCCCAGGGAACATGTGCCCTTGGCCCTGCTCTCCAAGCCTCCAATCTTTACCCCTGCGTTCGGGGAGCAGCCCCCCCTCCTCTCCTGATGTTTTCCGCCTATCAGCTAGAACTATGAAAACCAGCAACTGGGTGAAGAATGCAGCCCAAGCAGCTAGAGCAAGCACTGTGCTGGGGATGTTGGGGACAGAGGTCGCTTAAGCTAGTAGGAAGCACAAGGATACTGATAGAGTTTAGTTTCAGTTTATGATTAGATGCAGGGATGTGTTGAATGTGACTTTGATTTTAATTTAATCTTTGAAAAATCTATGAGTGTGTGCACCTGTGTATGTTTGTACAGTGTCTGCAGGGGCCAGAAGAGGGTATCACATCCCCTGGAGCTGGAGTTACAGGTGCTTGTGAGCTGGGAACCAAATTCAGGACCTCTGCAAGAGCAGCAAGTACTCTTAACCACTGGGCCATCTCTTCAGCCCCTTGGGTGTGACTTCCGGTGTCAGTCTTCCTTTTAGTTCAAACTTTAAGCTGTAGCACTTCAAGCAGCCGATGTTTGACCAGTTCTGTTGGGTTCCACCCAAGTTCCTGGAATCAAATAGGCATTCTTCCGCAGTCCTCGCTGTCATTCAGAGCGCCATATGCCATCTCTGCTTCTCATAGGGATCCTACACAGAGGTGGCATCACAGATAACTAAGGTCTGGAGGACTAAGGAACCCGCCTGAGGTCACCAAGCTGGTCGGTGGCCAAGCCTGTTGTCATGGTGTCAAGTGTCACCTGGACACAAATCTAGAGTCACCTGAGAAGAGGGAACCTTGATTGAAGAATTGCCTTGATCAGATTGGCTTGTGGGAGTGTCTGTGAGGCATCTTAAAATGTTGCTAATTGATGTAGGAGGGCCCAGCCACTGTGAGTAAGGCCATCCCTGGGCAGGTGAGCTTGGACTCTATGCAGTAGGTAAGCAAGCCAGTAAGGGGCACTCTTTCATGGTCTCTGTGTCAGCTCCTGCCTCCAGGTTCCTGCCTTGGATTCCTGACCTATCATTCATTCCATCAGCAATGAACTATGACCTAGAATGTGCCAGATGAAATAATTCCCCAAGTTGCTTTTGGCCAGAATATTTTATCTCAACAACAGGAAAGCAAACAGGTACACTTGTCTTTGGAGTCCCGGATCTTTTACTGGGTCTCCTGACTAGCTTTAAGAAGATTTCAGAATATCAAGATGGCCCAGACATTACTGACCAACATATTCTACCTGCGGGGGATTGTCACAGTTAGATTGACAGGCCGGGGAGCACGGTGTAGCCATGCCTGCTGACCAAGTATGGGATGTTAGCAGGAGGGCTGCCTTTCCAAGCTGGGGACATAATGTGCCACGTCTTCTCGAGGCCTGTCAGTGTGTACCATTGTGTCATTGAGAACACTAAGGGGAAAGATTTGTCCTTAGGCTGTTTTGCTTGTTTGAGACAGGCTCTTGCTCTTCCTCTCAGGCTAGCCTGGACCTCAGCATGGAGCCTGAGCTGGTCCCAAACCCATGGCAGTACTCCTGAGGGCTAGCCTGGACCTCAGCATGGAGCCTGAGCTGGTCCCAAACCCATGGCAGTACTCCTGAGGGCTAGCCTGGACCTCAGCATGGAGCCCGAGCTGGTCCCGAACCCGTGGCAGTACTCCTGTGTTAGCCTGCTGAGGGCTAGCCTGGACCTCAGCATGGAGCCCGAGCTGGTCCCGAACCCGTGGCAGTACTCCTGTGTTAGCCTGCTGAGGGCTAGCCTGGACCTCAGCATGGAGCCCGAGCTGGTCCCGAACCCACGGCAGTACTCCTGTGTTAGCCTGCTGAGGGCTAGGGTTAGCGGTGTGAGTCATCATGCTTATGGTTTGGTCTTGTGTTTTGGGTGTGTGTGTGTGTGGGGGGAGGAAGACAGGGTTTCTCTATGTAGCTGTAGGCTGACTTTGAATTTGAGATACTCTTATACTCTTGTATATAATCTCAGTCTTGTGAATGCTTGGGTTTGTAGGCATGTGCCACCACAATGCTTAGCCCTTGCTTACTTCAAACAAACAAAAACACAGAATTTTTTTTTTTTTTTTTTCCAGGACCGGGATTGTCTGTGTAGCCTTGGCTGTCCTGGAACTCGATCTGTAGAGCAGGCTGGCCTTGAACTCAGAAATCCACCTGCCTCTGCTTCCCAAGTGCTGGGATTAAAGGCATGCACCACCATGCTCAACTGAAACCAACTTATTTTTATTCTATGCATATGGGTGTTTTGTCTGCATTTATATGTACTGTGTACATGCAATGCCCACGGGGGCCAGAAGAGGGCGTCAGAACCCCAAGGAGTGGCGTTATGGAGAGTGGTAAGCCACCATATAGGTTCTGGGAACAGACTTCAGGAGTCCTGGAAGAGCAGCCAGCGCTCTTAATTGCTGTGCCATCTCTCGAGCTCCTCACCCTTCTTACTTTTTAGTAGAAATTTTAGAAAACTAGCTTGAATAATGCTTAAAACAGAAGAATCTTGCTGTACTTTGGATATTGAGCATCTGCCACAGGTCCACAGGCTAGAGGTTTGGTCCGTCGGGTGGTGCTTTGGGGATGTGGGGAATCTTCTAGAGGTAGGGTCTCATGTGAGGTCAGGTCATTGAGAGTATGCCCTTGAAGGGGATTGTGTGGCCTTTGCCCTCTTCTTGATTGCTCTTTGCTTTCTGGTCATGAGGTGAGCGTCTTCACTTTCTACTGCATGCCCCTCCTGTGATGTGCTGACTCACTGCAAGCCCGAAGCAAGGGGAATCAACCAATCACTCAAACTGGGAAAAAAGCAGCCCCTTTCTCTATTTAAGTTGATGTCTTCAGGCATTTCGCTTCATGAATGCAAGTTCCTAACGGATTTTCAGATACTGTGTGTCTTCCTTGAGACAGTCTGGTGCCTGGGAAATGGCCCCATCCTTTGACTCTTGGGCAAAGCGACACAGATGATACTTAGAAAATATGCCATGCTTTTAGATTGTATAACGACAAGGTGTCTACACAAAGGATGCTTAGGAAAAGGCATGAAGGACTTTTAACCATCCGTTGCTGAATAGTTTCTAGACATCTATACAAGACTGGTCTCACCCAGATCCTGCTTCAACCCCTGTCTCAAACCTCCCCTTAGATGTGAGATGGCCATATTCCTGCATGTATACATAGACCTGAAAGGTGAGCCTGTGAGCTTGGTGTGTGCCCTTGCCCTGGAGGGAGCGGTATTCACAGCTTGGATACGCTCACACAGAGAATTGTCGGGGAGAGTGGCAGACTTACTTGAAGTGGAAATCAGAAATTTAGCTCAGGCTAAGGGAGAGAGCAAGAGGGAGGGGAAAAAGGAAAGTGGGGGAGGTGGCATTTGAGGAAGCAGAGACTAGACCGTGTCAATAAGAGCCATGTAGGGGTTGCATAGAAGGCTGAATCCTACACACTTGCCCAGTGGGATTCAGATAATTGGTGTTTGCTCTTGGCCTGAGATGCCGATAGGATTAATGCTGGCTGTCTTGACATCTTATCTTTATGGCGACATTTATCAGCCTGTGTCTGCTGGAGGTGACATTTGTGGTAGAAGGGGTGGGTGTTTGACTTGGCCGTCTGCAGACACCCGAGGGATTACCTTCCACTAAGAGTTAGGCAAGCATCTCCTCTGGGGAAGGAGACTGCACGTCTGGGCTCCGCAGGTCCTCAGCGCTCTGACTGTAAAGGGCGATTGTGAGGATCACAGTCCATGCTTCCTGTTGGCTGTGCACGGCTCCAGCCATGTGGCCTCGTGGTGTGCTGGGTGCTCCAGGGAGCACTGAGCTCCTGCTTTGGCTTGTCCTCTTCTCCCTTCCACCCAGATCTATTCCCTAGCACTAACAGAGTAGAAGAGAACCAGATAGTAGATGCTTGCCTGGGAGTGGCCATGTTCCAGTAGATAGGGCCTGTATACCAAACCAAACAGAGAGTCAGTGGCTACTCACCAGCCCTGGCTCAATGACCCCTGTGTGACCCCTGTTCTTTTTTGCTCCACTTTCTCCACTGTCAAGCCACCAGCTTCTCAGTGAAACTTGAATTACCTGGCAGTTCCTCCGGTTTCTACTCCGTGCCCCTCTTGAGTTCCCGCCCCTCGATGCAAAAGCCAGCCAGATCCTTTCTGTTCGCTTATTTGAATAGTTAAAGCCTTGAATATCTCCTGCATGGAAGCTGGCCATCCTTTCTTTTCGGTCAGGGGCTGGCTGGTGAAGACCTTCAAAGCCCCTGCGCAGCCTCACTTCTCCTCCTTGCCTCCGTCACCCGCAGCCTCCCTGGTCTTTGGTTCCACAAGGTTTTGTTCTTAGGGAGGAAGGCTTTCATTCTTGCTGTTTCTCTTGCCAGGTCGCCCTAGGCTGGGGAGCCAACCTGGACCAGTGCGGGTGAAATAGCAAAGGCTCACGTTGACCAGACGTCACCGTGCGAGCAACCTTACTCCGTTCTCTCATATCTGACGATGCTCAGAGCAGGATCCTGGTTCTTATCTTTATGGAGGAGGAAATTGGGGCAGGGAGGCTTCCGATTTGCTCCCAATCATTGAGGAAGTGGCAGAGCTGATGTAAAAGTCAGCTGACTGCCCTCTGGAACTGCTGCCGCCGTCCCCACGCTTTATTGCCTATGTGTTTTCATCGTAGCCTTTGCTACTGTACTGAAATCGCAAGGACATTTATTTGTGTATTTTACACACACACACACACACATACACACACACACCACATGGGAGGCGGTGCAGGTGGAGGTCACAGGACAACTTGCAGGAGTCGGGGAGTTGTTCTCTCCTTCCCCCTTGTGGGGTCCAAGGATCAAACTCAGGTTCTCAGGCTTGGGAACAAGCGCTCCACCCGTTGAGCCATCTCACAGGTCGAATTGTATATTTTGGATCAAGTATCTCCTACTACAAGGAGCAGAAAACTGCACTGTCTTTTGTCTCCCTGAATCCCCAGCTTCTAGAACAGCCTCGGGCATATAATTGACGCAGAGTGTTTGTAGAATCCATGAGTAATTTAACTTCGTCAGTAAGTAATTTCTTGGCATGCTAAAAATATATCTATGAGGATAATCACGTTGCATCTCACTCTGATCTCTAAAGGAGAGAGACAATTCATATTGAGTTCATTTATATTGTTTTTATGAACATTGTTTATTTTTAAAATTTTTAAATCATCCATAATGATATACATGGATGGGCTTTATTATGCCATTTTCATACATGTAGATAATTCCCTTTGATCATATTCGTCTCCCATTACCGTCTCCCCCTTCTCCATCGATCCCTCCCCTTTCCCAGTTAGTCTCCCCAACCATCTACTTTCAGGTCTTTTGTTTTAGTGACCCAGTGAGTTTAATTATGGCTGCTATCTCAGGAGCATGGACAACTTACCAGTGGCTACACTACTGAGGAAAATGTCTCTTCTTTCCCCAGCGACTGCCAACTGCTCAGGTCCTTAGGGACCTATCCCCCCTTCAGCATCCCCACAGAATGATGATGGAACCGATCTTGTGCCCAGCTTCTTATGTGGGGGTAATCATGGCTGCCGTGAGTTCAGGGGCGTCAGCCATGCCATGCGTGGAAGACTCCGTTTCCTGTCTCTCCACCTCCTCATCAGGCTCTTATGCTCTTCCTTCTGGTCTTCCATGACATTCTTTGAGCCTTGAAAGTGGTGGTATAGAGACACGTTTATAGGTGAGCATGCAGTAGTTAATCAGCAGTGAGACCAGTTGTGAGCCTCTGCAGCAACTGCCGCTCACTGAAGAAGGAAGCCTCTCGGACTGAAGCTGATGGCAGCACTAACGACGGGCTTAAACATAATTATTCAGAAGGCAAGCTGACAGGCACATCGTGCCCACTTAGCAGAAAATAGCTGTAGCTGTCTACAGGGCCTCTGTCCTGATTTTGATTAGGTTTGCATTAACACGAGTTCGTTTATATTCAAATCCAACGCTGGTGTCCTCATGCCAAAGTGTGAGACATCTTTGCACTTTTGAATGTTGTATGTGGAAGTATGTAGATGCCGCTACATGGGAGCCTTCTGATCTCTCATCTGGAAGTTTCTGGGCTGAGTCTGTTTACAGCTGCATACTCCACAACAGCTATACTGAGTATGGTGATTTAAGTGATGAAAGTCAGCCTTGGTCTCAGGCATTTGAGCACTTGGTCCCCAATAGGTGGCGCTGTTTGGGGAAGCTTATGAGGTGTGGCCTTGCTGGAGTGTGTATGTCACTAGGGGTGGATTTTGAGGTTTCAAAGCCTCATGCCCTTTCCCATGTGTCTCTCTACTTTGTGTTTGGAGTTCAAGATGTGAGTCCTCAGCCTCCTGCTCCTGCAGCCATGCGTTTCATCCGCCATTGTGGCTGTGTGGACGCTGAGAACCACACCCAGGTCCACTGCAAGAAGGTCTTCTGTAAACTGAACATTGAGGAAAATGCAACCATTTGACTGAATCATGGAAGAGCCTGGGCGTTTAAACAAAGTTATTGATTGGGGCTTGAGAGATGGCTCAGTGGTTAAGAGCACAGAGCTTGGTTCTCGGCACCCACTTAGCAGCTCACAACTGTCTACAATTACAGTTGCAGGGGAACTGATGCACCTTCTGACCTCCTCAGGCACCAGGCACGCGCATGGTGTACATGTATATGTGCAGACAAACACTTATATACATGAAATAAAAAAAAATCAATTATATTGTGTATATGCAAACTGACATGGTGTGCAATTGGAGGTCAGAGGACGACCTTGTGTAGGTGGATGTTTCTGTCCTGCTGAGTCCCACAGCTGTTCAATTCCAAATAAAGACACAAAGGCTTATATTAATTATAAACGGTTTGGCCTATTGCTCAGTGTAGTAAGGAGGAGGTCGCTCATTGGTTCCTGGCCGCTTAGTCCTGAAATAACCATACTGATACTGTATTAATGAAAGCTTAGCCCATTAGCTTTAGCTTCTTATTGGCTAACTCTTACATCTGAATTTCACCCATTTCTAGTAATCTGTGTATTGCCATGTGGCTGTGGCTTACCAGGTAAAGTTCCGTCCGGCTCCAGCGGGGCTACATGGCTTCTCTCTGATTCTGCCATTCTTTCTCCCAGCGTTCAGTTTATTTTTCCCTACCTACCTAAGTTTTGTCCTATCAATTGGCCAAGGCAGTTTCTTTATTCATTAACCAATAAAAGCAACACATAGACAGAAGAACCTCCCACATCAGCTCAGGGTTTTTACTAACTAGCTTTTACAACTTAAAGTAACCCGTAATTTTTTATCAATGTTTAGCCATGTGACTTGGTATCTTTTCTCAGTAAGGCATTCTCACCTTGCATCCTCTGTGTCTGGCTTGTGACTGTGTCTCTGACTTCCCTCTTCCCAGAATTCCCCTAGTCTGGTTGCTGCACCTATACTTCCTGCCCTGGTTACTGACCAATCAGCCTTTTATTAGACCAATTTAAATAACAAATCTTTACAGTGTAGGAGAGCATTATCCCACAACAACCTTGTGGGGTTGCGTCTTTCCTTCCATTTTAGCATGGGCCCCAGGGATTACTCAGGTCATCGCCTTGCACAGAGAGGGCTTTGCCCACTGAACAATCCCACCACCCCCTTGCCTTCCCTTTCCACGGTGCTTTTAGTACAGATGCAGGCAGCAGTCCTCTGCATTTGAACACTCATGTTCCAAGGCTCCATTTCCCCAAGGGAGATAGATGCAAGCAAGATTAGAGTTGAGTCCTTGGGCGCTGCCCACGTCAAAGGCCATTCGAGAAGCTGGAAGTCCCATCCTTCGTCTCTGCTGGAGCCCACAGGTCCTGTGGTTATTTTTGGAAAACTCTTTAGGATTTGGAGCACTGTCATGTTAGAAAGCCTACTGGCGCTTGTCCATTGCTCTGAGTGTTTATTTCATTATCATTATTTGGTGGGGTGATGGTGCACACGCGTGTGTACAACCATGTGTGAGCACTCCCATGGGGTCATTGTAGGGAAGCCAGAGGTCAATGTCAAGTGTCTTCCTCAGTTGTTATCCATCCTATTTTTTGAGACCCAAAAGCTGAACCCAAAGCTCATCAATTCACCTGATCTGGTTAGGTGGGGAGCCCATGGGATCTCTGCCTGTCTCTATTCCCAGCACTGGGCTTACAGACATGCCCCCATGGTGCCCTGCTTCTATATGGGCTCTAGGAACCCAAACACAAGTCCCCAGTCTTGCATAGCAAGCAGTTTACCTACTGAACCATATCCCTAGCTCCCGAAGTATTTACTTTGTAATTGATCTTGTCAGTTTAATTATCTTATCGTTTGCTGTGCTGGGGACCAAGCCCAGGGCTTCATGCATGTGCTGAGGAAATGCTTTCTGTCACTGAGCTATAGCCCCAGCCTCTCTTGGTGGAGATTGTGCACCCGCCATCCAAACAGCGCATCGGGAGACAAATGAGAGGATGCTCTATGCCTTCTGTGTATGCCTCTCCCCTGCTTCACCATCTCAGTTGCCCTCTGAGCCAATTGAGCCCAGCCAGCAAAGGGAGATCAAAGGAATCTACTGTGATTTCAGTGGCCCTTAGACTGTCGCACTTCCTCAGGGCCTCTCACGACATCGTTCCTCCTTCGCTCCTCTGCTTCAGGGTTGGTTGACCTTGTCTCCAGGCCCATCCCTTGCCAACTTCCTTACTGCCGCCCATTCCTCTGCATGTGGTTCCTTTATGGCATGCATTTCTGTTTCTACTGGGCCATCTGTTTCTATTGGACCCGTGACTGATGCAGGAAACGACAGACCCAAGACAAAGGTGCTTCTCTTTCGGCTTAGCACAAGACCTAGGCTGGGCATGATTCCACAATGGAAGAGATGAAGAGTGTGGGGTGATAGTTGGGTGGTTAAAAGCCCTTGTGGTTCTTCCTGGGGACTTGGTCTTGGTTCCCAGGATCCACATGGTGGCTCACACCCACCTATAACTCTTCTTCCAGGGGATCCGATACCCTCTCCTGGCCTCTTCGGGCACCAGGCACACACACTGGCATAATACATACATGCCAGCAAAACACTGACACACAGAAAAGTAGAAGTAAAGACCAAGGCAATGGGGTTGTATTTTGTTTAATTAAAGATGTGATGATACCCATCTACACCTATCAAAACCCGTCTCTAGTGCAGGCTCTCAGGGATGCAAGGTTGGTTACACTCAGGAAGACGCTCACCCTTTTCCTTGAGTGGGTAAGATCTCCTCCAGAGGCAAGTGGGGACAGAACAGTGTGCCCATAGCAGCCCTAGTAGGCAGACTTCAGTCTGAGTTCCTCTGGTGGAGAACGCCATTTCCTCTGAAAGTGCCGTATAAACAGCACATTGGCAAATGTTTAAGAAGTAAGTCACCGAAAAAAAAAAAAAAAGAGAGAGAGAGAAATGTTTGCCTTTCATTTCCTGGTATTAGTGGTTGTCCAGCTACTTTAACAGCAAACATGGAGGCCAGTGCATCTCCAAGTGAAGCTGACAATGACAGGAAGGAAGGAAATATGATTCTAGGTTCTTCATTGAAACCTGACAGATGAGCAAGAAAGCCAGCATTGAAAAATCATAAGAACATATTGTAGGGACAGAAAGAAGTCCAGTGATGGGCCGTGGGAGAGTTTTGTTGACATGTGTATGGAAACCACCAATTATGTACTTGAAGCTGTTGCTGCAGCCTGGGCCACTGAAGGCTTTTCCTGGGTGCCCTGGGTTATCTTGCATCCATGGGGCATGGGAGAAGAGGGGAGACCCCATTCAGCCCAAAGGCAGCATGACCCTCCCTGCCTCAGAAAAGGACGTGAAACAAGGTTTGCACCTCTCAAGACCCGGAAAAGGGTGTGCAACATCCGTGTGTGCTATAAGAATGTTCGGTCTCGGCATTGGCGTAAAGACAGACAGGAGGACCAACGGAGCCAAATTGAAGACCTGGATATTAATCCACACCCCTACGACCACCTGATTTTTGACAAAGAAGCAAAAAAAAAAATCAAATATTAAATTTGATCAATTTAATATCAAAAAAATAAAATATATTTAACAAATAGTGCTGGCATAACTGGATATCAACATGTAGAAAAATTAAAATAGATCCATATCTATCACCATGCACAAAACTCAAGTCCAAATGGATCAAAGACCTCAACATAAAGCCAGCCACACTAAACCTCGTAGAAGAGAAAGTGGGAAGTACCTTTGAATGCATTGACACAGGAGACCACTTCCTAAATATAACCTCAGCAGCACAGACACTAAGAGAAACAATTAATAAATGGGACCTCCTGAAACTGAAAAGCTTCTGTAAAGCAAAGGACACAGTGAACAAGACAAAATGACAGCCTACAGAATGGGAAAAGATCTTCACCAGTCCCACATTTGACAGAGGGCTGATCTCCAAAATATACAAAGAACTCAGAAATTGGTCATCAAAAATCAAATAATCCAATAAAAAAATGGAGTACAGATCTAAATAGAACTCTCAACAGAGGAATCTAAAATGGCTGAAAGACACTTAAGGAAATGCTCAACATCCTTAGCCATCAGAGAAATGTAAATCAAAACAACTCTGAGATTCCATCTTACACCTGTAAGAATGACCAAGATAAAAAACACTGATGACAACTTATGCTGGAGAGGTTGTGGGGTAAAGGGATCACTTCTGCATTGCTGGTGGGAATACAAGCTGGTCCAGCCCCTTTGGATATCAGTGTGGCAATTTCTCAGGAAATTAGGAAACATCTTACTTCAAGACCCAGCAAAACCACTTTTGGGTATATATTCAAAGGATGCTCAATCGTGCCACAAGGACATGTGCTCAACTATGTTCATAGCAGCTTTGTTTGTCATAGCCAGAACCTGGAAACAACCTAAATGCCCCTCGACCAAAGAGTGAATAAGGAAAATGTGGTACATTTATACAATGGAGTACTACACAGCAGAAAAAAATAACAACATCTTGAAATTTGCCGGCAAATGGATGGATCTAGAAAACATCATTTTGAGTGAGATAACCCAGACCCAGAAAGACAATTATCATATGTACTCACTCATAAGTAGTTTTTAAACATAAAGCAAAGAAAAACAGCCTACAATACAGAATCCCAGAGAACCTAGACAAGAATGAGGACTCTAAGAGAGACATACATGGATCTAATGTACATGGGAAGTAGAAAAAGACAAGATCTCCTGAGTAAATTGGGAGCATGGGGACCTTGGGAGAGGGTTGAAGGGGAGGGGAGAGGCAGGGAGGGGAGCAGAGAAAAATATATAGCTCAATAAAAATCAATTAAAAAAATGTTCAGTCTCCTTTGACTGTGACCGGTCTCCTTTGTAAAAGGCTGCCACTATTTCTTGGTGACAGCCAGGGAGTGGAGTGATGGATTAGAAATGAGGAAGCATGCTGAGAAGCACATACAGCATGAGTTCAATGCACTGTAAGCAAGTTTTAAAAGTGAGCTCGTATGCTCTCTCGCTCTCTCTCTCTCTCTCTCTCTCTCTCTCTCTCTCTCTCTCTGTGTGTGTGTGTGTGTGTGTGTGTGTGTGTGTGTGTGTTGGGTATATATATGTGTATGTAGGTACGTGTGCTAGAGGTATAGCTATGTTGTGCATCTTACTCTTCACTTTTTTTTAAAAAAAAAATTATTTAATTTTAAGCACATTGGTGTGACGGTGTTAGATTCCTGATCCAAACTGAGTTATAGACAGTTGTGAGCTGCCGTGTGGGTGCTGGGAGTGTTTGAACCCGGGTCTTCTGGAAAGGCAGCCAGTGCTCTTAACCATTGAGCCATCTCTCCAGCCCCTCTTCACTTTTTAAACGAATGTTCTGTTGGCATTTATCTATGTGGACTCTGTGTGTGTCTGGTGCCTGTGGAGGCCGGAGAGTGTGCTAGGTCTGTTGCAAGTGGGGTCATAGATGGTTGTGAGCCTCTGTGTGGATACTGGGAATTGAACCCAGGTCCTGTGGAAGAGAAGCCAGTGTTCTTAGCCACTGGGCCATCTCTCCAGCTCTTCTCTGTAGAAGGAGCGGTGGGCCGCTTCCCGCCGCCCGCCTCCCAGCTAGCTTTACACCTGAAATAATTACACGGAAACTGTATTCTTTTAAACACTGCTTGGCCCATTATCTGTAGCCTCTTATTAGCTAACTCTTACATATTGATCTAACCCATTTCTAATAATCTGTGTAGCACCATGAGGTGATGGCTTACCAGGAGGATGCTAACCTGCGGCTGTCTCGGAGAGGAGAGTCATGGTGACTGACTCATTGCCTTCTTCCTCCCAGCATTCTGTTCTGTCTTCTCCACCTATCTAAGCTGCTGTCCTATCAAAAGCCAAGGCAGTCTCTTTATTAACCAATGAAAGTAACAATAGACAGATAACCCTCCTCCATCACTTCTCCACCTTGTGTTTTGAGATAGCAGCTCTCATGGAATCTGTAGCTCATCAATTGGCTGGACTGGCTGTGGGATCCCGTGGGCTCCTCTTGTCCGCACCTCTCCAACACCAGGATTATAGGCTTGTATCACAGCTTCTGGCTTTAATGCGGACTCTGGGGATTGGAACTCAGATTCCATGCTTTCACACAGGCACGTTACTGACTGAGCCATCTCCCCGGCCCCTGCTGCTCTTTGATAATGAGATATTCCCAGTGTATCGGAGGCCTGAAAGGGAGGGAGGCTTCCAGTCTTTGGGAGCACTTGAACAGTCCCTTGTTTTTGGCAGCTCATCAGACGGAGTGATTTGGCTCCTGGGGCTTCACTGGCTGACTGAGCTGGCTCCCTTCCTCTTCTCCACTGGAACAGATGGGAGCCCACTCTTCATTAGTTGTCGTTCGAAGGGTCTTTTCCTCTTGCTCATCTCTGTATTAAACTCCCCATGTCAGTGTCGTTTAAAGACCAATAGGAGGAAGAGATGGAGGAAGAGGGATCCTGGCACTGATCCATCAGCTCACAGGAGTCAGAGTCTCTTTTGGCTTGTACCCTCGAAATCACTCCCCAGCCCTGCATGACGGACATGGAGTTCCACTCCATTAAGGGAAATTTTAAAAATACGTTGATTTTAATTAAATTTTTTATTGTGTGTATGTGGGTGTTTTGCCTACATATATGGTATGTCTGTGCATCATGTGCTTGCAGTGCCTGTGGAGGCCCGAAGAGGACATGCTATGCCCTGGGGCCATAGTTACGGACAGTTGTGAGCCACCATGTGGGTGCTAGGATTGATCCCAGGTCCTCTGCAAGAGCAGCCAGTGCTCTTCACTGCTGAGCCATCTCTCAAACTTGAGTTGGTTTTTTTTTTTAACATAAATTTTACTTCTAGAGAACACGTTCATGTTTTGTTAATTTTAAGATATTATGTAGCTCAGGCTAGCCTCAGCTAATGGATTTTTTTTTTTGTCTCTGTCTCTGCCGCCCTCAGTGCTGGGAATACACATGTGCACCATCATGCCTGGCTTGAGAACGCACTTTTGAAAGGTAGGTAGGATAGGGTAGATACAGAAAGGAACTCGAGAAAGAGGCAGAGACAGAGACCGAGAGAGACAGCATGCTAGTTCAGAGACTTTGCCTTTATTAAGACTATCTGGGTCTCTCTTGACCACAGTACTTTTTTTCCTTGTAGTCTTCCTATGTCCCCCTGACTGGCCTCAAACTCCAGGGCTCAAGTAATCTTTCTGTCTCAGCCTGTGGGTTCAAGCCACCATCTCAGTTTTCTTGGCACTCTTTGAGGGAAAGCAAACTTCCCAAACCACACTCTCGTGGTAAAGTGGCTTGCTGCAGTGGGGCCCCCATGAATTCTTCCTCTGCCTTTCAGACGTCCTTCATCAGGATGGTGGCAGCGCACACCTTTAACCCCAGCACTTGGGCGACAGAGACAGGCGGATCTTTGTGAGTTCAAGGCCAGCCTGGTCTACAGAGTGAATTCTAGGACCGACTCCAAAGCTACAGAGAAACCTTGTCTCGAAAAAACAAAGCCAACCAACTAACCAACCAACAAACAAAAAGGTGTTTTTCATAGGTACATCCTGGAGCATCAAGAGCCCTCGAACCTTTCAGCCAGTTTCCATGTCTTCTCAGCAGCGCCAGGACACATATCACCAGTGCCAAACCACATTTTGTGTGTCCTCAGTTGGACTAGAGATGTTCTACCTTACTAAGAATGAGTCCTTTTGCCTAGGAACATGGTCCCTTTGGGGGGGTTAGGGTGTCCCTTCTTATATCTTGGAGTTGATAAGCCTAAGAAAGCAAGAAGTGTCTTTGTTAATGCCTAATGAGAAGTGACTTAGGGAGAAAGGATTTATTCTGGGTCAGAGTTTGAGGAGGGACAGTCAGTCATGGGCTAGATAGCACAGTGGCAGGAACAGGAGGTGGCTGGTCACATGGCATCCCGAGCTGATGCAGAGAGTGAGCAGGAAGTAGGGCTTGGTTTATGGAATCTCAAGGCCCACTTCCTCCAGCAAGGCTACACCTCTTTTTGTTTGTTTGATTTGTTTGGGACAGGGTTCCCCAGTGCAGTGCTGGCTGTCCTGGAACTCACTCTGTAGTCCAGGCTGGTCTCGAACTCAGAGGTCTGCCTGCCTCTTCCTCCTGAGTGCTGGGATTAAAGGCGAGCACCACCACTACCCAGTAAGGCTCTGTTTCGTAGACATCCCCCAACATTCCCAAACACTGCGAGCAGCTGGGGACCAATGTGAGCCTATGGGGAGCATTCCACAGTCAGACCTCAACTGTGGCCTTCTGAAGGAGCAGAGGGAAGGGGAGACATACCGTGGTCTGTCACGTCCCGGGTCTCTGGGTGGGAGCGGGGAAGAGAGTTTTAGCTAACTGTCTGACTCTACCAAAGAGCTCTTCGGCAGAAGCGGAGCAAAGCGAGTCTTCATTGAGACCTCCTCTCCATTTGTGGCTTCACCGAGGTGTCCAGGGCTTCTACCCATCCACGGCTTTCCCGAGGCCAGGGCTCCTTGTCATTCTTTTCCACCAGGCTCTGTTGGTGATGCGGAGGCAGCTCAGCTAATGGAGTAATCCCAGGCTTGAACACTGGAGGTCAGATTGCGGCTCATCACAGACAGGAGTCACGGCATCCTCAGCTCTAGCTTAGAGACGTGGGCTGGAGCAAGACCAGGCAAGGGAGGCCAGAGTCTCCTGCTGTAGTGGTCTGAACGAGAACCCCCACCCCCAGCCTCCAAAAGGCTCATATGTTTGAATGTTTGTTCGCTAGTTGGTGGAACTGTTTGGAAGGATGAGGGGGTATGTTCTCATTGGAAGAAGTGTGTCACTGGGGATGAGCTTTGAGGTTTCAAAAGCCCAGTCCCAATCCTGACGCACTCTTTGCCTCATGCTTGTGGTTTGAGATGTGAGCTCTCTGCTGTTCCTGCCGCCCACCATGCCTTCACTCCGCCCCGATGGACTCTAACCCTCTAGAGCCATAAGCCCAATTAAACTCTTCCTTCTCTAATTTGCCTTGGTTTTGGTGTTTTCTCACAGCAATAGAAGAGTAATTAAGAGCCGGGCAGTGGTGGTAATCCCAACACCTGGGAGGCAGAGGCAGGGGGATCTCTGTGAGTTCAAGGAAAGCCTGGTCTACACTTGCGGAGCTGCCCTCCTGGGAGAGAGGGAGCTGCAGCTGCAGGCATTTTCCTAGTACTGAAGTCCCAGCTTCCCCAAGGTGCTTAACTTTCGATTTACATTAAGAAACAAGGGGTATCTAGGATGCTCTCCTACACGGGGTAACTAGGATGCTCCCCTACACAGGGTAACTAGGATGTTCTCCTACACGGGGTATCTAGGATGCTCGCCTACATGGGGTATCTAGGATGCTCTCCTACACAGGGTATCTAGGATGCTCTCTTACACAGGGTATCTAAGATGCTCTCCTACATGGGGTATCTAGGATGCTCTACTACACGGGGTATCTAGGATGCTCTACTACACTGGATATCTAGGATGCTCTTCTACATGGGGTATCTAGGATGTTTTCCTACACGGGATATCTAGGATGCTCTCCTACATGGGTTATCTAGGATGTTTTCCTACACGGGGTATCTAGGATGCTCTCCTAGGTTGCTTCTGTTGATGTAATAAAAACCACGACCAAAGCAACTTGGGGAAGGAGGGGTTCATTTGGCTTACACCAGGTCATGGTTCATCACGAAAGAGGCTGAGGCAGACACTCCAAGCAGGAGAGGCCACGGATGACCAAGCTTACCAGCCTGCTTGTTCCCCCTGGCTTGCTCAGCCTCCTTTCTTATACAGCCCAGAACCACCTGCCCAGAGTTAACACTGCCCACAGTTGGCTGGACTCTCCTACATCAATTTGCAATTAAGAAAACTGCCTCAAAGTCATGCCGACAGGCCAAATCAATGAAGGGACTCCTCGGGTGAGGAATCTTGCAAGGTGTGTCGAGGTTTGTGTCAAGTTGACAGAAACTTTGGCACATGCTGTCCTCTTGGGGATCCATTTAAAATAGTCTTCAGTGTTCTTTTTCTTCTGGAGAAACATTGCTATTAGACATGTATGCTTTATGCTGGCTGACCACAGAGTGACCAGCCATTTATACTCTTCGGCAACTCTGCATATTTTTGCTTTCAAATGAATGACCTCCCTTACCTGGGAACAGGACTGCTACCCCAGACCCCCACAAGGCACAGGAATTACTGATGAGGAATGACTGGTCCCTACTGTCCCTAGTGTGATGGTTAATTGTGGATTTTGCTCCAGGGACTCTAGAAGTTGCTCTCTGGGGCCCCTGCGGCTGGCGCTTTACAGTGTCTACATCGTCAGGAGTTATGTGCAGGGCTAGCAAGGCTTTATTTAGTAGACCCGCCCCTGGGCTGGGCTCCCTGGAGACCTCCAGATACTTTCTTTGGTGGCTTGTACTGTCAAGGGACCTTCTCCATTGCTTAGACAACTGGACTGGGCCACGATGTAGCAGTTCTGATTCCTTTGGGGGTGGGTCTTGCATCACCCCTCCCCCATCTTTTTTGTGTGTTTGGGTGCTTCGCTGGCATGTTTGTCTGTGTACCACATGAGTGCCTGGTGCTCACAGAGGCCAGAAGAGGGCATCAGATTCCCTGGAACTGGAGTTACAGGTTGTTTGAGCCACCATGCTTGGAAGTCCTCTGGAAGAGCAGAGAGTGCTCTTGGCCTCTGACTCATCTTTCCAGCCCCTTGTATCACATCTCTTAACAGGCTTCATAAAAAGGCCAGACAGTTGTACCTCTAAGCCAGGACATTTCTTTTCTGCTTTCAGTCCTGGTGGCAGCAGAACAGAAGAGGAACAGGCGTGAGTAGCTCTCCCTGCTGGATATGGTATCCCAGCAAAGCAGTCTGGTCTTTCTGCTCCTCACCGATGCCAGGGAAGAGACAGATGCTTGCCCCCATCCGTGTGTCGGCTCTATACCCGTGCACTGAGAGCCTAGCCTGTGCCTTTGACTTGCTCCTGCTTCCTATCTCGGTCCAACAGGAGGCAGGTGCTCACTGGACCAGGTGAGCCAACCCTAGCATTTCATTTTAATGACATTACACTCGCTTCTATCTTAGGAGAATCAATAATGCTTTACAGTGGGTTCCGCTAGGGCTTGGTTAATATTTAGCCCTGTTTTCAAGCAGAGTTCAGATACGAACAGCCAGAGACATCTCTAGGACAACAAGCGGCTCACCTGCTAGTGTGGTCAGCCCCTCCGAGTGCCAGAAGGGGTGGGCTGGTGTTGAAATGGCCATGGGGGAGTCTTTGTCTTTGAGACAATAGTCTCTGTCCAGTGGTTGTTGAATTGAATAAGTAACGGCAGCTATGAAAGATTGTCCTCTGTAAGCAGAACTCTGTCCCTAGATGAGCTGCTGGAGAAAAACAAAAACAAGCCAGGTGGTGGTGGCGCAGAGACAGAGACAGGCTCAGGAGGCAGAGACAGGTGGATCTCTGTGAGTTCGAGGCCAGCCTGGAACAAGAGCTAGTTCCAGGACAGCTAGGACTATTAACACAGAGAA
Organism: Myodes glareolus; assembly: GCF_982192425.1. Taxonomy (NCBI): domain Eukaryota; kingdom Metazoa; phylum Chordata; class Mammalia; order Rodentia; family Cricetidae; genus Myodes; species Myodes glareolus. Next base: position 8,895,596 of record NC_142034.1, read on the forward strand.
AACCCTGGAGAGAGAGAGAGAGAGAGAGAGAGAGAGAGAGAGAGAGAGAGAGAGAGAGAGAGAGAGAGAACCAATGGGAATTTATTCACAGAGAGTAAATAAACTCTTACGTGAAGATTGCTTTGATGGAGCGTTTGCTGGGGAATTCAGTCTTTGGAAGCTGGCAAAAATGTGGATGAGACAAGTGATTGATTCTAAGTTGTTACTTAGAAACCCTAATCACTTTCCCACCACGCACCCCAACCGCTTGGATCCTCCTGCCGTATATCCCCAACAAGGCAGAAAAGCTTGGCTTTTACCCATTGTGACTTCCCTTCATTGACCGGTCACCATCGGAGCTGCTCGGGGTGGGGGCATGGCTGTCAGCCACCGTTGTCTTCCCACACCCCAGGGCTCATATTGAACACCTCTAGGAGAGCTGGGGCCAGAAGCTTCCGTGAGCAGCGCTTGCGCTGTGCCCATGGAGAGATCAGATCCGTGTAAGCAAGCAGGCTCCTTTCCTCCTGTCCACATTGTCCCTCCACGGTCCTCTTCATGTCATCAGAGCATGTTCTGAGCTAAGGTGCAAACCCCACACAGAGCAGCTCCCTGGCCAAGGTTACTCAGCTGTCTAAGGTCATTCAGCACCCCAGTGCCGTAGCATTGCCCAGTGTGTCTCCTGCTAAGTTTTCGCAGAATTCATCAACCCTTAGCAACCCCTGCTAATGGGAGATGTGGAGTAGTTTGCAAAACCCATCAGACCACTAGGAATCACAAATTCAATCTGAGGCATTAATTTTTAAAAAAAAGGTTTATTTTACTTTAAATTATGCTTTACGCTCATGTGTGTGCTTTTGTGTGCACCTGCGTGCAGGTGTTCACAGAAGCCAGAAGAGGGCTTCAGATCCATGGAGCTAGACTGTGAGCATGGGTCCTAGGAACCAATGGGGTATTCTGCAGGAGTAGCAAGTGTTCCTAACCGCTGAGCTATCTTTCTAGCCCCGATGGATTACTTTTTATTGTCTCACCCCCAGCATCCAGAGGACTTATCTTCATGATGTTGAGTTGAAGCTAAGAGTGACTTTCTGAACCAAAATTGTGTTAACATCCTTTTTTTTTGTTCCTCTTTTGGATAACAGAAATCCAGAGAACAAGTCATCTTTAAAAATAAGATGCTCAGGGGCTGGAGAGATGACTCAGGGGTTAACATCATTGGCTGGTCTTGTAGAGGACCCAGGTTTGATCCCTAGGACCCACATACAACCATCTGTACCTCTACTCCCAGAAACTCCAGTGCCCTCTTCTGGCTTCCACAGGTACCAGGCATCCACATGGTATACAGACAGACATGCAAGCAAAATATTCATACATATAAAAGAATATATATTTTAAATTTTTAGTTAAAATAGAAATATAGGTGCTTTAACAGGTGAAACATAAATTTCCATATCATGGGACCTGACTGCTTATCTGTAGAGAATTAAGCATCCATCTTGTATGTGTGCTTGTAAGTATGTGTGTCTGGTATGTATGTTGTGTGTATGCAAGTGTTTTGTGTGTGTGGTATGTATGTGTATATATTGTGTACCATGTATGTTATGCGTTGTGTGTATGTATTGTGTGTTATGTGTATGTGGTGTGTGTTTATGTTGTATGTATGTGTTCATGTATACGAATGCACATGGGTTGAACGTGTGTGTGTGTGTGTGTGTGTGTGTGTGTGTGTGTGTGAGGAAAGCCTTGAGTGTTGATCCATAGGCACATCTACTTTTTGTTTGAGACAGGGTCTCATTGGCCTGGACCTTCGCCACTTAGGTTTGATGCACTTCCAGAGGTCCATCTCTCTCCACCACCGGTCTCGCCATTTCTGGAATGTAAGCACTGCCTGTAACTTTTCATGTGGGTTCTAGGGATTGAACTCAGGTCCTCAAACTTGTGAGGCAAGCATTTTCTTGACTGATCCACCTCCTGGCCCTGTACCACATGTGTTAAAGTCCCCTTCTTCCTGCCTTCCAATGACCTCCCTGTTGCCGAGTACCCCAGACACCACTTAGACATTCCGTCTTGAGGTTATTGGTGGCTGCTTAGGATCAGAACCTTGTGGGAGGCAATTTACGAAGCTTTGGGAACATGAACACTATAGAGTTACTCTGACCTATCTTCTTGGAATGATTGCCATCAGTTCTGGGTTTCTTAGAGAGATTTCCCTAAGTGAAAAAAAAAAGACATTTATTCAAGATGAATATTTCCGATTGTAATGATAAAGTTGTATCTATAGTGTTTCTTTCCATTTTTTCCCTGTTAGCATTAAAAAGAAAAAGAAGCAGTGACTCACTGTTTGTTATGGCTGCCAAGACACCAGCCCAAAGCTGAACTTGTAGCTAACTTGGCCTTTGGTAACAGCCTGGGATTTTTCTGTATATGTTTGTCTTTTTGCAACAACTGTCCTTGTAGTCTTGTTTTATGATTGTGCTTTTACTTTTGGGTAAATTTATTTGTCTAGCATAAATCCCAATGGATGTATCTTCCTAAGCCATAGTCGGTAGTTTTTGGGAGCCAGGCGGTATGAGTGACATAGCCTGAGAGTTAAGGCGGCCAAGTAAGGTAGGATAGCCACAGGTAGGGCAGTCAGCCATTGTGACCACTAAATAGTCCTTCTTAAGGAGACAGAAGAAGAAAGCACGTTTTAAAATACATTTGAAGTCTACGTGTGGGCTGCTAAGAGTGATGCTTCTAAAACAGCATCTTCCACACCTGTGCCTGTGTTTCTTCATCGCCTAGAGCCGTGATCAACCAAGGGACGAGGGCTGGACCTTTCTCTGTCACCTGTATACAAATCCATCTATAGCTGGAAACAAAAAGCACTGGTATTGTGAGAGAGCTTGGCGAGGCCACACGCGTGCACAGCTGACGGAGGAGACGTAGCTGTCCCTGTGAAGGAAAGGGCACCCAATTCATGCCCTGAACATACTTATATACTCCATTAGCTGGTCTTGATTGAACATTTCCTATACACATTCCTGAGTCTCAGTACTGAGATTTTCAAAATGCCCAGCTTTGCATGAAGTTCTTTAAAACTGTCTTTGAGATAGGGTGATGACTTGCTGACCAGCCTGGTGACCTGAGTTTGGTCCCCGTAGCCCATTAATGGTGGAAGGTGAGATCTGGCCCCATGAAGTTGTCCACTGACATCCACACATGTGCCAGGACAAGGATGCCCCCTCCCCACTAATAATAATGACATAAAAACTCCTTTGAGAGTTGGGGAAATGGCTCTTTTGGGTAGCACACTTGCTGCTCAAGTGTGAGGGACTGAATCTGGGTACCAGAGTTCATGTTAAGGTTGTCTGGACACGGCAGCATGTTTGTAAAACTCCATGGTTGGAGATGGGATCCTCTAGGCAAGCTGGCTTGTTTGACTGGAAAGCTTCATCTTTCAGCAAGAGACCCCGTCTAGTAAGTAAAGTAGAGCGTAATGGAAGGAGACAGCAACACCAACCTCTGACCTACACACACACGGGTACATGCACACACATGCACATGCACATACATACTTCTACACACAAACACATATATACACATGCACACATACTGACACAGGCATAAATACATACATGTACATAGACAGGAAGAAAGAACAGCCTCTCCCCAAACCAAGAACAACAGCAAAACCCCAAAACGCCTTTGAGGAGCTGTCAAGTTACATTTCTGTTTTCTTTCATTAAGGGGTCTTATCTGGCATTAAAAACAAAACGCTTTCCAGGTTTCTCTTAAAGGGATAATTCTACTTCATTTTTCTTCTTCTCATTTGTGTGTGTGTGTGTGTGTGTGTGTGTGTGTGTGTGTGTGTGTATGCATGTATGTTGGGGAGCAAATTGTTTGTCCACAAGAATCATAGTCTGTTTTTTGCCTTTCAGGTCACCGATCCCACCCCTTCCCCAATGTCTCCCTAAGTAAAACTAAAGCAATCCGAGGAGAGAAAAATTCAGTCTGATAACAAAGCATGCTTTGTCTTGATAAACACAGTGGTCAATGACTACAACCCTTGAAGTTCTTTTGGGTAAATGAGTAACTGATTGTGTCCTAGAGGCGAACTCCCATTTATATTCTGACTCTCACAGTGCGCTCCTCTCTGTTTTACTCGAACCTAACTTGTTTGAAATTGGTGAAACAACTGTCCAGACTCAGGGGCAGCACCTGTGAGGCGAGACCCTTATTTAGCTTAGGGGCCCTCTAGGAAGAACAATACAAAAATACCTTGCTTTCACCATTTTTTCTTTTTTCTTTCCTTTTTTTCTTTTTTTACAAAAACATACTATAATACGAACATACCGCTCATGTTCCTCCTGGGTCTGGGAAAGGCCCATGCAAGAGAGATGCTGGAAGCTTAAACTTGATTAGTTTTGTCGTGGCGGGTCCATTTCTTTAGGTTGAGTGTTGCGGTAGATGTTCACCTATACTAGACACACATGAACTAACTACTTCAGTTTACAATCACGGAACATGTATGTACTGGCTTCGAAGAGACTAGGTAGGAATGTACAAATGTAAATGTCAGACCACAAGATTACGTAGTGTATAAGCACACATTCACAGGTTTTGGTTTAGTTTAGTTTGTTTTTTTTTCCCCCCGATTTCTCCTGGGCGGCTGCTTTCTTCAACATCACACCCAGGCAATGATGTCCTCTTCTCCAGGCTTTGAATTGTCTGCCTGTAGGAAAATGTTCACTTTAAGGGAGAAGTAGTCAGCGGAATAGACTCAAATCCTGCCCTCTGAACTGGGCTCATGTAGAACAAGCCAGCTAGGATGGGTGGGGAGGCAGGAAGCAGGTGAGTGGGAAACGCACTGCCTGGAGGCAGGCTTGGCTTGTGTGTGTGCGTGCATGGTAGGTTTCCGGCTATCTCAGATACTGGTTTGGAGGTCTCCGTTGAGGAGGGTCCTCTGGGTCTCTGTGGTCTCATTCAGCCGGGATTTGTCCTGCTTACTGTCGCTCCGTTCCCCATCATCGGTACCACTCACCTTGACCAAGCAGAGAACGTTCTGGAAGCTCTTCTTGAAGTTGTCAGATAAGAAGGCATATAGGATGGGGTTGGCACAGCTGTTGGCGTAGGTGAGGATCACTACAAAGTCAAACATGCCTTTCAAGGCAGGGGTGGGGCTGATGGCCACGGACACGGACGAGACATTGAAGATGTAAAAAGGGAGCCAGCAGAAGATGAAGACAGCCACCACGATGGACACCATGCGGGTGACCTTTTTCTCTGACTTCTTCCTCTTGGACGATCCCACTCGGATTCCAGAGGATTTCACCTTGATAATGATAAACAGGTAGCAGAGACAGATGATGGTGAGGGGTACCAGGAACCCCAGGATGAAGGCATAGATAATGAACCCTGTGTACCACGCCCCAGATTCACCTGGCCAGTTGATGGTACAGCTGCTCCTCCCCCTCTGGTTGCTCCGGAGGCCAGCATATATCATGATGGGCAGGATGACCAGCAGAGAGAGGCCCCACACAGCCACATTGATCATCTTGGCTGTCCGGGGCCGCCTCCACTTGGCTGACTTGATAGGGTGGACCACGGCGAGGTAACGATCGATACTCATGACCGTCAGACAGAAGATACTGGTGAACTGGTTGATGCCGTCTACAGTCATGACCACCCGGCAGATGGCCTTGCCGAAGGGCCAGTGGACCAGTGCCACCTGCATGGCCAAGAAGGGCAGCCCCAGCATGAAGAGTTCATCTGCAATGGCCAAGTTGAGGATGTAAATATTGGTGATGGTTTTCATCTTGGCGTAGCGGAGGATGACGTAAATGACAAGCGTGTTGCCGCACAGCCCAACAACGCACACCACGAAGTAGATGAATGTGAGGACTGCGTTGCTTGTCATGTCGTAGTACGGCTCGGTCTGGTTGGAGCCATTGCTTGACCCCAGTGAGCCATTGATGTCGAATGGAGAGGGTATCCATAGTTGACTCCCATTGGCTTGCTCAGATGCCATTTCCATGGCTGCTTTTCTGTCAGCGTAGAACCAAGCAGAGATCTTCCTCTCACCTTGGTGGGCTCTGGGGGCCGAGAATCTACTGTGACATCTGGAGAAAAGTGAAAAAAAAGAGAAAGAGAAAAGTGACCATCAGTCCCCAAGCTATTTAGACTGTTGTGTTCTGTGTTTAGACAGTTTCCTACCATTGTCTCTTTTTTTGTGTATTCATGTGTGTACAGCTGCGTGTGTGTGTTTGTGTGTGTGTGTAGGCCAGAAACTAGTCCCAGCTGTTGATACATCGGCACAGTACCCCTTCCCCCTTTTTGAGTCTGTTCCTCACCATGTAGCCTAGGCTTCAAGGACCCACTCGTGTCTTCCCCACCAGCCGTGTGATTACAGACATGTTGCCATACCACGCAGTTTTCACCTGGGTTCGGGGCTGAACTCAGTATTCTTACGTGCAAGTTAAGTGTTTTATTGACTGAGTCATCTCCCAAGTCTCCCTCCCTCCTTCCTTCCCTCATTCCACCCCCCGTTTTTGGAGACAGGCTAGCCTAGAACTGCTACGTAGCTGAGGCTGACTTTGCAATCACGGCTCTCTCCCCGTCTTAGCCTCCAGGGCTTGGGGTGAGCTATCTCGCCTCGCTCTTTTAGATGTGCTTTTCAACTGAAAAGCAAGTTCTCTCTCTCTCTCTCTCTCTCTCTCTCTCTCTCTCTCTTTCTCTTTTTCTCTCTCTCTCTTCCCCTCATCTAGCTGCCAGCCTGCCTGTCAGCCTGCAGACTTTTTGAGGTCTTTTGGAAATGGTGGGGGAAGGGTTTGAGTTAAACCATCATCTTTGATGACGCACGTGAGGCGAATGGCTATGGCTTCAAACACATGGACTTTGACCCCTAAGGAATTGACTGGTCCAGACTGTAAAAAGGCAGATCTTGGAGGGTTTCAGCCCCTGACCATGGAGGGGTCTGATTCTGATACCAGGCACTCTGAGGCCCATGAAGAATCCAATGCTGGCTTGATGCCTGCCTGGGAGAGTTCCATTCAGAGACTCCCATGGTGGGAAAAACCGAAGAATTTAAAGGAAGAACAAATCTGGGCTCCATGATTGAGCCCCACGTGACCTCATGCCCAGCCCTTAACTGCTGTGACTTTCCTTTGTCAACATGGGGTGTCATGAGGGTTAAACAAGAGAAGGTATATGCAAATGCCTAGCATTGTGCAGGCTCATAATCACAGCCTCATAAATGTTACCCCCTCTACTGTCTCATTATCTCTAATTTATTGAAACCTGCCTACACAGTGAATCAAGTTAGAGTCTTCAGTATTAAAAGTTAGAGTCTGGTCCTCCCCTGCCCCCGCCTCACTTTTAAAATGTGTGTTTCAGGCTGTTTTTCGTCTTGGTTTTGTTTTCCCAATACTGGGTGCCCTCCATTCCCCACCAAACTCCGGCTTAGGAAAGCCCTTTCCTGAAGTTTCTACTCCCTGCTGCGTGGTCTTTTGCCTGCAGTTCATAGATTAGGGCAAAAGCAGAGGCTAGGTGATGGACACAGGCTTTTCGTGAATGTCAAAAGAGGCTTTTAAAAACTGATGATGGTCGGCCACACCTGTTTCCCTCTTTGTCTCCCTAACCATGTGGGAGTTGAGGATACTGTCCTCCCTCACTTAAAAGATGTGGAAACTGAGGCATGGAGAGTTAAAATTCTTGGTGGAGTGGGTACTTGAACATGAGCCACGTGGCACCACATCGTCTGTGATTTTCAATGTGCCCTGGCTGATGCTCTCTGAATGGAAACCCGTGGCTGGGTACTTGAGCTTAGTTTAAAGGAACCAACTCCAAGTGACCTCCATGCTGAGAAGATAATGAGAATGCTGTTGGCTTGGCCTAAGATGTAACACACCAGCTCAACATATAATTAAGTGATTTACCACAGTTATAAAACATCTTGGGGGTGGGGGCCACTGTGATGGAACCCTCTCTAGCAGCTAATACTTCAACAGGGGAGACAGGCAAGGGAGTCAAGTCCTATAGTGTGTGACTTGCGTGGAGATAGGGCTATGAACAAAGGATGTTAGAACACAGCTCTTCCCTGGGTGTGTAGTGGGGATGTTCTCAGGAATCTGGGGGCTGGGTCTTGTGTATATGTAGAGTGAGGCAAGAGCTCAGGGTAGGGGGTCCATCCAGGACAAGGGGAGCTGGTCAAGGACTGGAGTAGACAGGACCACTAATTCTCTTGCCTGACATCTTTCCCCAAAGTGTACTTTTCCAAATCAATGCCTAATGCTGGTGCAGACTGCAGAGAAACTAAAGACATAGCCGGCAACAGGCAGGTGTTCCTTGCCCTCCTCTACCTCTGATTCATTCTGTACTGCCAGGTGCCTGGCTTTTCTTTCTGCATTAATTTTCCCAGCCCATATTTGGTACAGTGAGGTCTGAGATTTTGCGTTTGTATTTTGGGACGCACTGCCTGCGTCTGCCTTGGGTAAGCAAGCATAAGCAGACAGCTCTTACAGCCAGAAGCTGTGAAGAAACTGGTTTTGTATCCCAAGATTAACTTGGGTTATTCCCACTATTCTGTTTTTTTTTCTTCTTTCCATCTTGCCAGTTACTTAATTCTACAGACCCAGAATCTTATTCAAGCTGCGTGCGGAGGAACCGTTCAGTAATCATTAGCTCGTACCGTCTATATACCATGAGAGGGCAAACTTCAATATCTGACCGAGACTGAAGAACCCCTGGGGCTTTAGAATTCATGTCTAGAGCCAAGAAAAAAGGAGGAAAGGAGGAGAGGAGGAGGGGGAGGAGGAGGAGGAGGAGGAGGAGGAGGAGGAGGAGGAGGAGGAGAGGAGGAGGAGAGGAGGAGGAAAGGGAGAGGAGTGGTGGTACAGGGCCCAATGTGGTTCTTCAGTTCTAACTGTGCCCTTTGTGCAGAATGAATGGAGGGGGTCGGTTTTCTTTGGAATTGGCTGAGACACACTTCCACTTTGGGGCAGTAAGCCCTATAGGAATTCAGAGCCTTGGAAGGTGGGTGGAGGTCATATGCTGGGAAACCCCACGGGGAAGGGGGGACTCCTCCAAGGAAGACAGGAACTTAAAACCTAGGGAGTCCTGTATAACTAGTCTGGTGCCTAACATCTCCAAGTGACAGCTCCTTATTTTACATTTGTCTCACCGAAAGAGAATTCTGAATGCCACCAGTCGATACTTGTTGAATTGTGGTTAAATTAAATGCACCAGGAAGTCTGATTTTCTTCTTTTTTTTTCAGTGTCAGGGCTGTTAATCCTGGCCGTGGCTTGGTGGGTGGTTTCCCCTGAGAGAGTCCTGGCTCTGTTGGAGAGAAGGGTTTCCCACTGTCTCAGGGAGCTTCTCTTGTTCCCATATGCTCCATAGCCCATGAATTCAGAGGTGGGATGGTTGAGATTCCATTCAGCTTTAGTCTCACCGACTTCCCAACATCCTTCTATTGTGAGCCCTCAAGACCCCCTCCCCTAAATCTGCTAGACGCCCCCACCCCCACTCTGCTCCAAAAATCTGGGGCTGAACACTGAGCCTATACCAGCATAGATGAGCAGCCCTGTGTGGTTCAGCATGGCGCTAGAGTGCCCCTCAGCACTGGCCGGTGAGTGGGAGGTAGATAAGTGAGCCTCTGGACCGCAGAGTTAGTCCAGGGGTGGGGATATTTGGGGCCAACAACTCGCTGACCCGGGAAACAAAGTGTTCCCTAAAGGATTTCCCACCATTTCCAGGAAATTGTAGGGAGAGTGGACCATGGTGCCCGCACAACCAGCTTCGATACACAGAGGGGATTGAGGTGCCAGGGGCAGCTAGGAGCGCCAACAGTCTCCTGGGGACTTGACAGTTCAGTGGTTGGTTCTCTCCTATCTAGACAGATGTCTCTGCTCGAGGGCTGCGGGGGGGGGGGTGTAGGAGGGACCTGACCGCATACGAATCTGGTCTGCCTCCCCATCGGGCGGGCGGCGTTGGAAGAAAAACAAAAACAAAACAAAAACGGAAAAATCCGCTTTCCTTCTCTCTGCGATGTCCCCATCCCCTGTCCCTCCCTAACTTATGTCTCAGGGTATGAACTCAGGAGCCCTGTGGTGGCACCTGACATGTCCCTTCTCCTCTAGCTGGTCTCGCTTTCCTTGGACCAGGGCTGTTTCGCAGGTGGCTAGGAAGTAAGTTGTTCCCATCACAGCTACTAACTGGACACTCAGGCTCGCAGATCACACGCCACCGTACCTGGGTAGTGGCTGTGCGGACAAATCCGTCCTGGAATATACTACCTTTCCACCCGTGACGCCGGGATACGCATCTTTCGCTTCTACCTGTCACCTCCAAAAGCACAAATGCAGAGAATTGAGCGCTGGAACCAACATGCAGGTCGCCGGGATCAGCGCTCTATCCCCAGCGCAGATGCACGCAGGTGCCCAAGTGCGCTCGTCGCTCCCACCATCTCTCTGTGACACACACATATACACACACACGGGTAACCACACACACCCCTCACCTTGCTTTCCACGAACACTCGGTTCTCTGGGTTCTCCAGCACCCCGAAGCTGTCCTTTATCCAGTCGTGCGCTGGTGAGTGCAGTAGCTTGGCTCCTGGGCTCTCAGCTTCCTTGGCTGGCTCGTGCGGGCCCCCTCTGGCATTTGAAAGAGTTAGCCTGGACCTCGAGAGAGCTAGCCTGGCTTGCAGATCATTGACACCCAATAGCGGACTGGTGCTCTGGGCGCCGGTGGCCTCGAGAGCGCGCCGGTGGCTGCACAGCTTGCATTGGCCCAGGCGGGTGGCAGCCCCTGGGCACACTTCTCCACGCCCCCTGCTCGTGACGTCACAGCAGCTTCGCTCCGCCCACCGGTCCTGAAGCACCGGTGAGCAGAGTGGAGAATCCTGCGGGTGACCTAGGGCACCCGGGGAGGAGGGGACAGCGGACCTGGATGCTGGTGGAGGGTGAAGCGATGTCAATGTCCCTACGACTCCTCCCGGTGAGGACCCGCGCTGATTTTCCTCCGATTTTAGAGACTCGATCCGATTTTACCCAACAAATTCCAGGCAGTTGTCGCAGGGGCTGGGGTGACCTAGACTTGCTCCGGACCGTCAAGTCACGTTCTCAAGTTTACAAAGCCGTGCCCTACCACGGGCTAGTCCCAGACACAGCGCACGGGTTGCAGATCCTAGCAAAGGACAGAAGAGAGAAGGGTGTGTGTGTGTGTGTGTGTGTGTGAAAACAGCAAGCAGATCTCCCGCTGCAAGCGCCTGCAGGTGTGTGTGTCGCACCTGGCTTCAGTTCCCGCAGCCAGCAGGGCCTCCGCGGGGCTCGACAGGTCTCCCAACCGGAGGCCCCGGGGCCGCACAGTCTCTCCTAGCTTTAATTTAGCCTGTCAATCAGTGCTTGCTGGTTTGACCCAGCCCAACCGCTCCTCCTACGCGGCTGTGTCGCTCTGCGGGAGGAAAGAGGGACCAGCAAGAAGTGGGAGATGTGTCGCACCAAGTTGCAGCTATTTATTTATTTTTGACTGTGATGATTCAGTCGATGTTCCAATAGTTTAATAAGTCATAATCAATCCTGTAGCCTCCCTTTCCTTTGAACACACACACACACACACACACACACACACACACACACACACGCACGATAGTTCCTAGTGCATGGGAAATCAGAGAGCAAACCCCAATTAGCTTTCCCTGTGCTCTTAGCTGACCGCATCCAACCATCCTGTTTATGATTGACTTGTTGGCTCCTCTGGGCAAAGCATAAATCCAGAAGCTATGTGTGTTGCAAAGAGGCCTGGGCTCTGCCCATGCTGAGTTCTGACAGCGAAAGGGAGCCAGAAGGTAGAAGCAGGGGGAACGGCTTCTAAGTTGGAGTCACTCACAGGCGCTCACTGACACCATCTCTGAGAGATCTTGGTTAGCTTGGACCCTGTGGTCTCGGTGGAGATTGAACTAGGGCTTCAGTTAGGTAGCAGTGGCGCTAGGGGTCAGCTCGCCTTTAGATTTTTATGGGCAGGGTTGAGGGGCCGAACAGTGCAGCTCTCAAGACGAGGGGAGTGACTCTGGGGAAAAGGGGCATGGAATGAGCTCAGGGAAAGACCTCCTCCCATCCCTGTGTCACAGCTGCTAGGATGCACCCCAGCCGGCTTTCAGGGACGTCGAAAAATGAAAAGCTAGTGCCCATTTTGAGTTCAGATTTCCTCCAGGTCTCGCGTGACCTTGTAAAAAGCTCTTCAAGGGTTGCTGCCCAGTTGGTGGATTGTTTAGAAAACTAACTCATGCTAAAGAGAAACCCCTGCTTCTCAGTGGGTCCCTCTCCTATACACAAGGTGACCCCCAGGGGGCGGTGTACAGTTTTTGGTTTCTATACTTCTGGTTTCCTATCAGCACCACCAGCGCAAGCAGGCTGCTCCTATCAGCTAAACACTCCTCTCCCAAACAACCTGGGGAGCATTTCTGTGTGTTTTTAACGTGCTGAGCACACCCAACGGAATCCCAGCCTTCACACACTTGTGAAGTCTTATCCCAGCTCTCTCTCAGGTGAGCTCAGCCCCGTGGATGAACTCCAGACACGCCCATCTCTTGTGCGACTGACCCAGTGAGATCTGAGCCCTGCCCTTGACAGCGGAAAATGTCACCTAGAACAATTATTGATTTTGTCCGGCTCGTGTGTGCCTCTCCCCTCCCCCAACCGGTGAATGCCTCCGAAGAACTCTTTGAAATCGCTGCTGGCTTTGCTGGGCGCCCCCAACATGAAGTTCCATTCCCTGTTTGAAAATACAGGGGTGGAGGGGGGGAAGAGGTAACCTTCTCACTGACTTCTCTGCTATCTTTAAGGGAATGAGATGACACCCTTCTCCCTTCTTGCGCTTATCAGAAGGACTCTAGGTGGCAGGAAATGAAGAATAGTAATGGACCGAAGGGCCAGGCCAGGGCTTAGCATACTCTTCTGGCGAGGTTCACCGCCTGGGTGCTCAGCAGGCAACAGAGACCAGGGAACTCTCAAGTAGGTCATTCTGTCTGGTCACTTAGAGGCGCTATCAATTAAATGGGGGAGAAACTGTTCCTCTGACATCAATTTGGTGGGAACAAATAATGCAGTTAAGCCTAGAGGAAAATGTAAACCCCAGGAGCAGAGCTGGACTGATTGGGGGTGTTAGGTGGTGGACCAAGCATCTGTCCTCTGCCTGTGTGCTATTTCTGTTGGTGGAGAAAGGGCAAGGCCCCTGAGCTGCAGAATGTCAAGTGTGCAGTGGTTTGGAACTCATTATGTCACCCAGGCTGGCATCGAACTTGTGGTCCTCCTGCCTCTGCTTCCCGAGTGCTGGGATTGCAGGTATGTGCCACCACAAGAGCCTCCATGTTTCATTTGGAAAATATGGCATATGATTACCATAATTCTTTAAAGATATAACCATTTGACCTAGTAGGCTTGGTGGCCTCTTAGATGCACCAGGGGCAACACGAGCCCCTTTCTCCCCTTCTCTCCCCCCCTTGCAGTTAACATACTGACTTGGCACCAAATTCACCTTGTCTCTTTATGTGGGTAGGCAGTGTGGAACCTCTCTGGAAACTGCTCCTAAGTCTGGCATTCCTTAGCATTCCTGTCCTAGCTCCTCTACCTCTTCCCTTCCCCACCTTGCTGAAAGTACACGAAAACTTCTGGTCCCAAGAGGGACCTCAGAGCATCTGATGTATAGAGCCAGTGCCCCATCGAGGTGTAAGTAAGGAGACCAGACTCCAAGAGGCCAGGTGACTTGCCCAAGGCCACCCAGTCAGGGAAGAGAAAGGCAAGAGTCCAGCCGATAGGACACAGCCCACATAGCCATGAAATGTTGGGTGAGGGGATGAAGTCCTTCCAACCACAAGTCTCAGCGTCTCCCTTCCCCCAGTATGCCATTCCTGGTAACATAACAAGATTCTAGTGCACTCGGCCTGGAGCAAGTCCTTGATGAGAGTTGGGAAAGATGGAGCTGTCTCCAAGATGTCATCGGAGTGCTTATGGGAGTACTCATCGTGACACAGGCTTTTCAGGAGAAGAGCGTGGACAGCTCAGGAGAGGCGGTCCATCACACCTGCCTTGCAAGTGTAGAGTGCCCACTGAGAATACCACAAGGTCTCATTTATCCTGGCCCATTGTCTGTACGGAGCACATGCCTATAATCCCAGTGACCCTTGAAGACTTTCAGCACCTGCCACTGGCACCATTAGTACGGTCATTTCCAGACCTCTTGCAGGAAGCAACTGGTTGACCTTTACCCCTTCACCTTCACACGTGACTTAGCCCTGGCAATTTTGAATGTGTATGGAGTGCTTACTGCGTGCTGCCCTGGGTACCTAACCCTCACTGCAGTCCTATTTTGTGATCAACATTCCCTTAGTGTGAACGGACCAACCAAGGCACAGAGAGATTGGATTCTTGTTCCAGTGACACAAGTTACCTGCTTTGTGAGTACCCACAGTACAGTTCCCCAGAGCAACAGCGCTTGGACAGCTCCATCTTCTACACCCTGATTGTACAGAAGAGGGACCATTCCCCAGATGGGTAGCTTTTGCTGTCTTCTCCCCCATCTCCTCTGTGTGTGTGTGTGTGCACGTGCACATGCAGGTACATGTGTGTCAGAGTACGTGTGCATGTATGTGAAGGTTGGAGGTCTGCCTTTGCTGTTATTCCTTAGGCACTGTCGATCCCACCCCCACCCCGTGTATGTGAGGCAATCACTGACTGGGAAGAATTTGCCACGTATGCATAAGGGATCCACTTGCCTCCATTTCCCTAGCACTGGGTGTCTCAGGCAATGCACTACCACATTTGGTTCCCCCCCCCCCCCCCCAACCAAGTGTGGGTTCTAGGGATCAAACCCACATCCTCAAACACAGCAAATACTTAATGGACTAAGCCATCCCCAGCCCTGGCTTTAACTGTCTGTAGTTGTCCTTAGCCTCAGGATGTCTTTGCTGATGGATTCTGATTAGTTCCCAAATACTCAGCATCTCCGACAGCTGTCTAGTCCTCCCCCGGCCCACTTTCCTGCTCAGAAGTGTCTGGTTATCTTCTGCAGTGCGGGCGGGTGATCTGCTGCTCGTCCTTGGGCAGAGGGGAGAAAGGACAGCTGCCTACAGAGTGGGGCTTATGACACACTGTGCAGAAGCACCTGCGGCTTTTATCCAGAGGACCGTCTTGGCTCTGTTCTTAGAGACTCTCAGCCTCCAGGCCTGGGGTGGAGCCCAGCTCTTTGCAGCTAATCAGCTGGTTTCCCTGTGAGCTGGACTGGAGACGCCCCAGAAGCTAAACCTCTTGGTTTTAGATGAGGGACACAGGAGATTGTACTGGGGCAGCCCCTGAGTGCCCAGATCCCTCTTTACTCTAGAGCTGCTTTGGGATTCCTTGTGGTCCAGCCCGAGAACCTCCCCACTGTGTAGGGCTTGTATGGCAAGACGGGGTCTTGGGAAACCTTTGCACTCCTGCATAGGATCTAGCCTGTGCCCCCACGTGATAGAACAGGATAGAATGGCAGTATCTCCATGCCGTCTGGTCAGTTGCCATCCTGAACGTACTGTGTCTTTTAGGAATGATGTGGTACATGAGAGGCACAGCATCTCTCAAATGGTTCAGAAACTGTGCAAGGGTCTCTGAGGTTTTGACTGTGTATGCAGTTATAAGGAGTTATTACCTAATCTCAGTGATAGTATGAATGGTAGCTTCAGAGGAATTCCTCTTCCTTCTTGGGATCTACGTGCTTCTGTGTAACCAGGAGTCAGGAGGTTTAGGAGTCCTGCCCTAGCTCCTCATCTCCCTCTATGTTGTTCCTGTCCATTTCTTCCTGTTCTATGGCAAATAAAACGACATTTTCCTTTAATGGGACACTCATTTGCATCTTAGTATGGCTTTTGGGGAGGCGCAGACATATGGAGGGTCTCCAGGTGGAGATGGTGGCTTAGTATTGGTGGTTTGTGCTGAATTATGCTCCATCTCTTGTGGATTCGACTCTCTCTCCGAGTCATTTCTGCCGCTGAAGAACCTCTGTCTCCAGCATGCCGAAGCTGGGAGCTGCCCCAGTAACTGTAGTTGGTAGACAGGTATTTTCCTTTCTCTGTGGGGGCTGCCACCTAGTACCAAACCCTACGTAGGCTACGTTTTACCTTCACACATGTACCCGTGATAAAGTTTAATTATTAAATTAGGCATAGTCAAAATGAACAATAATAACAAATAATAAAATATAGCAACCATAGTAGGATATAAGAAAGTTTTTTCTATAAAACTCACGAATGACTTATTTCTGGAATGTTCATTTCATATGTTCAGACCTCAGTTTACTGTGAGAATAGAAGAGAACTCTGGAATGAAGGGACTTTGCTTCCAAAGAGATTGCAGTTCCCATGTGGGCCTCAGGGTGGCGTGAGCACACAGAAATCCTCACAGGGTCCACCGCTGTTCTTTCAGCACCAGCCCTGCAGAATGGAACCCCAAAGGCTTCTCTACAGCTGTGCTTTTTTCTTCTTCCTCCTTCTCCGTCCTTCTGCTACTCTTGAGGAGTGACTCAGAATGATGGCCTTGGTGCCATTTAGGGAAGAGTCACCATGCATGGGGAGAATGTCATGAGTTGCTCCAAAGGATTGGCTTCAGATACTCCGTCTCCTGGAGTAAAGGAACCGCTGGATCTTTCTACCTCAGCCTCCCAAGTAGCTGACAGTCCAAGTGCCCCTCCTGTGCCCTGCTTCTGGCAGAGGCAACCGCGCGATAGCAAGAGCCTTGTTACCCAAGTGGATGCTCGCAGGCTCTTGAAAAGCTGTTGCCAGGAGCCGCCTGCCTATTTCTGCTTCTGCTGAGTGCTACCCGAGTGCCTGTGAGGCAGGAAACCCTCACCCTTCTCAGTGACACAGGAGTGGGCTCCCTAGAGCCCTGGATTTCAGTTGCAGGTCCGGGAGAAGCCTTTGTTCAGCTAGGCGATGCCCAGGGATGGGCTCTGGCCACTTTCCAAAACGACGGTTCAGTGGTGGCTTCTCCCTCGTGGGACAGCTGGCTGGCTGACTTTGTTCGGTGGTCCGGCTGCTAGTCCCCAGGCTTCACGGTACACGCCTGCTCGGGGGCCCCAGAACAGATGGCCAGTCCAGGGAGGGTCGGGGGAGGCTTCCTCAACCAGCAAGTCATTATTGTCTCCGCTTGCCCCCACCCTCAAACGGGCTAGCGTTTCTTCTGTCCTGCTCCTTCCCCCACTTGCTCTCTTGTGACTGGATCTCTTCTAAACAGATTGGCCCTGTGGCTTCTGCCAGAACTTCATTTCTCCATGCCACTTCAGACATTCAATCTTTCTCTCCAGAAAGGCTTTTTATTTGAGAGTTAGAGAGAGCATGATAATTCTTGGGCTCTGCTTTTGCCAGCTAGGACACAGAACTGTTTGGAGTAACGGGATGTCAGACTTAGGGGGAGTCCTTACACCTAGGAGAGGCTAGTAAGAGCTGTGAGGGTGCCAAGGTGACCTGACAGAGCAGGTGACTGCGGGAGGGAGGTGGGATCAGAGCATGACACTGCGGAAGGGCTCAAGAAGCTCACTCAAGCAGAGCTGAAACAATGTTTATGCAACATACATATGCACAGCATATAAAAATTTTAAGCAACTTGTGAGACTTGAGCTGCATCTAAACATTGTGTCCACTTCGCCCCATGAAGATTTGGCACCTAATCTTTGTGGTTTCAGCTCTAAGCTGAATTTTCAAAGACAAGTTCCAAACAAAACAAAACAAAAACAAAATTGTTTGGCAGCGGTGACACTGGATGCATATTTAGTTTTCTGGGACAGGTTCTTCTGAGTGTGAGTTGACTGGTAGACTGTTTAGAAATAGCAACCGTTCATTCGGTGTATAGTTCTAGTGTGACTGGCACAAGCAAAACACCAGCAGAGAACACACAACTGACAGTGTAAGCATGCCTGTGAAGATCGTCTCTCTGTGTGTGCTCCTGTGTTGGTGCAAACGCCTTCATCTATAGTTCGTCCATTCTATTTTCTATCCATCTGCTCATCCATTCAGTTCTACCTACTCATCATCCATCCATCCATCCATCCATTCATCCATCCTTCATCATCCATCATCATCCAGTCATCCATCCTTCATCATCCATCCATTCATCCATCCTTCATCATCCATCATCATCCAGTCATCCATCCTTCATCATCCATCCATTCATCCATCCATCATTCATTATTCATCTGTTCATCTTTTCATCCATCTATCCAAGTATCCATTCATTATCCGTCATCCATCCATCCTCTACTCTTATTTCTATCTATTCATCATCCACCCACTATCCATCTATTCATTTTTCTGTCCTTCAGCCACTCAACACCCATTCACCCATCTATAAATACATTGTCAATCACTTACCACCTACCCATTGAATCATCCATCCATCCATTCATCATGCAACTAGCCTTCTATCCATCAAGTTACTGATTCATGGATCCATCTATCTGTCTGTCCATCTATCCTCTAACCATCTGTTATCCATCCATCATCCATCTGTCCATCCATCCATCCATCCATCCATCCATCCATCCATCCATCCAGTCAACAAACCAAAAAAGTATATCAGAGAAAAGAGAGAAATCTTGTTTTCTAAGCCTTTAGCTCAAACTTCCAGTAGTGTCCTTGGAACAAAGGAACCCATAAAATCCAACCCTGAGCCTGAATCCTCAGCAGGAAACATGCAGGGAAGTTTTTAGATTTGAGGTGCCTCTGCCTCTGTGGCTCTTCTAGAAATCAGGGTTTTTCTCATGGTTACTTATACTATATTCAAGGGAGACTTTAGAAGGTTGTTATATATAAACAGTTTCTGTCCCTGGTTTTGGTATATTGCCACAAAACTGGCAGTTTGTCAAAAAGCAATTAGTGGAAACTGACTTTGTGGCTATTTGATATAGGGGGCTGGGAGGGAGGGCAGCTTGGTGCCCTGCATGGGAAAGGCTGCCTGGTGGCTTTGGATGACTCATCCTGGTTAATTTTCCTAAACTTACATCATCTTCCATAACTGAGGTATATATAGTAAAATGTATGCTGATTATACAAGCCGATTTTTAATACAAGGCAGGAGTAGGATTTGTTTAGCCAGTAAAATCTTTGGGTTTTGAATTGAGCTTTCTGTTTATTAAGTTAGACATGAAGCTGGCTTAGAAACTGAGAGGGTGGAGGAGTGGGCGGCTGAGGACAAACTACACAGCCTGCCCCCTCCCTCCACTTCTGATACCCTCCCCAAGGACAAGCACTTCCAATAATTTCTGCTTTTTTCCCTGCTAATTTACTCCTCTCTCTCTCTCTCTCTCTCTCTGTGTGTGTGTGTGTGTGTGTGTGTGTGTGTTTGAGACAGATTTCTCTGTGACTTTGGAGCCTGTCCTGGAACTAGCTCTTCTATACCAGGCCTTGAACTCACAGAGATCCACCTGCCTCTGCCTCCCGAGTGCTGGGATTAAAGATGTGCGCCACCACCACCCAGCCTGATTTACTCCTATATGCTATAAATAGTGCATGGACACTTCCATGTTTTTTGTTTTTTGTTTTTAAATTTTCTCTTTTTAGGTTCTGTTGACATCCCAGCTCAGTACTTCCAAATCTCCCAATTCTCACCTCTCTCTTTCTATCAAATCAGTAACCAGTGTTAGCATTTTTATAACTTGAGATACTTATATCTGAGCCAAGTGCTCTCCTCTGTTGGCCCCTCTTTCTTGTAGAGCCTTTTGTTTTCCCTGTGTTAATGATTACCTCTTTTCTCGATTTTTTTTTTTGCTTACTTTTCTATGTGTTTATCAATGATTCATTCTCAAATTCTGATGGTTGAGAATTTATTCCATGTGGTACTTTCATTTTTGGTTTTGAAACCTCTCTGGGTTTGGTTCCATCCTTGAAGTCTCTAGCACAGTTTAACCCTTCTCTTCCCTGTCAGTGTCTTTCCTGCTTTCCAGTGTTAGTTAACGTTCTCACTCTTACTTTGAAAGGTTTATTTATTTTTATTTTATGTGCGTGCATGTTTTGCCTACATGTCTGTCTGTGTATCACGTGTGCAGCAAACTCAGAGATCAGAAGGAGGCATTGAATCCCCGTGGAACAGGAGTTGCAGACAGATGTGAGTCATCACCTGGATGCCAGGAATTCAACCTGGGTCCTCTAGAAAAAAAGCAGCCGATGCTCTTAGCCATCGAGCCATCTCTCCAGGTCAGGCTTCCCCACTCCTCCTCTGAGTTTAATTTACTTGGTTGTGTGGGTGGAACATAACCTTCAGGAACTTATAGAGCTGTGGCTCCCAACCTGTGGGTTGTCACCACTTGGGAGGTGGGGTGACCCTTCCACAGGGATCGCCTAAGACCACCAGAAAACCCAGATATTCACATTATGATTCATAACAGTAGCAAAATTACAGTTATACAGTAGCAAAGAAATAACTTTATGGTTGTGGGGTCACCACGACTTGAGGAACTGTATGTATTAAAGAGTCACAGCATCAGGAAGGTTGAGAAACACTGATCCAAAGGAAGGGAATATTACAGCCAGCCTCACAGATGATCTGACTTCCTGGTCTGGACAGCCCATGTATTCACACCCCATGGGAACCCATATTGGTTGAGAGACTGTGATGGAAATGATATTTCATGTCCAAGATTAGGGAAAAGAGCTATTTTTGAGGTAGGTAGGTAGGTGTGTGTGTGTGTGTGTGTGTGTGTGTGTGTGTGTGTGCGTGTGTAGAGGTCAGAGGACAGTCTATATATTCCTTAGGCCCCTTCCACCTTTTGTTTGAAACAGGATCCCACCATATAGTCCTGGCTGGCCTAGAACTTGCTATATAGACCAGGCTTGCCTCCACCTCAGAGAGCCTCCCGAGTGCTGCTATTAAACCATGCACCAACTCGCCTGACAATATTCTTTATTCTTTTTAATTGGAGATTTAATAAAGCATGTTTTGCATTTTATAAAGATTTCTTTATTTTTATTTTTATGTGTGCAAATGTCTTATATCTCTGTACAACACGTGGGTGCAGTGCCCATAGCAGCCTGAAGAGGGTGTGGGGTCCCCTGGAACTGGAGTTACAGATGGCATTGAGCTTCCATGTGGTGCTGGGAACCAAACCCAGGTCTCCTGCATGAGCAGCCAGTGCTCTGAACTGCCGAGCCTTCTCTCCAACTCCTAGATTCCTTATTCTTAAAAGCTATTGCTACCTTAGGCACTTGGAATGATTTTTCTTTGCTTTAGCTTCTTCTTTCTGGGGTTCTCATTCAGCTAGACTCCGTTTCTCATTCCGTTGGCGTTTTTATTGTCTTTGTTTTACTTTCTGCGTGATATTTTATTTCCAGCTCTTGTGTTGCTTTTTAAATTTTTCCACTGTTGGACCTTCTGTCTCTAGGAGCTCATTCTAGAAGCCGTCACTGTTTATAGCCTTCTGGTATTATGTCATGGACATGACCTTTCCTTCTGAGTCCCTGAGGACCATTCTTATTTTTAATCTTCTACCTCTTGCTTGCCCATTTCCGCCAGAGCCCCTTAGCATATGTGTTTGGGTCTGTCATTCAGGGTGTTCTGGAGATGTCCTTAGTGATCCTAGATGCATTATATCCCGGTGAAGAGCACTCACATACCTTCTGGAGACTCTCCTCATGTCGGTGTGGCTGACTAGGGTGAGGTCACTCTGTTGATGAACCTGTGTGCCTTATTCCTTCTCTCACTGCCGTCATAAAGTACTTGACAGAAGCAACTTCTGGTTTGATTTTGGCTCAGCATTTAAGAGGACAGACAACCGGTAGGAAGACCTGGCAGCAGGAGCCTGAGGTAGCCGGCCGGTCACGTGGCATCTGTAGTCAGGAAGCAGAGAGAGATGAATGCAGGTATTCAGCTCACTTTCTCCTTTGCGTGGAGTCCAGGGTCTGGCATGCATAATGGGTTTGCCCACATTTAGGATAGGGTCTCCTCATGCCTGAACTGGCCTTGTCCCGTAGTCAGACTGATGACTATCTTGAATATCACCATAGAACCTTCGTTGGGCAACAGATGGAGATAGAGACAGAGACCCACATGGGAGCCCTGAACTGAGCTCCCAAGGTCCAGTTGAAGAGCAGAAGGAGGGAGAATATGAACAAGGAAGTCAGGACCGTGAAGGGTTGATCCACCCACTGAGATAGTGTGCCTGATCTAATGGGAGCTCACCAAAGCCAGCTCAACTGGGACTGAATGAGCATGGAATCAAACTGGATCCTCTGAATGTAGCTGACAATTGGGGCCGACTGAGAAGCCAATGATAATGGCGCTGGGATTTGTCTCTATTGCTTGTACTGGCTTTTTGGGATCCTAGTCTATTTGGATGCACACCTTCCTAAGCCTGGATGGAGCGGGGAGGGCCTTGGACTTCCCACAGGGCAGGGTATCCTGCCCTCTCTTAGGACTGGAGGGGGAGAAGGGGAAGGGTGAGTGGGGGAGTGGGAGGGAAATGGGAGGAGGGAAGGAAGTGGAAATTTTGAATGGTATTATTTATAAAGTAATAAAAAGAAGAATAGGGCCTCCTCCCTCGACCCAAACTAGAACCTACACCCACGCCCCCAAGACACACTAGGTGATTCTAGAGCCTGTCCAGTTGACAGCCTCTATACACCACCATGCTCTCCAACCCCCAGAAAGTTCTCATTGGCTTGTCAGCATCCTCAGAGCTCCAGCCTGGATCCTGGAGTTCTGGAACACTGCATAGTTCTAGTGCTTACAGAGCCAAATGGGAGGTCGTGCAGGATGTCACCATTCGGCTTGCCAGATGGGTAAAGTCCCTTTCCTATAGCCTTGGACTCCATCTTCACCTTCTGGTAGACCTCAGAGCCCCAAGTCCAGAGCTCTATCAGCCTGACCATTGCAAAGATAGCAATGTAGGAGGAGAATTGCAATGTGGAGACAGGCCTAAGCATCTAACTGGACAATGTGAACTCCACCAACTGCCTCCTCTCTCCAACCTGAAGCCCTCCACCCCTACCTAGCATGGATTCCACCAACCCCAGGCCCTCAGTCCCTGGACAGCTTCTGCAATGTGAATGGCATTTTAGTCTGATTGTTTTCTTACATTCAGGGCCATCGTTTGGTTTTTCTCTCCTTTTTGAAGTCAGCTGTCTCCCTGGCCATTTTCCAGCTTCTAAAATGGTGTCACGGTTTCCTTGCTGGATGCCGTTTCTTTCATCATTTTCTGCTTCCTTTGAAACGTTGGCTTTGTAGTTTTTCTTTACTGTCATTTTAGAGTGGTGTGGTGGCTTGAATGACAATGGCCTGGAGTTGGTTGGGTTTTTACTCTTGCTCTTTGGGGGCCTGCCAACCAACTCCCAAATAAATCATACAGAGTCCTATTCTTTCTTATGAATACCCAGCCTCAGCTTGACTTGTTTCTCACCAGCTTTTCTTAAATTATCCCGTCTATCTTTTGCTTCTGGGCTTTTACCTTTCTCTATTTCGGTTTATCTGTTTTCCCTCTCCTTATTCCCTGTCTGACTGTGTGGCAGGCCCTCGGCACCTTCCTCTCCTTTTCTTGCTCCTCGATCTTCTCCTTCCAGATTTCTCCTCTTTATTCTCTCTGCCTTCCAGCCCTGCCCATCCTTTCTCCTGCCTTGCTATAGGCCGTTCAGCTCTTTATTAGACAGTTCAGGTGTTTTAGACAGGCAATGTAACACCACTTCACAAAGTTAAACAAATGCAACATAGAAGAATGCAGCACATCTTTGCAACATTAAAACAAATGTTTCACAGCATAAACAAATGTCACATCTTAAAAATATATTCCACAACAATGGCCCTCATAGGCTCATGTCTTTGAATGGTTGTTTCTGAAGTTGCTGGAACTATTTGGGAAGGATTAGGTAATGTGGCCTTGGAGGAGGTGTCACATTAGAGTTGGGTTTGTGGTTTCAAAAGTCCACTTGGAGTCCAGCGTCTTACTCTTTGCCTGCTGCTTGGGGATCAGCTATTGCTTCAGTGACATACCTGCCTGCTTCCCACCATGATGATCACGGGCTAAACTTCCAAACTATAAACAAGACCTCAATTAAATGATTTCTTTTATGAAGAGTTGCCTTCGTGTCATGGTGTCTCTTCATAGCAATTGAATGGTAACTAAGATAAGTAATTTGAAAGGAAGAAGAGAAACTCACATGGATAATCTGCTGGGGTTTTTAGAAAATATTTTATTATTTGCATGTGTAGTAAGTATACTATCTGTTTGCAATGCCCATGGAGGCCAGAAGAGGGCATCATATCTCTGGGGCTGGAGTTATAGGAAGTTGTGAGCCACCTGATGTGGGTGCTGGGAACTGAACTTAGGTCTATCTGGAAGGGCAGCAAAAATTCCTAACCACTTAGCCATTTCTCCAGTCCCCTCACCTGACATATTTAAACAGGCATCTTAATAGGCGCTCTGCATTTGAGTTTTGTTTGATTTTATTAATTTATGTGCACAGATATAGTTTTAAAGGTTTATTTACTTTTATTTTGTGTATGAGTGTATCAGAGATCAGAAGAGGAGTTGGATCTCTTAGAACTGGATTTACCGGTGGTCATGAGCCACCATGTGGGTGCTGGAAACCAAACCTGGGTACTCTACAGAAGCAGGAAAGTACTCTTAACCAATGAGCCACCTCTGCAGCCCATGTGACGAAATTTTAAATTCTTATTTAATTGCTTTAAACCAGTTGAACATTGTCAACTTG
The DNA here is from genome assembly GCF_982192425.1 of Myodes glareolus. NCBI lineage: Eukaryota > Metazoa > Chordata > Mammalia > Rodentia > Cricetidae > Myodes > Myodes glareolus. Next base: position 8,920,273 of record NC_142034.1, read on the forward strand.
GTTAACTTTGGACTTGGTTATCAATTCGGTTGGCTAAGTGCCTTTTGGTTTGGGCAGCTCACACAAGGTCCCCACCCCAGGGATGTTCTGGTGCCTCCCTCTAGATCAGTCAAGAATATGCTGGTGGTGAGATTGTACTATTGGACTTTCCATCAAACGGTGCCATTGTTGTCGTGCCTGTCACTGCAATTGGAGATGACTTAACTTCTGTTGCATGCAACCCTTTTCTAGCAATAGGGACTCTAGCTGGCGACATGCAGTGACCATGTCAGATGTGTGTTATTTCTGTTTAGTTGGGGTATCTACTCATGACATGTGGGTCCATTTGGTCTTGTGGAGTCAAATGACTGGGAGATCAGTTCTAGTCCATAAAACTCTTTTGACTTGAGCCTTCCTCTTGGGTATCACAGCCTCCTGCTTTCTTCCCCTTCCTTTCTGATCTCCTCTGCGCTTCTACATTCACCTAATCAGATCTATCTAGTACTTGCTTAGTGCCCGCTTATGCCCAAGGTAGAAATACGTGACACTGATGGAGAGGCATGCCGATGGTTCCCATGCAGTGTGTTCTGTTTTCTGTCAGTAGAATGATGTCCTTTGGGGGACATAGTGGGTTATGAAAGGGAGTAGAGGAGAGGGAGAGGCAGGCAGGGCCATGGTTGAATTGATACAGCCTCAGGTACTGTTGTAAACTGAATGGCATTCCTCAGAAGACATTGGTATTCTAACCCCTGGTTCCCACGACTTGGTCTGATTTATAATTAAGCCGCCCCCAGCTGTAATTGAGCATGGACTAAGTGGAGACCACTCACCTGAGAACTAGTGAAATCTCTTTGTTCGGAGCTTGCTAGAGCAAGGAGTCCACCGTCACCATTTATGTCTGGCAGAGATTTGTAGCTGGGCATGGGAGCCAGGAAAGCTCCAGTGTAGGCAGAAGGGAAGGCTTGCCTAGTGTGGGGACCGTCGGGATGATCAGGATGTTGGCAGGCAGCCTAGAAGCAGGACTCCCTACATGCTTGGTTAGAGAGAATATTTTGTTTTCTTCAGTATATTTATGACCCTATGGGGCCGTTAAGGCAGCTGTCAGTACTTCTCAAGTCCTGGTCATTTAGGGCCTTCCGTGACAGGGTTATGGGTTAGCTGCCTGGTCTGGTCACGACAGGCAATGGTTAGCATCTTGGGCTAGCCACAGGTTCTGGTCAGAGATCTGTTTCTGTATATGGCCTGGCATTTCTTGTCTATCCAAACCCTCGGGAGTTAAATGGAGGCTATTAGGGTGAGTCCTAATCCGACAGGACTGGTGTCCTTGAAAGAAAACAGAGATGGGGTGGGGGGGAAGGGCCACATGCTGTTGCAGTCAGAGAGGAGAGCAATGCAGTGTGGACCAAAGGTATCAAGGTTAGTGAAGTGGGGAATTTCCTCCCTGAAGCCTCCTGGGGAGTCCTCCCTGAAGCCTCCTGGGGAGTCCTCCCTGATACCTCCTGGGGAGTCCTCCCTGATACCCCCGGGGAGTCCTCCCTGAAGCCTCCTGGGGAGTCCTCCCTGATACTTCCTGGGGAGTCCTCCCTGAAGGCTCTGGGGATTCCTCCCTGAAGCCTCCTGGGGAGTCCTCCCTGAAGTCTCCTGGGGAGTGAGGCCCTTTCCATGCCTTCTCTTTGACTCTTGGCCCAAAGAACTATGGACTATGGGACAATGTGTCACAGCAGGGACTGGGTAGAAAGACAACCCCTTTGCAGGGATAACTGGCATCCAGAAGGGCAGGGCTGTTTTTCACACATCCCGGCCATGGGCCACTGGCTTCACACTAACCCAGGGACTTCTCAGAATGTGACTCCCTGGTCTCTTACATGGACCTGTGGAGGAGGAGTCTCCGAAGAAGGGGTCAGAGGACTTGGTCTGAAGTCTCAGGTTCACTGAAGTTCCAGAACGTTTTCTTGTAGGGGCATTTCATTTGTATTTTAATGAATAAAGCTTGCCTGAAGATCAGAGAGTAAAACAGTCCCACTGGTCAGCCTTACAGACCAGGCAGTGGTAACATACACCTTTAATCCCAGTAGTCACACTAGTTGCCATGGAAACCGGGTGGTGCATTCCTTTAATCCCAGTGGTGCATGCCTTTAATCCCAGTCCTACAGAGGATTATATAAAGGGAGGAGACAGCTCTCAGACACAGTCTCATTCTGAGATTCCTGGAGGCAGGATCCACCATTTTGGAATGAGGCAGAGGTAAGAGCCAGTGGTCGGTTGCTTTGCTTTTCAGATCTTCGGGTTGAACCCCAATTTCTCTCTCTGAGTTTTTATTTATCATGCTTCATTTTCTGTTTTTAATTTAAAGATTTTTAGTTACTATTACTTTTTATTTAATTTTTTAAAAAATAATTTTACATTGTGGGTGTTTTGCCTGAGTGCATGCCTGTGCAGCATGAGCCTTTCCTGATGTCTGCCGAGGCCAGAAGAGGGAGCTGGATCCCCTTGAACTGGAGTTATAGATGGGTGTGAGCTGCTGCGTGGGTGCTGGGAATCAAACCCGGATCCTCTGAAAGAACAGCTAGTGCTCTTAACTGGACCTGCATGGTGGAAAGAGAGAACTGATGCTTGAAAGTTGTCCTCTGACCTTCAGCCATGTGCTGTGGCTTGGGAGTGGGCTGCAGACACACATGAGCGCGTGTGCGTGCACACACAATAAGCAAACAAATATAAAAATTAAAACCAAGACGAAACCCACTGAGGGGAAGCATCACCCCCAGACCTGGATAAAAATTCATATGACCTTCCAGTTTTTTCGAGGCCAAATTGGAGCTTCCTTTAGACACGTTTTCTTGACCAAGTGCAGTTAACTCTCGGCTTCTCCAGCCTGTTCACTCTCCCCATCCCTTCACTCTCTTGGGGTTGCAGCTCCATTTCAGCCCAGCAGCTGATGGGAGCCCCCCTTTTGTTCCTTTCACCAGGAGTCATAGTCTTTGACATGCCGAAAACCGGCTCTCTTCTGCCCCTCTTGCTAAGCACCAAGGCTGGTCCTTCTGCAGTCACACCTTGGCACAGCAAAGAAAGAGAGTCTGGGACCCAGGTTCCTGCCATTGTTTTGAAAAACAAACAGCTCCTTCTAGAGCAGCCTCCTTCTCTTCCCTCCCTCCCTCTGCAGAGCCTCCCTCCTTCTCTTCCCTCCCTCCCTCTGCAGAGCCTCCCTCCCTGAGGCCCATAGGTCATCCTGTCCCCACCACCCCACCCTACTGCCCGAGGACAGTTATTTTATTTGGAAATCAAGCGGCTGCAGCACCAGGAAGAAATTCTTCTCCATGCAAAGACAGCATGTGCACCCTGAAGAGCCTGGGGACTGGGAGAGCAGGGCCGCTCCTCTCCTTCTGCAATCCTCGAAGTTACCCTAGGTGTGTGTGACCAAGGCAGCAGCTGGAATCAAAGGTCCTTCCTGGAAGCATCGAGAAGCGTGGCCGTTTTCGTTAAATTAAGAAAAGATGGGAGAGCAAGAAGCAGGCCAGGGTAGCTCACCTGTTGGTGGTATAGGCTTTCTCCACATTGTAGGTGAATTTTAAAGTCCCTTGGAAGATTTACCATCAGTAGTATTGTCGCAGATGGCAGGAACTCTGTGAAGAGTCTCAGCTTTGTGTGCACAGAGACTGAGAGTCAGCAGGGGTTGAGCATTTGCTGCGAGCCTTCTACGAGCATTTGCTAGGCACCTAGCCTAATGATCATATTTGGGGAAGGGGGCAGAGTCCCATGGAATCCTCTGACAATACATGGGGGCTCTCTGTCTGGGAGAAACAAATTCCCTGCCTTGGATGCCAGTAGCTCCCTTAAGATAACTGATGCATAATTGGAATCCACCAATTTAGCTTTCCTTCCCTGCTTTATTGAGGTAGCGTTAACCAATGGACACTGGTGTGTTTCAGGTGTACGCCTGTTAGGTTGGTACAGTGCACGTAGTGAAATGGTCAGCACGTTCAAGGTCAAGTTAATTTGCCCACAGTTATATCTTGAATATACAGGAAGAACACACTCGTGACAGTCGTTTAGAAACCTAAGCTCCTCCCCACACCCTTCCTCACTGTTCTTGGACACTGAGGTCATCATAGGCATTCAGAAGTGACGTCACTATCCCCAGGCCCACAGAAGACACCCCCCCCCAGGACCTGAAGACAGATTCGGGCTTCCAGGAAACAGAAGTGGAATAGACATGAGGCTCCTTAGAGATCCAAGAGTCAGGGACACTTCTGGAAGAAAGAGAGGAACTGCTCTAGGGGGAGGCAGCAGACAGATGGTCCAGGCGGCACGTCACCTTCATCTTCCTGACCAGCTGTCACTGGGGAAATGTGCCCTAGGCTGGAAGGGAGCCAGAGAAAGGATGGATGAGGAATCGGGCATCTAGATATCTTCAGGTCGTATTCTCCAGCTCCAGAGGACAGTGGTCTTCGCAGATGTAGACAGGAAGGGAGGCCGTCTAAGACAGGGACTTGAGCTGTCTTTAGTCAGTGTTCCTTCCTGATGCCCCTGTCCACCGTCAAGCCATCTGCAGGTCCACTTGCGTGGGCTGCTGTTTGCACATGCTGGCACTGGGTTGATAGCCCGCTAGTGGGTGACTGCACAATGCTGGGGCCTGGCCACATGACAGCAGCATTGCCAGGCAACAGCTGGCTCACTTCTCACGGATCAGCGGCTGAGCTTCTTGTGAAGACCTCTCCCTGTCCACCCCTCTGCAGAAGCATTTCCTATAGGACCAGGGACAGGGCAATAGAGCACATTGATCAAAAGCCTAAGGTAAAAAACACTTGTGTTGTAAGACAATTCTAGCTGCAGATAGTGTGTTGTGAGAGAGATACGTGGCTCACAGAAGAACTGATAGTTTTGGTATACCATAAAAACAATTTCATAATACTTTTTTGTTTTGTTTTGTTTTTTAAGACAGGATTTCTCTGTGTAACAGTCCCAGCTGTCCTGGAACTAGCTCTTGTAGGATCACAGAGATTCTCCTGCCTCTGTCTCCTGAGTGCTGGGGTTAAAGACATGTACCACCACCACCCGGCTACAGTTTCATAATACCGTACAAACTGTTTTGAATGTATGCATGTGCATGTGTGTATGTGCTTGTTCTTGTGTGCACGGGGAGGTCAGAGGGAAACCTCTGCTCTCATCCTCGGGAATGCCACCCAGCTCCTCTGGGAAAGAATCTCTCAGTGCATGGAACTCGCCAAATACGTTGGCTGGTCAGCAAGCTCCAGGGGTCCTCTTTTCTCTGCTGTGCCAGTTCTGGGATGACAAACACGTGTTCCTGCAAGCATGTGTCAGCATACCCAGAAGTTTCCCATGGGTTCTGAGGGTTAAACTCAAGTCCTCATGCTTGTGAGGTAAACGCTTTACCAACTGCCCAAATTAGCTTCAGTTGTCAATGTGACGTAGCTAGAGCAGCGGCTGTCAACCTTCCTAATGCTGCGACCCTTTAATACAGTTCCTCATGGTGTGGTGACCCCCGACAACCCCCAGCTATAACATTATCTTCATTGCTACTTCATAACTGTAACCTTGCTACTGCTATGAACTTTAATGTAAATATCTGGTTTTCCAGCGGTCTTAGGTGGCGACCCCTGTGAAAGGGTCCTTCCGTCCCTCGAGGGGGTCTTGACCCACAGTTTGAGAACCACTGGTCTAGCGTCATTTGAGGACCTCTCAATTGAGGGGTTGCCCAGATTAGCAGTGACCATGCCTGTGCGGGGATTGTGTCAACTGATGATGTGGGAGGGCACAGTCCACTGCGGGTGGCACCGTCTCTAGGCACGTAGACCTGAACTCTGTGAGAAAGTTAGCTAGCTGGGCAGTGGTGGCGCACGCCTTTAATCCCAGCACTCGGGAAGCAGAGGCAATGGAGGATCTTAGTGAGTTCAAGGCTGGATTGCTCTACATGCCAGGGTCCAGGCCATCCACAGCAACAGGGAGAGAACTTGTCTCAAAGGAAAGGAAAGAAGGTTGGCTAAGCATTAGGATGGAGCCTACGATGGGAGCCAGTAAGCAGCATCCCTCCCTGGTCTTGGTTTCAGTTCCTCCCCAGGGATGACCTGGAAGCTGAAGTAAACGCTTGCCTCTCCCCAGTTGCTTTGGCTATGGTTTTACCACAGCAACAGAAAGTAAAAGCAAAGAGACAGCCTGCTGAGCCTCTCCCTTAATCTCTTTACAACCTTTCAAATGTCCCCAAAAGCAGTCATGAAAGAGACAAATGAGGAGAGAAATGAGAGGGTAGGTGGGCACACGGGTGCCATGGCATGCTTGTGGGGGTCACCTGGGTCCTGGGGCTCAAGCTCAGGTCCCCAGGCTTGGCGGTGAGCATCTTTACCCGCCAAGTCATCCTCTTGGCCCTGTACTTCTATTTTTTTGGAAAAAACCCCTGTGATGCTTTCCACATTGACTGCCCCAGTTTTACGTTCACACCCACAGCTGGTGTGTATTTATAGCCTCTACTTTGTATACGGAATTTGTTTTTGTGAATTAGTAGGCTTTCGGGTTGTATCTAACACTGGGCTCATGAATCTCAGCTTTTGGGAGGCTGAATAGATAAATAAATAATGAATAGAAACAAAAGAAAACGGCAAGGTTGACTTTTCCCCTATTCTACAACAACCGTAAAGAATTGATTGGCTCTACTTTGCTTTCTGAGAGAGGGTCTCTCAGTGGCCCGGTACTCATCCAGTCCGCTAGACTGACTGGCCAGCAAGCCCTGGGTCTGTCTGTCAGTCTCTTCCTCTCCAGCCCTGGGATTGTGAATGTGTGCCATCACACCTGGTGGGGATCAAATTCAGGTGCTCATGCTTGCATGGCAAGTATTTTACCAGCTGAGACATCACCCAGTCTTAATCAGTGGTGTCTTCATGCAATAAAATAGACGGAATAGATAGGAATTGGAAATGCATTCACGACTGAGAATTTTCCAGAAGTCTTGGGCTTTTGGAAACAATCGAAGACCTTTGCGTGATTAATAAGACGAGATATCTGCTCAGTGATTTAAGCCTAAAACTTTATGGAAGCCACTGAAAACAATTCTGCAGGGACCTTGTTTCTTTTAGCTAATAAATGGGGAATATGTTGAAATTTCCAAAGGCCAAGCGGGTTGGGATGAAAATATTGCTTCTAATGAGTCTCACTCTTAGTCATTTCCCCAAGTGGAGTACATTTCCGTAACGGTGGGAGTTGGTGATGAAGCCTTTTGATTCCACATTGCTGCAGTTCCAGCCCGTTTAGCACAGTGGCATGGCATATTGCTAATAACCTGTGGGTCAGCCTTGAACCTTGGAAGTCTCAGTGCTCGGGGCATAACCAAGAGAAAGAGAATGCTGCCAACCATTCCCTTTCCCCACGGAAGTGGCAAACCACATGCAGATGTAATTAAACCAAGGTTTCTTTCTTTCTTTCTTTCTTTCTTTCTTTTTTTTTTTTTTTTTGAGTTTTCCAACCACGTACTTTATTAGAGTTTTCCATGGGGTTAGTGGGAGGAGAGAGTTTGGGGGTCAGAATCAGTAAGGCAGAGGCTTGTTCATTTATACCACAGCAAGCCTGCAACAGATGCTCTGACTATGCATTTCTTGCAATTAGTTTCCACTGAAGCAACAGAAAGTCCTAAATAACTGGGCCTTGTCTTATAGAGAAAAAAAATCTACAAGGAGTCTAGGCCCAGTACGGTGTCCCATAACATCAGTGACGCTTATGCCTTTTTGCTCTGTGGAAGGTTGCTTTCATCTTCGGGTTCCTTTGTAGTCCCAAAGGGCTGCTGCCCTGACAGCCATTGCTTCTTTCCGACAGCAGGAAGGATGGAGCAGAGGAAAGCTTGCTTCAGTCTTTTACTACGGGATGCTTTGGGGTTAAAATCCTGTCACATGGGCTCACATAGCTGCAAGGGCTACTGGGAAATGTAGACTGTATCCTAGTGTCCCTTTAAGAGCTAGCGTTTCTGCCGGGCGGTGGTGGTTCACCCCTTTAATCCAGGCACTCAAGAGGCAGAGGCAGCCTGACCTCTGTGGGTTTGAGGCCAACACTACAAAGTGAGTTCCAGGACAGCCAGGGCTACACAGAGAAACCCTGTCTCAAACCCCCATCCCCCGACCCAAAACGAAAGGAAGGAAGACAGGAAGGAAGAAAGAGCTAGAGTTCCTTTTAGGGAAGAAAGAGGAGACTAGGTTACCACAGATAACTAGCTGTCTCCACTCCACGTAGCTGTAGAGAATTACAGGAGGTAGATTTAATCCCAGCACTCAGGCGGATCTCTGTGAGTTGGAGATCAACTTGAACTACATGGTAAGTACCAGGCCAGCCAGGGTTATACAGTGAGACCCTGACTTAAGAACAAACAAACAAATAAGAAAGTAAATAAGCAAATAAATATTTAGATAGGTTTATTTTCCAGGGGATAGAACCAACTGTGTGTTGCCAACTCTGCCCACCGTTTATGAGAGAGGAGCCTTTGGGGTGGCCAGAAGGGAGACCAGTGTAATGCAGTATGGAGCCATCAGCCCCCTGGCCTGTCTTTGGCTTTTCCTGGCTGGTTGACATTAGAAGACTCATGAAACTTCTTTGTGTTTGAGAGTTGCCACCTGAAGCATGCCATCGATGACACCCAGTGACCCAACACTTAAGACATGCCCATACTAAGAAGTCATTTGTCTGAATTACTTTTTAACATTTTAGAGTAGTTTTTTGAGAATTTTGCACAATGGACATTGATGATACTCAACCCCCCCAGCTCCTTTCAGATCCATCCTTGTTCCCTACCCACCCAGCTTTGTGATCTATCTATCTATCTATCTATCTATCTATCTATCTATCTATCTATCTATCTATCATCTATCTATCTATCTATCTATCTATCTATCTATCTATCTACCTACCTACCTACCTACCTACCTACCTACCTACCTACCTACCTATCTACCTACCTAAATATGTCATATATATAAATATAATACACATATATTAACTATACCCATAAAGTCCAATTTGTGCTGCTCATAGGTTCCTAGATTTGGGGCCTCCCACTGGTGCGTGGTTGATTTCTCAGGGACCACACTCTTAAAGAAATTTCTTACAGCCATTTGTCACTTGAATTCCAGCTCCTGCTGGGCCCCATGGCTCCTCCTTGCATGGTGAGGCAGCCCTTTGCTTTGATGTTCTGTCCCTCTTCGAGAGCTTCTGTGTTCAGCGGGTAGGGGCAGGCTGCTCTCAGCATCATTCTGAGTCACACATGATTAGGAAGATACATCTGCCAGGGGACAGAGAGGGAGATAGGCAACTCCTATTAGCATCTAAAACCAATTATGAAGACTTTTTGCCGTATCTGCGGCTAGGGGTTGTCTGAACAGCTTCCAACACAACTGGGAGTTGGCTGTGCTTGGATGTAGACCAGTGGGGAGAAACAGAAGGGAACAGGAGGTTATCAATCCCTGACTAAGGAATGAAACATCACGCCCCCTTTACAGTGGGCTGCTTTTCTTCCTTTGGAGTGGCAGTTCTCAACCTGTGGGTGGTGACCCCTTCACAGAGGCTGCACATCAAATATTCTGCATTTCAGATATTTACGTCATGACTCATAACAGTCACAAAATTACAGTTATGAAGTAGCAATGAAAATAATTTTATGGTTGGGGTCAGTACAACATGAGGAACTGTATTAAGGGGTCGCAGCATCAGGAAGGAAGCGACTTTTCCTAGGCATGGCTGGAGAGGAGATATGTTAAGCTTTGAGGAGCACGTGTTTGCTGTGGTAAATACTCACTGCTCCTATTGCTTAGAAAAGTAACTGTAGGCAGACATGGGAGCCAGAGACTTCGATGTCTCCCCGTAAACCTTCATCTGTAGGGGCTCAGGAGATGATTCTGTCAGTAAAGTGATTGTCATCCAAGCTTGAGGTGGTGAGTTTGATCCTCAGCACGGCAGCAGAAGTTGGGCCTGGAGGTGCATGCCTTCAATCTCAGTTCTGTGCTGGAAGGAATAAGGAGAACTCAATGGCCAGCCAGTTTACTGGAGTCAGTGAGAGACCCTATCTCGAAAAGTAAGATAAGATAGTGATTGAAGAAGACAGCCAGTGCTGACTTCTGGTCTCCATACACCTAAGCACACACTTGTATATGCATGAGTGTCCCTTCTCCATTTACCCTTTATTTATAAAACCAGGTAGTAAGTAGGTTTGGCTTGTGAGCCACCCTATGCTAATTTTTGAACTAACATTTAGTGAATTAACAAGTCAGTTCACGTCTTCTCTCCTTCCTTTGACTGTTTCAAACTATGTGGGTTAACATATCCCTATACTGACTCAGCCCCTGCAGGGGTGGCGGGTTCCACTGTCTTGCAGGAAAGACCCACTCTGTTGCTGATCTTGATGTTTTCAGGGCCCGGTTTTCTAGAGTTCTGGCAAAAGAGCACTTTAGCTGATTTCTTGTTAACGACCGTCCCATCGGTGGGTTTGGATGGCCTCCCCGATGCTCCAACCAGCCATAGAACCGTTTTTCAATTTGAGCTGATGGGCTCCAGGAGACAGGAGCTAGAGCCGTCTCGCCTCAAGAGCTTTGGCACCCAAAGCACCACCCACTGGGATAGACTAACCCAGGCACAGGTGTCAATGCACTCAGGGACTTCTAAAATGTTGTGGATGCACAGCTGTGTATTGGTATGTATGTATGCATGTATGTATGCTGCTGTCCATTGGTTTGTATATATGTATGTCTGTAATGTCCTACAATTGTGAGAAAAAAACCACATCTTTCTGTTTTCCACCTTAACCATTTGTGTGTCTCTGTGATTGTATGTGTGTGTGTGTGTATGTGTGTGTGTGTATGTGTACATGTGCACGCACACTCTTGTTATTTGCTGCTGTGCAGCCCAGGCTAGTCATCCTATGAGATTTGGGGGATGGTGTCTCCACTGATCATCTCACGGTCGACATACCCAGCTTGAGATGGGTCCTGTCAATCTCAACACGTGCCCTCATACTTGTGTGGCAAACATGTTACCCACTGAGCCATTCCTCTCACCTGTTTTTGTTATTCTGTAAGTGGGCCAGGGAGCAAGCCTGCCCATTGGAGTCTGGTCCCAGAGACCCACACGGTGGAGGAGGAGAAGCAGGTTTACAGGTGCTCTCTGACTTCTACTGGTGTGCCGTGGTACACATACTCCTCCTTGCCCCAGAGTAAATAAGTAAAGTTTAATTTTAAAAAACAAAAGCAGAAGAAAAATGCAAATGGGGTAATCTTCTAGACCCTTATTTATTTGGACATGGTTATTGGGTGTCTACCTTAGGCTAAGGCACCGAGCTACTGTGAGAATTCTCATCTTTTAAGAACACAGTCAATAGACAAGCAGACATACCATTCTACCAAAGAAGAGAGATTATTTAGCTGTGGGTGTTTTATAGAAGGATCAGCAAGTGCTGAGGTTGTGGCTCATCAGTCAAGAGCAATGGCTGCTCTTCCAGTGGACTTGGATTTGCTTCTCAGAACCCATATGTTGGGTCACAATCATTTGTAGCTCCAATCCTGGGGGCATCCGACACCCTCTTCTGACCCTTGAGAGCACCAGGCATGCATGTGCTGCCCAGATATGCATGCAGCAGAGTACTCGTGCATGTAACAGGAAGTAAATAAATATTCCTTTTCAAAATGTAGCAGCTAGCATTTCAGGACAGAAGTAGGGGAGTGGACCTGCGTATAACCCTTCCTACGTCAGGTTCATGTGCCTGTCCGCAGAAGCCCACAGCTGGAAGTAAATTACAATAAGCCAATAAGCCTACTCATGAGACATTAGAGAGATGGAGGTAAAATTCACATCAGATCGACTATTTTCTTTATTTTTTAAAAATACTTTTATTTTATATGTATAAATATTTTGCCCACATCTATGTATTTTCATCTGTATCTATGGCTGTGTACCATATACATGCAATACGAGTAGAAGCCAGGAGGTTGTATCAGATCCCCTGGGACTGGGGTTACAGGTGCCTGTGAGCCATCATGTGGGTGCTGGAAATTGAACCCTGATCTTCTGCAAGAGCAGCCAGTGCTCTTAGCTACGAGCCGTCTCTCCAGCGTAACCATTTTCAATAAATGATTAAGTGCCATTAACAGGATTCACACCCACGACCTTCATGTACATCCAAAACTTCTCAATATCCTAAAATAAAACCCTGAATCCACTAAGCACTTCCTACCTGTTCCCTCTTTCCTTAGCCCCTGGCAACCACAACACCTCTTTTTCCTGTGGAGTTACTCTGGCTTTTGCATGTGCGTGGAATCACAGAGGACATGATCCTCGGTGTCTGCCTTCTTTCACTGTGGTGTGTATCAGTGCTTCATTTTCATGGATGAGTCATATTCCATTGCATAGATATACCCTACACGTTTATCCATCCACCAGTCCTTGGACGCGTGGGTTGCTTGTCTCTTGGTTGTCTTGAGTGGTGTTTCTCGGCACATTTCTGGGCAAGGATTGTTTGTCTCTATCCACTTACTTGGTGGGGAAGGAGCTATGTGATCACAGCTTGATTTAGAGGTCACTCAGTTTCCAAACCATTATAAGTAACAGGGGGAGGGTGACGTACATTCTCTTTCCTCTCCTCACTGAGTCCAGAGTTCCATTTCTCAGGCTTGGGATAATAATAATAATAATAATAATAATAATAATAATAATAATAATAATAAAAAATCTCTTTCTAGTTCCAAAACAAGGTCCCCATGTCAGCTCTCCTGTTGTCCCAGGGCTGCCACCTTAGGGCTGCAATGTCTTCCCACTCAGATGCTGCTTCACGTTCTCCTGATGGTGTCTCCCGAGGTCCTGCCTTGGAGGAGTGGGAGCAGAAAGAGGTACTGAGAGAGGTTGTGAAAATCCCTCTTCCGGAGGAATGCACCCTCCTCCTTGGTGGATTTCCTGCCCTGCCTTACCCCCACCACATCCTCCTGTGGACAGGAAAGAGGTACTCACCCCAGGACTGGGTCCATGGGATTTCAGGGTTTGCTGTCCAGCCTTATTTCTGAATGGTTCTCCTCCATCTCGTGTAGCCCAGGCTAGCCTTCGACTAGCTCTGTAGCCACAGATGACCTTGTGATCTTCCTGCTTCCACCTCTCCAGCGCACAATCCACGCCCTGCTTTCCTGACTTTTCTTTTGGGACATTGCTCTATTTGATGCTACCTGGGAGTGCTGTTGTGAACAGGATGGAATATAGGAGAGAAAGAGGGAGAAGGAAGGATAGGAGGGTAAAATTTAACATGCGGAGTATGTTATATACATAGAGACAAAATTGTGTGGAGACATCGGTTAGTTCTTCTCTGTCTTTAACTTTGAAAACTTAATTTCTCTAGTATTTCAGCCTCTCCAGCATTTAGCAGAGAAGAAGCCCAGTGTTAGGAAGACACCCAGTCACGGGTCAGCTGACTTCACAGGACTTGAGGCAGGATGGAGCCTGGCAGTTCCTCTACCACAGCTGTGCCCAGACCTTGGGGATTCCCCCCATCCTGGGATGAGAAAGCACAATGGGGCATCCTTCACTCTGACAGACTCAAAACGAAAGATCAGCTCCTCTTTGAGGTTTAATTCTGGAACCAATCGTGTTTCTTGCTCAGGTCACCCTGCCTCCAGATTTCCCATTGTCTGTTGGGCCGGAGTCTGTGAGGACCCCGTGTTTGCTTGTTAATCTAATGGGTGGCCGAGCCCTTGGCTTCCCAGGGCAGGGCCACTTTCATTGTCAGCTGGATGCCTTGGGTGTAACTTACCACTGGGGGACATCTGCATTATCTAATTTATTCCTTTGAAGCATTTCATCCTCGCTGATTGCTGCTTAAAGGTCATTCCCAAGTAAACACGGACTGAAAGGTCACCGTACCCGGCTGAAGAATCCTCTGAAAGTGGCTTTGATCCTGCTCAGTGTCAACTCCGACCTCCTCTGACCTTCCCTGCTGCCAGGAGAGCCTCTTCTGGTGGCCTGTGGCTAATGCTGTTGCGTTTGGCTTTTAGGCACTGGAACTGGGAATAGGAGAGATCACAGTGGAGGAAAATGGGTAGAAATCGCACTGCAAACTTAATTTTGTTTGTGTGTACATATGAGTGTTTGTGTGTGTGTGTGTGTGTGTGTGTGAGCCAGAGGTCAATTTTGAGTGTCATTTCCCAGGAGTCATCTATTCTGGTGTTTTAAAAATGACATATTTATTTATGGCTTTTGAGACAGGGTCTCACTATGTATCCCTGGCTGGCCTGGAACTTGCTATGTAGATCAGGCTGTTTTCACACTCTCAGAGATCCTCCTGCCTCTGCCTCCTGAGTGCTGGGATTAAAGGCGGTACCACAGTACCCATAATGTGCATATTATGTGTGTTCACAGGTATGCACATGTGTGGAGGTCAGGTAACAACTTGTATGAGTTGGTTCCTTTCTTCCACTGTTTGGGACCATGGGATTGAATTTAGGTCGTTAAATGGCAACTGTCTTGACCCGCTGAACCATCTTTCTGTCTCCACTCTGTTGTTGTGAGATAGGGTCTCTCACTGGCCTATAGCTCGCAGAGTTGGCTAGGCAGGTCAGTCAGCAAGCTCCAGGCCCCTCCCGTCTCTGTCTCCCCAGTGCTGGGATTGCAAGCATTTCTCACCATCCTTGGTTTTTTGCATGGGTTTTGAGGGTTGAGTCTTCATGCTTGATTCAAGCACTTCACCAACTCTCCCCACCCCCCTCAATTCCAGTCTGTACCAAAGTGCAAACCAACCATGAGGAATAGGGACTGGGAACGGAGCCATCTCCAGATGGGAATGAGGAATCCTGCCGAAGTCATTGAGCAGCCCGGGCAGCCAGGCTCCTGTCCACAATGAGTCAGCTCCCTCAGAGAAGTCCATGCGATTATAGGTTTGGTGAGCAGATTCTAGACAAACATAGGGCAGGGAAATTACAGCAAAAGACCAGGAGAGTGTCCCTTGGCATTTCTCAAACAATAAAGAAGGGGCACACGCTTCCATCCAAGGTCTGGGTGTATGCTCCTCAGGGGCAGTGTGCAGTAGATGAGCCACTCAGAGAGTCACAGTGGACTCTGGCCTTGGCCTTCTGTCACTTTCTGTGTGGGTTCATGCAGTGGAACGTAAGTGCTATGGCCGTGGACTCACTGATTGTCACATGCCTAGGCAATGAGGCGGGCTCAAGAACCACCTACAGAAAACAGTCAGTCAGATTTGGGACCAAAGAAGGGCTCCTGTGGGGAAAGATGGATTACCGCGGTAAGGAGGAAGGTTCACGGTTGGGAGAACCAAGGAGGGAGACAAACGGTATTGACAATCAGCAGGGAAGGCAAATAATTGTGGGGAACCAGATGGGAAACGTGTGGCCATGAAAGGAGTAAGGGGGAGAGAGAGAGAGAGAGAGAGAGAGAGAGAGAGAGAGAGAGAGAGAGAGAGAGAGAAGGAAAGGAGAGGAGAGAGAGAGAGAGGGGGGGGAGAGAAGGGAGAGAGGGGAAGAGAGAGAGAGAGGGAGAGAGAGAGAAGAGAGAGAGAGGAGAGAGAGAGAAGAGAGAGGAGAGAGAGGGAGAGAGGAGAGAGAGGAGAGAGAGAGAGAGAGACAGAGAGAGAGAGAGAGAGAGAGAGAGAGAGAGAGAGAGAAGGCCGGCTAAATTTCATTGTGGCGCAGAGGTTCCCTGTCACGTGCTTCAATGTAGCATTCCAACATCGATTTTTTGGGGGGTGGTGAGGGAGTTTGGTTTGCTTTGGTTTTTTTGAGACAGGGTTTCTCTGTAGCCCTGGCTGTCTTGGAAAGCCCTGGTCACCCTGTAAACTAGGTTCTCTAATTCAGAAATCTGCCTGCTTCTGTCCTGGGTACTGGGAATCAAGGCATGCATCACCACACCCAGTTCGACGTGTGTCTTTTTTACAGGTGTTGAAATCAAGGCAGGTACAGGGCTGGGATGTTCAAGCATCTGCTTCTCAGAGGGCAAAGCTGCTGTTTCAGCCCCCGAATGGGGACACTGGTGAAGATTCATGACTAACCCTTAGCACTGGGCAAAATAAAGACTGTCCATTTCCCTGCAATGGCAGTGACATAAATGTGGAGACTGCTTTCAGGAGTGGGACTTGGCAATGCCTGTCCTTTCCTGATGACCCAGATTGCCCTTCGAGGAAGGGATGTTATGGAAGCATCCTCATCAGTGCTTGTTGAGATGTGCATAAGAGTGTTGCCTAGGCTGGGTGGTGGTGCCGCACGCCTTTAATCCCACCACTCAGGAGGCAGAGACAGGTGGATCTCTGAGTTCGAGGCCAGCCTGGTCTACAGAGCGAGTTCCAGGACAATCAGGGCTACCCAGAGAAACCCTGTCGATAAAGCAGAGAGTGTGATCTATGCCAGTGAGTGCAGAGGTATCCCATAGGTTTCTCAGGAAGGTATGTCAGATCCAAATGCACAGCCCCACAGTGGGTACCACACAGCAAAGGAGGGAGAGGTGACATGGCCCTGGTGGCTCAGAAGGTGCCTGTGATAGGCCACCAAGCCATCCGGTATGTTCCCGAGTAACACTATCATCATGGAAGGATATAAGGGTACATGCAAATGTATTTGTTTTCAAATTAATATTTGCATATATAAATATGCACAGTCCCATTATATAATTTAGCTTTATAGGCATCCATGCATGTATCTCTAAGAAGATAGATTCGTGCACATACATGTGTGTCAAATATGTATATGTGTGCATGTATATGTACATTTATCTATGTGTATGTTTGTGTATGACACACAAAAGTATTTTAGCAGACTTTACTTTGAACTGTTAACAGTACTTATCTCCATCATGGCCACTTAACTCCACCCCTTAAAGGCTTCACAACCTTAACAATGGTATCTTGGGGTGAGCTCCCAACACAGGAACCTCTAGGGAACACAGCAGTTACCCAGGGGATTAAGAATGCACACAGGCCCCAGGGGGTAAACTTGCTTTCAAGAGACACAGAAATTGGGTTTCAAGATGGCTGAATGGGTGCTTGTCAACTTAGCATCACTTGGGGAAGCCTCTCTGGGTACCAGAGAGGGTTTTCTCCCTACTTATAGTCCATCACAGATGCTCTGACTCAGTCCATGGTAGGAGGGATGCGTCACCCCCAGATGTTCCATTCAGCCAGCCATAACCTTTGTTTTTGACGTGCTGTAGCTGGGGAGGGGCACCAATGAGTTGGGGAGAAGGCTGCATGATGCTGAGAGGGTTAGGCTCGGCTCCCTCCTAATGCAGGACTCAGGAGGAGCCCAGGGGAGGAAAACAAGGTTGAGAAAGGCAGATTCGTGCCTAGAAGGTGGTGACTAGCTGTGGGCTGGCCGCTGAAGGAAGGGCCCTACACAAGATACACAGGCTAGACCTCTGAGTGAGGTCAGAGTGCATAATTTACATCTAACACTAAGGCCCTGCCAGCCCAAGGGAGGATTACTATTTTGTGACCCTCCAAGAAAGAAAAGCTGCCCCAAATTATAATACCCATTTATGCTTCAAAAATCTTGCCTAGGCAAACAAAAAGATCTCTTTTAGGGTTGGGAGGTAGCTCTGTCTGAAAGCTGTTTGTCCTGTGTGAATGAGGACCGAGTTCCATCCCTCAGAATTATGAGTCAAATCTCACGGTGGACCCTGTCCTCGCAGAGGAAGGTGGAGACTAGGCGGTCCTTGGGACTCCCTGGCTAGCCAGCCATGCTGAACCAGTGGGCTTCAGGTCCAGTGAGAGACCTTGCCTCAAAACATAAGGTGGAAAGAGATAGGGAAGACACTGGTGTTGGTACATGCACACGCACGGGCACACATTGTGCACACTCACACATGCATACACACACACAAACAGACTGTGCACACACATGTACACATAGAACCCCAAAGAAAATTGGAAACCCTTTTAGGCTTAGTTTGGTCATATGTTATACATATCCATAAAAGCAATCATATGCATAACAAATACATGTTTGTACATGTGTATGCTCCTCATACACACGGAAACATTATGGAATAAACTGAAGAGGGATTATTTCTTAACACATCCCTCATGGTTTGAATCTGATACTTTGCTTTAATTTTTCCAGTCAGTTGAACTCAAGGGAGTTTTCTATTTTTCTTTTTTGCATGGTGTTTTGCCTGGGGCCCTGCTGATGCTAATTCAGACTGGTAGGTTTAAGACATATATTCAAGCCAGGCTCGTCGGTGTGTACCTGGAAACTGAGGCAGGAGGATCATGTGTTCCAGGCCAGTCTGGGCTGTGAGGAGCGTTTGAAATCAGCCTGAGTAAAGTACATTGGAATCCTGTCTCGAAACAAAAGGCGAAAGCTGGGGTGGTGCAATGGCTTGGTGTGAACAGTAGCTTGCTGCTAAGCCAGACAACCTGAGTTCGAGTCTTGCTAGAAGGAGATGATAGAAGGAGAATACCAACTCCGGCCAAGTTGTCCTCTGCCAGGAGCTGTGGTGGGCACAGGCCTTTTGTGTTTTGTTTAGTTTTGCTTGAGACAAGATCACCTGGGATCAGGCTGAGCTCAAACTTGTTCTATAGCTAATGACAACCTGAAACTCCTTCCTGCAGAAGTCTGGGGTTACAGGCACGTCCCTCCACACCCAGTTCCTGCTATCCCGAGGATGAAGCCTAGGGCCTGGTGCTTGCTGGGCAAGCATGCTAGCAGTCCCCGAATCCGGCGTTTCAAGATGCTAAATTGTGGTGAATGGAGGTCAAGAGTGCATCTTAGAATCGGCAAGATATATATGGACTCGCCGTCCTTCTATGCTGTAAGGGTGGGGAAGGCCCAGGCTAGCCTGGAGGCAGACACGAGAGGCTTTTGGCAGTCCCCAAGCCTTGTGCAGTGACACATATAGTAAACAGCACTCCCCTGCAGTGGGGGCGCAGCGTCAAGTGCCCCCGCCTGGGACGGCTTCACGCCTTCTGCTAGATGGCTGAGGAGTGTGCAGACCGATTACCCTGGGTATCCTAACAAATGAACACCCCCCTCTCTACCCCCCCTTTTTTTAAACAATGCCATTAGAAAGCATCGCATATGACTCATAATGGCACACGAATAAAAGGCAAAAGCCTCTATTGATTTCTGTGGGTTAAATAATAAAGAGTGTCTGTGGGTGCAGGGGCAGATGGCATAAGCTCCCAGCAGCTGGAGGCTGCTTGTCTTCATTAGTGTCACGACAGAAGGCCTCCCCTTAGACATGGGATAGCCCTTGGTCGCCTGGATGATTCTCTCCAGGAGCCTGCAGTGTTCAACCTGGCCTCGTTTTCAGGACTTTAATGAACTCCTTAGCTGGCAGGAGGATTGCCCCCACTCCCGTAAGGATGTCTCTCCCCCTTGTCCAGGCTCACGGTTCTTAACTGAGCACTCTGGGAGACTTCCTTGGTTGTCACATCTGGGCTTCTGCTAAGCAGGTTTTTGTGTCCTGGCCTCGCTGTCAAGGATGGTCTGGCACGGGTGCTCCACTGTGCTTTGGTTGGGAAACTGTAGAGGGCCAGAGGTTCTAGGTTGCCCCACCCTCTCTTGAAACTGGGAGACAAGAAAATGGGCCATGGATTTTGTTGGTGTCTGCTGCAGCCTCTTATAAGGCAGTGTCATAATTGTGCACAAAATGCACAATTATGATCGTTCACTCAGCACTGAATTTGGAAAGTGCCCCTTGGTGTAAAAGTCAAAAGAAATGGTGCATACATGGAGCCATGGATAGGGTAGGGGACAAATTCCATCCGGTGGTTCTGCATCCTTCAGGTATGACTGTGTAGGGGATGTCCTGGGGAGCTGCCTGAAGTTCGGGCCTGGAGTCATATCCTCAAAGCCGGATATTCTGCATCTTTAATAGACCCCTGGGGAGGGGTCTGTGCTGGATGTGCAAACATCACATCACATTACGTGTTGGGTGGTAAGTAGTGAACCTGACTCTTGAGTCCCGATGGTTAGGACTGGTACTTTTCCTTTCAGTGCTAGCAATGGGAAAGCCCCTCTTGAAACCCCGGTGCTCAGCTGCCCTTCACTCTTGTAACCCAGGCAACCTGAGTACCAACTCAGTGACTCTGGGAAAATCAAGACGGTTGGTCACCCAAGGGAAAGAATGTGTTTATGTGTGTACAAGGTGTGTGTGTACACACACGTGGAGGCTGGAGGATCCCCAGGAGTGCTGTCCTTCTCCTTCAAGAGAGGGTCTGTCCAAGATCTCGTGAGTAAGTTGGGACATGGGGACCATGGGAGAGAGTTGAAGGGGAGGGGAGATGAAGGCAGGGGAGCAGAGGAAAACATATAGCTCAATAAAGTCAATAAAGAATATTTAAAGTCATAAAAAAAGGAGAGAAAGGGTCTCTCATTGGCCTGGAACTCGTTAATTAGGCTAGACTGGCTAGCCAGCCTGGGCCAGGGCTCTTCCAATCTCTGTCCCTATCACTGGAGGATTGTCAGAGGACAAGGTCAGGTGTCAGCCCTCATCTTGTCCCTTGTTCCAGACAAGTTCTCTCTTTCGATCGATCGATTGATTGGTTGCAGCTGTGTACCTCAGGCGACCTGGCCCTTGAGAACTGCAGGTTATTCTCCTGCCTCCGTCTCCCGTCTTGCCATAGGGATTCTGGGACCGCAGATGTGGCTATGATGCCCAACTTCATGTGGACTCTGGGGATTCAGGCTCAGGTCCTCATGCTTTTGAAGCAAGTGCTCAATGCACTGAGCTATCTCTGAGTCCCCAGTTGGGTCTTTTGACTGTCCCTTAGTGAAGAAAGCACTCTGGGTCTCCTAGCAGTCATAAGCTTGTGTCCTATAGAATACGTGGGACGTCATGAGCTTTTCTGGCTCACAGCAGAGCCCAGTTTTGGCCCCTGGATGGTTTCTCACCTGCCATGGGACTTGGATTCTCTATTACAACATCTCCTCTGCTCCAGCCCCTTTTTCCCCCCATCCCCATAATCCACCGCTTCCTGATTTTTCTCTAGTGGTCCTCTGAACAAGCCACACTCTCTCTACTGGGAAACCTTACATATTTCTCAACATATAATTTTCAAGGCTTTACCCTCAAAGAAATGAGTTTGGGGTGAGTAGAAAGAAAGTTCATTTTTCTGACTTTGAAGTAATTTCTATGCATAGTGGGTGGTAAGTCGACCTAAGCCGTGTTTTTTTGTTGTTTTTTTTTTTTTTATGGTCTAAGAGAGTTTGTGGTGGAGGGTTGCATTGCTGGGTGGGTCATGGGATTGTGTGGATGTGGGTTTGGGTGCATCAGCGCAGACTCAGCAGGCATGCCTGCTGAAACCCACACAGCTTGGCTTGCTAAGTGTACTTGACCCGATTCTTGCAGTTAATTTCTACCTCTGTGCCACTGAGTTTTTGTTTGGTTTTGTTTTTGAGAATGAGTCTCCTTATTTAGCCCGGGCTGATTTAGAGCTGGTTGGTGATCCTCCTGCCCAACCTCCTGAGTACTGGGATTATGGGAACATCCCCACACTGTGCCTTTGTTCACCTCGGTGTTCCCACCAACAATGCCTGACCTGGTCTGGGGATGCGATCCTCCACAGAACAACGCTAGACCATTTCCCAGCATGCACAAAGCCCCCATCATGACACCAGCACCATTCAACCCAAACAGAACAAGAAGGGAGAGAGTAGGGATTCCTTCTCCTCACCCCGTTGACCGTTCACATCCTCCACATCCTCTGCGGGTCCTGCCTCACCACCCACAGTGTCCTACCACAGCCCTTAGTGACCTCCGCCCTGTGGCATTTACAGGCCATGGCATAGGGTCCCGGGGAGAGTGGTAATCACAGCCTGGCCAACAAGGGCTCCTTGGGGGAGATGCTCAGCGAAAGAAGGGAATTATTAGCAAGCACTTGGAGGGGCAGGGGCCTTTCAGGGTGAGCTCCCCCCTGTCCCCTGCCAGCCTAATCACCTGGAGTCCCACCGGCCCCCTGGAATAGCAGCTGTGCTCACTTCTTTGATTAATTCCTGGCTTAGTGATAGCTGTGAGATTTTTCACTAGGAGTCCGGCTGGGCGGTGTGCATTGTGAAAAGTAATTGTCCTAAAAAATGCAGATCGCCGTTCATTTATTTGACAAATGCTTATTAAATGCCTCCCCTGCCCCCCAGAGAGGGCTGGTCCACACTCACTGTAATCCCCTTCAGGGCTGAGCAAGTTAATTGGTCCATGTGTTAGGAGCGTGGCATCAGAGTTGGGAGCCACTTGGCTAGTTAACTGTTTGGGGTGATGTGTTTCTGTGGTCGCTCGCCTTGCTTCTCAAACTCATGTCCGTGGGTTCATTTATTCCTTACGCCCCACAGCAGTGATGTCTGACCTGCAGTGTCTGGGGTTGAAGGCACTGCCGCGTATCATGTTTATCAATTATTAATATTTCCAAAAGCAGAGCAAGGCAGAGGCAAATTAAAATCCAATTTCCTTGCTTTGGGCTCTGGTAGCAGCCCCTGAATTCCCTAGCTCGGTTGGTCACATTGATCCCAAGTGCTGATTGGTCGTGGCGTCTGTGTGTTTTTGGTGCATGAAAAACGGGAAAGAATTAATTCTTAACTTTCACTTGACAAATTTGTGTCAAACCAATTTTTTTAAAAAAATGATTCATTTTTATTTTATGTTTTTGCATGTTTTGCCTGCATGTATACCTCATGATGCCTGGTGCCCTTAGAGGCCATAAGAGGAAATTGGATTCTCTGGTACTGGAGTTATACATGGTTGGGTGGCGATCCAACACAGATCCATGTGTGTCCTGGGATCTGAACCCGGATCCTTTGCAGGAGCAGCCAGTGTTTTCAGCTCCTGAGCCATCACTCCAGAACCTTCCAAACTGTTTTGTGACTCTCGTTTTTAGAGGCGAGTTAGCGAAGTAGCAATCTGAGTCTTATAGTCAGCAGAGAGCTGCTCAGTGGTTAGTAAAATAAACACAAAGAAGGCTTTTGGTAAAGAGGGCATGTCTCTGGAAGGTTCTGGAAGAACTTGGCCTAGCCCTCTCAGCCCCAGAAGAAGCCACATTAGGGTTCTAACGTCTAGCAATCAGGTGATCCCCTGGCAGCAAGTTGGTATGAGTCCAGAGCCCGTGTATTGTAATTTTCTGGGCTGAGGGAGGAGAAAAGGACTCTTGCCTTGACCTCACGGTAATCTGGAAACATGTAGGGAGCTTGCAGTGTTCAGAGTAATGTGGACCTCTGGTGTATGGCCCTCCCGGGCTGGAGAATTGTAGCCTGGGCCACGGCTTCACCAGCTGTCTGTCTGTGAACTTGTCGGGAGTAAAAAAAAGTCACTCAGTTATCGAGGCTGGCCTGGTGGTGACAGGCAGCCCTGGGACCTGTGGGCATGGGAGGGAGTGTGCAGTGGGGGAGGGCACCTCCCTTAGGACTTTGACTCTGGTCATATGACCCAGTTATGCAGCTGGCCAATGGAAGGGAGAAAATTCTTGGGAAACAATGGATTAAAACAGGTGTGGCAATTCTCAGGGGAACCCGATGTTCCAAATTGGTAGGGATGTCATCTGCCCAAGAGGCTTCGGGCAGAAGGAATGTTGGGCTTAGGGGTCTTGGTTTCTTGGCTAGGTTTCCCCTCTGGTTTTATTAAGTAAGTAAGAAAAAAAAAGCTCTTTAAAAAAGCATATTGGGGTTGTTAATTTCTTTTATTTTTAATTTTTTAAAATTTATGTACATTGGTGCAAGGGGTTTAATCTGGAAGTGGAGTTACAGACAGTTGTGAGCTGCCATGTATGTGCCTGGAATTGAACTCCAGTCCTCTGTAAGAGCAACCAGTGCTCCCAACTGCTGAGCCAACTTTCCAGCCCCTCATTCCCCCATTCAGTATTTTTCTAGCTTAATAAAACTATTCCCAAGTTATGAAAGGAACCTAAGAAAGGCAGGAGGAATCTCCTGCTCTCACCTGGACCCAGGGTCCTAGCTCGTGTTGTATGGTATGGCTTCCCCTCTGTATAACTGGCATGGCTTCCCCTCTGGCCTCTGCTACATGCCTATTATTTTCCTGTGATAACAAATGGTACATGTGTATGCCTTTAATCTGTGTGGCATACAGAGCCTCCCCATTGTCCTGTGACAAGAATGGCAAAAAATCAGTGTGTATTAGTGTCTTAAGGTCTCCATGACAGAAGCAGAAACAAATGCTTATCTACCGGGTGGTATGCAGACTTTATTCTCTTGCTGGTCTGAAGCCAGAGGTCCCAAATCAGGGCGTCATCAGGGCCACGCTGCCTCTGAAGGCTCCTGAGGAAGGGCTTCCTGCCTCCTCTAACTCCTGGCACCTCCGTGCATTCTTTGGCTCGTGGCCACATTGCCCTAATCTCCAATTCTGTCTCCATATTTCCTTCTCCTCATCTTCAGTGTTGCCCTCATCTCCCCTTCTGCCCCACAACCTCATCTTTGCTCTGCCCACAGTGTCCTGCATCTTGTGCTAACATGTTTAACTACAAGAACTCCCCGTCTTCTGTTTCTTACAGTGCATGTGTCACAGGGTTTAGGGGCCACTTGGTTAATCCAGATGATCTCACCCTTAGGTTTTTAATGACACCTGCAGAGACCCTGATTTAAATTAGGTGAAGTTCCAGAATCTGGAGTTTAGGGTGTGGCCATCTTTGTCCTGCAGGCTACTCTCCAACCCACTCACAAGACCTCACCTGACCTTACCCAGAGCCCACGTAAGGCCAGCTCTGGCCTCCTTTCCCCCCACACAGCAGCATGGAATGTGGAGTCCCTGACCGTGCACAGGTGAGGGACTGGCTTTGCAAGGGTTAATCTCAATTACTTTAGATCTACAATCCGCTTGGAGACAAGTGTCTGGGTGTGCCGGTTAGGATAATCGATATGGGAAGACCCGTCCACTCTGGGCAGCACCATTCCCTGGACTGGGATCCTGGACTGTATAAAAAGGAGGAAGTGAATCAAAACCCAGTGCCATTGTCCTTGGCTTCTCAGTCAGCCCTCATTGTCAGCCACGTCCAGAGTGTCCGGTTTGATCACATGCTCCATCAGTCCCAGTCCAGCTGGCCTTAGTGAGTTCCCATTAGATCAGTCCCACCGTCTCAGTGGGTAGACGCACCCCTCACGGTCCTGACTTCCTTGCTCATGTTCTCTCTACTTCTGCTCCTCATGAGGACCTTGGAAGCTCAGTCCAGTGCTCCAATGTGGGTCTCTGTCTCTATCTCCATCCATCGCCAGATGAGGGTTCTATTGGCTTTGTGAGAACCTAGTCTGTTTGGGTGCTCACCTTCCTAGACCTGGATGGAGGAGGAGGACCTTGGACTTCCCACAGGGGCAGGGAACCCTGACTGCTCTTTGTACTGGAGAGGGAGAGGGTAGCGGAATGGGGGGAATGGGGAGGGAAATGGGAGGAGGGGAGGAGGTGAAAATTTTTAATAATAATAATAATAAATAATAAAAGTTTAAAAAAATAAAAAGGAGGAAGAGAGCGGAGCACAGACTTTCTTATGCTCTCGTGATTCTTGTCTATGTGTGATCAGTCGCTTCAGCTCCTGCCGTTATGATTCCCTCATGATCGACTGTACCCTCAAATTCTGAGCTAAAATAAGCCCTTTCTCCCTCCATGAGAGTATTTTACCACAGCAATGGGAAAAGCAACGACCAACAGCCCCCCCCCCTTCCCCATCTACACATATGCTCGGTACTCCTTTCCCATGCTCTCCTCCCCAACACGGGCTTCTTGCATCTTTTGCAGGTCTTGGCTCTCTAGCCATGTGCCCTGCAGTGATGATGATGGCAGGAAGGTACTCTCCTCCTAGCAAGGCAATGCCCAGCCTCTCCCTGGCATCGGCTAAACTGCTTGGGATAAGCATCTTGAAACCCTTGCTCTGACTTCATCCCAGGGGCCTTTTAGCATTTCCGAAGACCTGTTTTTTTTGTCAAGATTTAAAAATTTTTTGATAGCAGATATATTAAAATGCTCTTACATTCCAAAATAAAGTAATTCTCTGTCTCCCCCAAAAAGCCAGAAAGAAGTTTTTATAACTTCGCTTTGGAACCGCTTAGCTTTAAGCTTTATTTAATTTATGATTGGCTATGATTTCTTGGCTTGCACTGTGCATGCTTAAGAATTCTCTGGAAGTGAGAAAAGTCAATCCTCAGATTAGTTTTTGAATGAGATTAAATCTTTATGAATACTAAAGTCAATAATTAAGAAGGGTTAATGGGCATTTAACTAAATATTCATTAATTTAGATCTGGGCAGTTGTGTTTTTCTTTTGTGTGAACATGCCTCTCTTTTCCCATTCTTAATCATTCCTCAGGCCCCCATGGAGCTCGGAGCCCCCAGATTCTGGCCCATTCATTTCTGATTTCTGAGACTCCTCTATTTTTTTTCTTGCTTATCTTTTAATTCCTGCTATGCATTGAGGGTGTTCTCCCCCCTGCATCCCAATCTGAGACCCCAGCTTGTAGGGTTCAGGCTCTATTTTTGAGATGGAAGGGTTGTCTCCTGGTTTCCTACCTGGACTGACTGACTGTGGGTCTCACATCTGCTTTCTCTGTCGCTAGAGCAGTGGCTCTCAACCTTCACCTAATCACACCAGCAAAGACCTTTCCACTGTATCGTGGTGATATAATAGTTCACTTTGATTGCCAACTTGTGTAGGATTTAAAATCAACATGGACACACACCTCTGAATGTTTCTGTGAGGCTGTTTCCAGAGAAAGCGAAGACTTATCTTAAACATAGGCAGCGCCAGTCCATGAGCAGGTGTCCTGGACTGACAAATAGGAAGAAAGCTGAACAGTGGCCTTCTTCTCTCTCTATACTTCCTGATTGTGGCTGCAGAGTGAGCAGCTGCCCCGGGCTCCTGCCGTCATCTCTTTCTTACCAGGATGGAGTGGGCCCTTGTACTGGGAGTCCCTTCCTCCTTTAAGCTTCTTTCATCAGAGAATTTTTCTCATAAGGAGAAAAGCAATGGGTACAGGTGACACAGCTGAACAGCTCATGGATCAGGGTGCAGCTGGACATCGTTGGGTTGTAGGTGCGCGCCTGTCTGCCAGTGGAAGCTGCTGGATGTCTAGCTGGGATCTCCAAACACTCATCCACAGCATATCCAGACTTGGCGACTTCTGAGGCGCAGAGAATCCTGAGGGTCTTTTTATTTTTTATTTTTTATTTTTTATTTTTTTGAGAGAAACAAACAGGCCCAGGTGTGGCATAGTCCAAGAATCAGCACATAGGAGGCTGGAGCTGGAGGAGGATTGTGAGTTTAAAGTTGGCCTGGGATACATAGAGAGTCCCCGTTTCAAAACAAAGCCACGGCAAAAAAGAACAAGTAGACATTTTGAAAACAAAATAAATACTATTTCAGAATAAGTGGTCCAGATCTTTGGTTCCAAGGCCTCTCTGGTCAGTTTCTCAGCATTGCCTACATGGCTAGGATGCCTAGAATGTCATCTCCTCTCATCCATCTGCTACCAGGGCCCTGGATGTGGATGGCATGGTCCGTTGCTCTCTTATCCTTAGGAAGGAGAGAGTGTTCTGCTGCTTTGATCGAGCTGGAGATATCCATCAGGGGAAAGCATGGATGTTTTATGAGGAACAGCCAGAGCCATCCTTGTGTTGGTGTATGCGGTGCCAACAACACGGGGCACAGCAAGGGATAAGGGCAGCACTGTAATGCCGTGGTTTGAACCGATGCCACATGTTGGTGTGCACCCAGCGCTTCCCGCATCCTGTCCCATCATAGATGTGCGGTGAACATTTGCTCAGTGATTGGACAAGTGGACAAGGAGGTCATTCAAGTGAGGGACAATGGGAGAGGCTGGGAACGGAACTTAATTGCTGACTGTTGTTACTACATTTGTTAGCGTGGCCCCCATGGACTCACTAACTGGGAGACTCCAGAAGAGGCAGGTTTTTTAATTAATTTATTTATTTATTAAAAATGTCCACCTCCTCCCCGCCTCCCTTTTCCCTTCCCCTCCCCACCTCCCCCTTTCTCTCTAGTTCTAAGAGCAGTCAGGGTTCCCTGCCCCGTGGGAAGTCCAAGGTCCTCCCGCCTCCATCCAGGTATATAATAGTGAGCATCCAAACAAAACAGGCTCCCACAAAGTCAGTCCATGCAGTAGAATCAAAACCCAGTGCCATTGTCCTTGGCTTCTCAGTCAGCCCTTTGACAGCCACATTCAGAGGGTCCAGTTTGATCACATGCTCCATCACTCCCAGTCCATCTGGCTTTGGTGAGCTCCCATTAGATCAATCCCACCGTCTCAGTGGGTGGACACACCCGTTGTGGTCCTGACTTCCTTGCTCGTGTTCTCCCTCCTTCTGCTCCTCATTTGGACCTTGGGAGCTCAGTCCAGTGCTCCAATGTGGGTCTCTGTCTCTATAAGAGGCAGGTTTTGTTTTGAGTTTTGAGACATGTGCTTGTTCCATAGCTCAGGCTGGTCTGGAACTTATGACACTCCCGCTTCGGTTTCTGGAGTGGCTGGGAACACTGTGACTGGTTCAGAGGAGGAGTAACAATAAAGCAATAAAGCAATAACAGTAGAGAATGGGGGAACTGACTTCTGCTAATTATTGTCTCAGATGATATCACCTGAAGGTTGATTCCATATTCAATTGGTGGTAGTTTTTACTTAGTAATTGGTGTCTTATTAAGCTAGCAGCTGAGCAAGCCGGAGTATGAATTTTAAACACCTTGTTCGGGGCTAGAAGCTTCCACCCTGGCAGTAGATTTCTGTAAGCAGGCAAGATGTGTGCTTGGCTCCTCTAGAGCGTTTGTCTTAGAGCCTCAGAATCAAATGTTAGACAATGACGAGTAGGGACAAGATGGCTGACTCAGTTTCTTCCTTGAGTCCTGGAGAACAGCTCTGGTCTGCAGCAGGCTCAGAGAAGCAGTGCCTGGTTGCTACGAGCTCCTCTGCTTAGGTGGGTCACTGGTTAGGTGTCTAGAATGTTCTTTTCATGATTTACTTGTTCCACCAAGGTGTCAACCTGAAAGGAACTAGGCAGCGCTGTCCCAAACATGGAGGAACCGCTGTGTCCCAGCTAGCTTTAACTGCCAACTTAACATAGCCTAGCATCATCTAAGAGGAGAAGCCTTGACTGAAGCATTGCTTAAATCAGATTAGTCCGTGGCTATGTCTGTCAGGGAATTGTCTTGAAGTAGGAGGGCTCAAACCACCATGGGTAGCATCATTCCCTAGGCAGGTAGTCCTTGGTTGTATAAGAAAGCTAGCTATAAATAAAACAAACCTAAATTTAAAAAAAAAAGAAAGCTAGCTAAGCATGATCCTGCAAGCAAGCCAGCAAGCTGTGTTTCTCTGTGGTTCATGCTTCTAGGTTGTTGCCCTAATTTCACTCAATGATGGATTGTGACCTGGAAGTATAAGCTAAAATAAACTATTTCCTTCTCTATATTGCTTTTGGTCATGGTATTTTCTCAAAGCAATAGAGAAGAAAATAGTTCATGCTGCCAGAGGCTTTCTAGGAGTTTCCATCTGTAAAGCTCTGGGATAAACTAGTGTGATGATGCTACCAGAGCCTTAGGTTGCTAGTGCTCAGAGAATTGGAGGGAGCAGAGCTGTAACTGGCTTTCTTTGGGGCCACCAACCAGCTCCCAAATCATGACATGGAGACTTATTAGTTAGTGCCCCAGACTGGCAGGTGTTTTTACTTAGCTTTCTCTCTCTCTCTCTCTCTCTCTCTCTCTCTCTTTCTTTCTTTCTTTTCTTTTAAGGTTTCAAAGGTACTTTATTTTTTCTTCAGTATGCCATATTTTAGTGACTACATGATTCTTTGACTGGGCATCACTTATAGATTGGTTTTGAAACAATTCCTTGATTATCACACCAGCTGTCATGACTACTGATCTCTCCATTCCTTGTAGGTGACTCTGCCAACAGGTGACAGGTTCCATTCTATCCAATTTATGTTGCTGTATATGTCCATGCAGAAATACAGAAGAGGCCTTCAGCTGCTAATATAGCATTTCCACATTTGTCATGGAAATTAGATGTCTGCTTCTGGTGGCTGTGTTTTGCCACCACTTGCTGAATGCTTTGAACTTGGAGATGGCTTAGTGCTTTTTTGGTCAAAGGACAACATCGCGGAGAAGAAGATGGAACTGCGGTGGATGAAGGGTGCTGCCTCTGTGAAGATTCGTCCCAGCTACCCTTGCAAAGAGCCCTGAAAAACAAAAATCTCACTGTTTCTTTTGTATGTCCTACTCCATCTCTGGCTGGCTGCTGGCTACCTGACTGCCTGGTCCTGGGTATCTCCCTCTATTCCTCCCTTTCTCTCTCTCTCTCTCTCTCTCTCTCTCTCTCTCTCTCTCTCTCTCTCTCTCTCCCCTCTCCCTCCCTCTTTCTCCCTCCCTTTCTCTCTTCTCTCCTCCTACTTATTCTCTCTCCCCCAGCCCTGCCTATCCCTCTATGGCCTAGTTATTGGCCATTTAGCTTTTTATTAGACGAATCAGGTGCTTAGACAGACAAGGCAACATATCTTTACATCATTTAACAAATGCAGCATAAACAAAGGTAACACATCTTTGCCTAGTTAAAGTAATATTCTACAACATAAACAAATGTAATACATCCTTACATAAAGTAATAGCTCACCACACTTCCCTCTTTTTGTCTAAATAAAAGGAAAGGATTTTAACTTTAACATAGTAAAACTATATACAATAAGAACAGTTATCAAGAGTCCTGTCCCAGCCACAGAAGAAGTAAGATGTGACTGCCCTGCTGAATAAGGTACCAAGCTATGTGGCTAGCATAGACAAGAATAATGGGCTAATATAAGTTGTAAGAGTTAATAAGAAGTCTGAGCAACTAGGCCTATCAGTTTATAATTTATATAGACCTCTGTGTGATTTCTTTGGATCTTAATGATTGCGGGAACCAGGCAGGACATAAACCTCTGACAACAGAATGGCATGCCAATATGGGACTGACCAAATCTACTTGAAAGCTTGAGAGAACTCGGGAAGTTATTCTAGATAAAAAAGAATAGAGTTAAACACGGCTTCTTAATAGCAGCATTTTCTCGGGTGGACTCTGCTTTCTAGAGGCAAGCACTCTCATTAAGAGAGGTTTCCTGACTCAGCATTAGCTGCAAAACCTTGCAGCTCTTTTAATAGGTCTTGCCACAAAACACTTAAATGGTGTTGATAAAAAACTGACCATGTGCTTTTTGGCTTTCAGCCATAGCAGGAAAAAAAATCACACTGTTTTAAAATGCTGGCTTTCTGGGTTGTCCTGCCAGGGCAAACTCTGACTCTTTCAGGCAGGAGGTCTGGCGACAGCATTTGAGTGTAGTTTGCGAGCAGATTGCTGCAACTTGCTTGCTGGCAGGGACCTTGAAACGCCATAGAGTTGTGGCAATAAACATGGCTACAGTGAGTACCTCCACCATGAGGCTGGTATCTCAGAAAGCTAAAAAGTGGGCTGGATCCAGCCATCAAAGCCACGGCTTTAATCCTACCCATGTTGCTTAGCAAATTAAAGACTCATGTGGTTAGAAAAAGAGAGAGATATATAAAGACGAATAAAACCTCACTTCTTGGGAATGTGGGCATTGTGTTCTCTAGACTGCTTCCTGTTGTCTGAGGGCAATGGTGTCTTCAGGGGATCCTGAGAAAATTGAGATAATGGCCAAGTTGTGGGAAAATGGTTGTAACATTTGCTGTCTAGTCTCAGAACTGTTACCACGCAGAGGGATCAGTATATACATCACCTGTCTTGTACGTTTTCTTGGCTTATTTTTTTATATCTGCAGCCATGATTTTCAGGTGGTCTCCCCCAGTCACCTCTATTGATCTTGAAGGGATAACCTTTTCCCCATCACAATACATTTTCTGGATTTCCTTTTGAAGTTAAGGCATCCCTAAAGGATCTATGCTGGTTTAATTTAGCAATCCCCTTTACAGTCCCATTTTTCTTAGCAGCTGCTCTTTGCTCATCAGCATTCAAAAAATTCAAAGTCAACGCAGCATCATACAGGATTCAGACTCCCTGTGTATTTTTCATCTTTATGTGGCCTTTTTTTCTTTATATACTTTACTCTCTCTTTAAAGACTTTATTATTTTTAAACTATTTATTTTTTTCCTATGATTCTCTATACCCACTTTCTTTTCTTTCTTAAACCTAAGCACATTTTAAAACATTCTCTAATCTGTTTAAAGGTCACTTCCATCTGGACCTGTCTTCACTGTGTGTCTCTAACCTTTTCTGACTACATGAGCCAAACTTTCAACTGCTAAGCAGCTTTTTGCTGACGACTGACTCTGCCCCGCTAGGGTCCGAGACAGCCGAGCTCTGCACCTGACAAGTCTGGCTGAGAGCTGCGTTCAGTCATCCCAGTCTGGGAAGTTGGTGCCCTGCACTGCGGCAAGTGTTTTTTCTTAGCTTGCGTTCTGCTTGGTGTACTCAAGTGCTCCCTGTAAGGCAGAGCCTCTTAAAGGAGCCTTATCTTTTTTCCCACCAGCTTTCTTAGCCCCATATGGAAATCCGTGCCCCATTTTGGGTTCTGAACGTAGCAGGCTTTCTTTTGGGTCACCAATCAGCTCCAAAATCATGACACAAAAAATTTATTATTTACGAATGCTCTGCCTTATTTTAGGCTTATACCACTAGATGTTATAACTTAATTTACCTGTTTGTCTTCATCTATGTTTTGCCTTGGGGCTTTTTACCTTTCTTTCGTTCTGTATGTCCTACTCTATGTCTGACTGTCAGATAACTGCCTGACTGGTCCCAGGCATCTCCCTCTCTTCCTCTCCCATTCTCTCTCCATCTCTTTTCTCTTCTCTTCTCTTCTCTTCTCTTCTCTTCTCTTCTCTTCTCTTCTCTTCTCTTCTCTTCTCTCCTCTCCTCTCCTCTCCTCTCCTCTCCTCTCCTCTCCTCTCCTCTCCTCTCCTCTCTTTTCCTCTCCTCTCCTCTCCTCTCCTCTCCTCTTCTCTTCTCTTCCTTGTTCTCTCTTCCTGCTAGTCCCACCTATCCCTTTACTGTCAGCTATTGACTGTTTAGCTTCTTATTGGTCTAATCAGCTGCCTTAGACAGGGAAAGCAACACATCTTTACATTGCTAAACAAATGCAGTATAAACAAATGTAACCTATCTTTACATAGTTAAAGTAATATTCCATAACACAGAACTTGTGGGATGTTTGTTGTGGTGTATTTTCAAACTGTGCAAGAGTATGAAGTTGCGTTGGACCATCATTTCTCTTCAAGTTTTGTGATAGGTCACATGTTAACTAGTGACTGAATAAATGTTTTTTTTTTAAATTAAATTTTGTTTTATTTAGTGGTGTGGTGTGGTGGTGATAGTGAGGTGTCTGTATATATATATATATATACGCACACACATATATTCATTCTGTGGTACATGAATGGAAAGCAGAGGACAATTTGTAGGGGTTAGTGATCACCTTCTACTGTGCCAGTCAAAACTGGGGTTTGAACTCAGATCATCAGACTTGGCTATAGGTGCCTTTATCCACTGAACCATCTCCCTGGCCTGGCAAATGCTTCTTGAGACTGGTGTAAAATGTTCCTGAGTGATTTGACCTCTGAGATTTATAGGATGACAGCAGGGAGTCACACAGTTTGTTTTCGGAACCTCTGACATTTTGGGTCAGATAGCTCTTTGTGCTGGAGTTGGGGATTTGTAGGATAATTAACACCCCTGGCTCCTACCCCCTGGATGCTAGGAGCATTTCCCAATCCCACTTACTAAATGCCTCACTGGGTAGTGATCAGAACGAGTTTATTCTTGGCTGAGAACCTCTGGGTGCTACTATAGTAGGTGCAACAGGATTCCTGGGACAGTTTGATCCAGTGTGCACAGTTATTCCTCTGATAACTCTTAAGAAAATCTTTATAAAGTATAGCCAACAGGTAATGCTCTTGTCCCTGTTTGACTCACTCAGTAAGTAGGGGCCATCTGCCCTGACTAAGCCCTGCAGAAACAGCAGTGCAAAATGCAGGCGTGGTGCTGTTCCCAGGAGCTGACATTTAGGGAGAGCAAGGAAGTCAAGAAAGGACTGTGTTAGGTCAAACATTCAAGGACTGGCCTTTTGAACGGTAGCATCTGAGGTGAGGTCCAAGGGACAAGAGGGTCCAGCTAGGTGATTCTGGGAGCTTGGTGCTTCGGGCAGAGGCAGTAATAGGTGCAAAGGTCATGCAACAGGAGAAAGAAGGCTCTTGGGGTCAGAGGTGGGCAAGGAAGGGTGAAGAAACTGTGTTGTGGGGAGACAGAGACCCCTGTTGAGGTGGAAGGTGGTGGGCAAATTCTAGGAATTGTGTATATGATTATATATGTAACAGGTACACAATTTTCAAGTATTCTATTATATAACTGTACTGGCTGATGTTGTATGTCAAGTTGACCCATGCTAGAGTCATCAGAGAGGTAGGAGCCTCAGCTGAGGAAAGGCCTTCATGAGTTCTAGCTGTAAGACATTTTCTCAATTAGTGATCAGTGAGGGAGGGCCCAGCCCATGGTGGGTGGCACCGTTCCTGGGCTGGCGGTCCTGGGTTCTATAAGAAAGCAGGCAGAGCAAACCAGTGTAAGCAAGTCAGTAAGCATCGTTCCTCCATGGCCTCTGCATCAGCTCCTGCCTCCAGATCCTTCCCTGTGTGAGTTCCTGTCCTGACTTCCTTTGATGATGATCAGGGATGTGGACCTGTAAGACAAATAAACCCTTTCCTCCCCCCGAGTTGCTTTTTGGTCCTGGTGTTTCATTGCAGCAATAGAAAACCTAAGTAAAACAACTTGGTAACAAGTTGGTACCTGGGACTGGGGTATTGCTGTGATAGGCCATGCTTTTGTTTGGAGTAACATGGACTTCAGGAGTTTGCGTTAGGAAGGCAGAGGAATGCTTCAAGCACTGCTTCATGAGTCATCCTAGTAGGAACATAGAATGCAGTGGTGTAAAGAGTTATTTAAACTGTGGTTTCCTGGTTTCAGAGGAGAAGAATATTAATATGTGGCTTAGAAATAGTTCTTGTGGTATTTTGGTGAAGAATGTGGCTGCTTTTGGCCCTTGACCAAAGAGTCTGTGGCAGGCTAAAGTGAAGAGATTTGGATTAATTCTGTTGGCAGAGGAAATCTGGAAGCAGCCTAGTATTGACTCTGTCATGTGGTTACTAGTATTCATGCTTAGAAAGATTTATAATGAAAAGGAGCAAGCTGAGGAGAAAAAGAACACCAGGAAGTGGAATGGAACTAAATCCTGTGTTCAAGGAGATAAACAGATTAAGAAATGGAATAAAGGGTGTGATGACCTCAGGGCAAGTTCACACCCAGCTGAGTTTCCAATTTATGGAAAGGAATTAAAGAAAAGTTTCGAGCAGGATGTGGTGGCGCAGGCCTTTATTTCCAGTACTCTAAAGGCAGAGGCTGGCAGAGCTCTGAGTTTATGGCCAGCCTGTTCTACAGAGCAAATTCTAGAACAGTCAAGCGTAGGCAGTGATGGTAACCATGGAAAACAGAAAGCTGGCAAAGATGTAATTGAATGAGGGTCCATGTTCCAGCCCCAGTAAGCAGCAGACCTTGGCAGCTTTGGCTACATGGTTCTGGCTTTAGAGTTAAGGATAGAAGAAATGGGTTATGGAATTTACCTCTGCACCTAAAGAAACTTGCGGAACTCGGGTTTGTGTCAGGGGTGTCCCTCATTGGAGGCTTAGAGAGGCCATTGTGTGAAGCTGTGAAGATGAAGCCTGGTTTGCCTCGGAGACCCCAAGATGTTGGAGATGCCAAAGTCTGGGATACCTGCCGAGGAAAGCTGCTAACAGGAGTGGAACCAGCCCAAGAGAAAAACGGTGTGTTGTAGTCAACAAAACGGAAAGGAATTTGGAGTTTGCCCAGCTGGTGGTTGGTTTTGCTTTGGTCCAATATTTTCTCGCTATGGTCCCTTCCCTATGTTTTGAAATGGTAACATATTTACTGTGCCATTATATGGAAGTATCTAGTCTGCTTTTTGATTTTACAGAAGATTATAGTTTAGAGATTGCTTGAATCTCAGAAGAGACATTGAACTTTAGACTTTTAAATAAATTTGAGACTGCTATAGACTATGGGGACTTCTGAAGTGGGACTGAATGAAGTTTTGCATTGTGATATGGCCACAAAGCCTTTGGGGTCTAGGGAATGGAATGTGTTGGTTTGGATAGCTCCCAAAGGGAGATGGCACTATTAGGAGGTGTGACCTAGCTAGAGTCGGTATGGTCTTGTTGAATGAAGCAGACTTTGAGGTCTCATATATGCTCAGGCCACACCCAGTGAGACAGACCACTTCCTGTTGCCTGCACAAGATGTAAAACTCTCAGCTGCCTCTCCAGGACCATGTCTGCATACAGACTCCCATGTTCTACCATGATGATAATGGACTAAACCTCTGAAACTATAAGCCACCCCATTAAATGTTTTCCTTTTTAAAAGTTGCCATGGTCATGGTATCTCTTCACAGCAGTAGAAACCAACCCAAATAAGACAATATCATATAAATAAGTTTTTTTCAAACTCCCTAAGCGAATGGTAAAGACTGTAAACCTTCCAAACTTCAATAGCACATCAGCTTCCCATTCTATTCACTTCTGTGGTCCCCACATACAGATATGAGAGCTAGCTTTAGCTGGGCTTATTGTCCACCATAGGCCACCCAGAGTCGGAGTTTCTACCCAGTTCCCATGCTGTGTAGCATGATTAGTAAAAACCCAGAGACAGATACTGGGGTTCAACTCGAAGGTTAGAAAAGTAAAACAGTCAGTCATTGGCTCTTACCTCAGTCTGAAATGACGATCCTGCCTCCAGAAATCTTTAGAATGAGACTGTGTTTGAGAGCTGTCTCCTCCCATTTTATATTCTTCTCTAGTGCTGGGATTAAAGGCGTGAAACACTACTACCAGGTTTCTATGGCAAACTAGTATGGCTACTGGGATTAAAGGTATGTGTCCCACTGCTTGATCTGTAAGGCTGACCAGTAGAACTGTTTTACTCTCTGATCTTCAGGCAAGTTTTATTTATTAAAATGCAAATGAAATATCACTACATTTCCTCCCTTTTGTCTAAAAAGGCTATATCTAATATAAGAAAACTATATACAACAAGTACAATGACTATATACATTATATTCAGGCAATAAATACATCAACAACGGCTAGTCCATTTGCATTTGACAAATTCAGAGAAAATACTCCACATCTACCCTAACTTGGTGAGTCCAAAATCTTGGACTAATTTACTTTCTATCATAACTTGCTTTCTGCATCAGGTAAACAAGGAAAACTATAACTATTACTATCTAGTCTTCAAATCCCTCAGAAATCCAAGAAGGAGTTAATATTAACTGTGTAAGCAGAAAGTATGAACAAGCAACTTCCAAAAAATGTGAGAAATAACAGAAATAGCTGGCTGCCTGGACAGTGACCCAAAGTTCCTCTGAAACATGGGACATTTATCTTTGACCTATAGGCCCAGCATATCTGATAGAATTTTCTGTGAAGCAGGATATTCTGAAGTACTCTTCCTCCTTGTCTTGGCAATGTTTGGCAGTCACCTTCTTTTGTATTTTGCTTATCCAATTAGTACAGCAAACTCAGCAGTTGAGGCAAGGACATGTTCTTGTCCAGTGGCTTACTTTTGCCACAAAGAAAGTAAATTCCATGTGGAGTTTCTTTGCTGCCCATTGTCTTCCCTGAAGTACATTGGTGCTTCTAGGGGCAGACATGTTTCATTGTCATACAAAAGAGTCTATGTTATTAAAACATCTTAAATTTCATATTCTGTAGATCTCTGAAGTGTTTGAAGATGACCTGTCTATCTAAAATATATCTTTGTTTGACCTTGAAACATACACAATGTAACTAAATTACTAACCTGCATTTCCTTATTATCCTAAACAGTTGGTAATAATAACTTTTAAAGACTAGTAATTTGCATTACATTGTTAAATGAGCTCTATAGGAACAGTACCTTGAACAAGGTTAGAAACATATGTATGGTATGTTTTAATGAAATTAATCTCAAATTTGTATCAATATACAGAATTTGTATACAATATACCCAAGTTCAATTCAATGTAAAATATTTAAAACTAGCCATTGCTTTTTAAAAGTAGATTCAATAATCTACCTTTTTATCTTACCATATCTATATCTTCCCTTCTTTCTTTTCAGAGTAGATTCAATAATCTACCCTTTTATCACCATATTTATACCCCCTTTTATTCCTTTTCAAAGCAAGAAACTTGAATCTAATTACCCTTGTTTAGTTTTTTCCCTGACCGTTACCAATAACAATTTGCAACCCACACCTAAACAATGACAAATATCCATAATCCATTGAAGGACCAAAAGCCACTCTTGGGAACGTGGGCATTGTAACATGTGGGCTGGCTTGCTAGTTGGGGTTTCCATCCTGCTCAGTTCCCCCAGCCAGTAAGCCCCAAAGAAAATCACACAGAGAGTCTGCATTACTTATAAACTGATTGGCCCCATTAGCTCAGGCTTCTTATTAGCTCTTGTAGCTTATATTAACCCATTGTTCTTATCTATGTTAGCCACATGGCTCAGTACCCTTTACAGCGGGGCAGGTCACATCCTGCTTCTTTGGTGTCTGGGTAGGTGTACAGAGGGAACTTCCTGTTTCCCAGAATACTTCTGTTCTTATTGCCCCACCTCTACTTCTTGTCTGGTTGACCCACCTATACTTCCTGCCTGGCCAATCAGCGCTTATTTAAAACATGATTGACAGAATACAGACAGAATTCTCCTGCACGAGGGCATTGTATTCTCAAATTTATTTCCTGCTGTCTGGGTATGATAGTATCTTTAGGGGATGCTGAAAAGAAAAATTTTTGGTTAATTATCAAGTCCTGAGAGGTGTACTTTATCATTTATTGTCCAGTCTCTGTGTAATGGGAAAGTGCAGGTCTTGTTTCAAGTACTGGCTAGAGTAGTCTGCGAGGCTGGATCATCTCTACTAACCACCTGGAAATTGCCCTCAGCAGTTTGTAGTCCAAAGCTGATCTTTAAGTGTTGCTATCAGCTGAATGGCATTATATGAACTGGGTGGAATCATTGTGGGGCCCCATCTTCTTCCTGGAGACTTCAGAGACAACTGCAGGAAAATTTATTGTTCACTGTGGAAAACTTAAACGTTATTCACCTCAAAAGGAAAAGTTTGAATTTTGACAGACAAGTATTCAAAGAACGGTACCATAGTGACAAAAAGAGGTATGGGAAAAAGTAGAATTTTTGAAAGCAGAGTTTTGATAACCTTAATCCCTAGATTTTTATTTTCCTTTTGTCCCACACCAGGTGGTTCTCCTAATATGAGAAAGAAATTCTGAGTTTTTCTTTTAACAGTATGCTTGGATTTAGAGAAAGAGAGAGCCACAGTCCACCTCCAAAGCCAGTTTTGATCTTTAAGTGAATTGGGATTACTATTATATTGAGAAATAAGGACATATGTATGTTTAGGTAGTGAGATTTTACCCTGCAGAGAATATTAGTATCAAAAGTCAGATCTTTTGTTTTTGTTTTTTTGAGACAGGGTTTCTCTGTAGCTTTGGAACCTGTCCTGGCACTAGCTCTTGTAGACCAGACTGGCCTTGAACTCACAGAGATCCACCTGCTTCTGCCTCCTGAGTGCTGGGATTAAAGGTGCGTGCCACCACTGCCAGGCCAGATCTTTTTTTTTTTGGCTTGGTGATTTTTTTTTGATAGTTATCTTTATCGTTTTTTCTTCTTTAGGCATCTAGATGTCCAAGGTCTCTTGACTTCTCAAAGTACTTCCTATTTTCCTGCAACAACAATAACAGAACCCTGCCCCAACCCTTGTGAGGTTTCCTTACAACTTCTAGGAATGTCACCCCTCTGGATGAGCTTCCATTTCTCTTTATCAAGAGGTTTCTCCTTTTCAAACTGAATCTTTATTAATTTTGATGGTATCCATAGCTTTTCTTCTCCTGTGGAACCAAGAGCCAAAACCCCTTCTCCAACATAGCACATCTCCTGATTTTCATTCTGAGCTCAACACATCATTGAAGCACACCAGCTGATTTAATTCAAAAGGTTTTCTCTTGTCCAATGCCTCTCTGCGGCTGTGTCCCTTTCTCATTAGCATAAAGAAAATTCAAAGTTGACAAAGCATTGTGCCATCTACTTCTGGGGGTGTTTGCCATCCTTTTCTGTTTGTTTAACATAGCCTTTAGAATTGATTTGATCTTTCTATAACTGTCTGTTGTGTGGTATACCTGTAATACACTTTATATTATAATAAGCAAAAACGGTTTCATTTTCTTGTTGGAGCACTGTCTATTTTTATTTGGGCAGGTGTACCCA
Source organism: Myodes glareolus (assembly GCF_982192425.1). NCBI lineage: Eukaryota > Metazoa > Chordata > Mammalia > Rodentia > Cricetidae > Myodes > Myodes glareolus. The sequence continues at coordinate 8,960,550 of NC_142034.1, forward strand.
TGATGTCCATAACTTCTAGTAAATGTTCAGCCTTTTCTGATCTCAAAGCAGTTGCCCACTAAAAATCTGAATAGGTATCAATGGTGTGGTGTACATATTTTAATTTTCCAAATTCTACTAAATGGAACGTATTCATCTGCCAGATTTCATTCCTTCGAGTATCCTTTGGCTTATTTCCTGCAGGTAGCAGTGTTTGGTTGTATAAAGAGCAACTAGGACATCTCCTTATCCTTATAATTTCCTTGGCTTGTTGCCATGTGCTAGAAAAGTCCTTTTTAAAACATTTCTATTGACATGATTTTTTTAATGAAATTCTGATACCTTTAACACATTTCCAAACAATAACTGATTGATTTCTGTATTAACTTGTGCTAGAGGACCTAGCAGATCTGTATGGGATCAGATGTATTTTATATATATGGGATGATGCCTATTCCTGATTATATCTTGTACCTGAATGAATAATAAAGTCAATTCTGCATCATCTGCTATAAATTCAATGGTTTCAATATGTGAAACAACTCTTTCTGCATATTATGAATCAGTAACTATGTTGAGAGGTTCTTTAAAATCCCTTAATACCATGAGAATAGCATATAATTCTAATTTTTGGACAGAATCCTAAGGACTTAGTTCTACTTTACTTAAATTTTCTAATTTGTAACCTACCCTTCCTTGTTTGCATCAGTATAGAATGTAGGGGCTCCAGTTACTGGTGTATCCTGTACAATGTGAGAAAAGATTCTCTTGCTTTTGGGATAGTTGTTAATCTCTCCCAAAAACTTCCTACAAGCTCTTTGCCAGGGTTCACTTTCTGCCTATATTTTGTTAATTTCATCAGTAGTGAATGGTACTGCCATTTCTCCTGGTTCTATCCCTGCTAGTTGACGAAGCCTCAATTTTCCTTTTAGAATTAACTCAGAGACCTTATCCATAAGTTTTTAATTTTTTTACTCAGTTTATGTGGTAAAAAGATCCATTCTAAGATAATCTCTTCCCTCTGCATTAGAATTCACTACAATACTGTATCATACAGTAGTATATTTTGATCATATTCTTTTCCCTCCCCCAAGTCTTCCACAATCCTCTCCATTTCAATACCTACTCACCTCTATGCTCTCTTTCAAAAACAAAAAGCCAAAACAAGCAAGCAAACAAAAATACCACCAAGACATTAAGTACCAAAACAGAACAGAAACTTCACACACACACACACACACACACACACACACACACACACACACACACACAAAGACACGGGTCCATTTTGTGTTGGCCAACTTCTGGTCATGGGGTTCCATCCTGGAGTGTAGTTGATATGTCCAGGGACACTCTGTCAGAGAAATAGACTTCCCTTTCCCAGCAGATGTCATTGCAGGTAGCTGCTTGGTCAGGAGTCGGGCTTTGTGTCCATGTTCCCTTCTGCACTGGGCACTTTACACTTAGGCAAATGTGCAAGGGGCTTATGAAAAGTTTTCTGTACCCCGATATTAAGTCTCTCTGCAGATGCAATAAATCAGATCAGGCCAAATTAATAAGACCAGGTTTAATCTGAACAAAGCAATTCCCGAGTGGTCTCCAGGGGAAGGAGAAACCACTTGGCAGTCTAGGGTGTCTTAAATACCCTATAGGAGTGGTCTTGAGCATCTCATGGGGAGGAGTTGCCCCTTGGTGGGATTTCTGAGGGGCAAGGTTTAGAGATGGAGGAGGTGGACCTGGGGCAGAGCTTCCACTCAAACAGCTTAGGCTGTTCACATATTTTTGGAAGGTATGTGCTTGTTTGTGTGTCGGTGGAACCTGGCGTTTGTTTCCCGGCTGCCCAGACCCGAAATAATCACACAAACTATATTAATTACAATACTGTTTTGCCAATATCTTAAGCCTATTTCTAGCTAGCTCTTACATCTTAAATTAACCCGTTTCTATTATTCTGTGAATCGCTACAAGGCTGTGGCTTACCCGATAAAGTTCTAGCGTCTGTCTCTTCCGGTAGCTACATGGCGTCTCTCTGACCCTGCCTACTTTCTCTCTTTATCTCTTCCAGCCTGACTGTATTCTGCCCTGCTATAGGCCGAAGCAGCTTCTTTTATTAACCAATGGTAGTTATTTATAGTACAGAGGGGAATCCCACACAATCCTTGCAGATTGGCTCTCTTGGTTTAGGACACCCTTGTGGCTTAAGGTGTTGAGATGTTCTCCTACTCAGTTGGTCCAGGACTAGTCTTGAGAGCGCCAGATGTCCAGCATAGGCATGGTCCTGTCCACTGAGTCATCCAGGTCTGGTATCCCGTACTGCACTGTGAATTGGGTGGGTCCCTCCAGAGCCTTGGTTTCCTTGTCTGTAAGGCGGGAATGGCGGTACCCAGCTCTCAACATCACCTGTTGTTAGGAAGTTGATTCTTTAGTTTGTTATGGTGTTTGTTTTCTGAGGCAGGATCTCACGGTGGATCCCAGGCTGGTCTTAGCATCTTCCGGCTTCAGCTTGTGGAAGCTGCAATTGCACTAGTGTGAATGCCACACCAGGGCTGCCCTGAGAGGATGTAAGGTTCCCTCTCCTCTGCATCAGCGTGAGTTACTGTGACCATCGCTGTGACCAAAATGCCAGAACAGACACAGCTTTAGTAAGGAAGTGTTACTGGGGAAACTGGGACTCTCATTTGAGTTTTTAGTTTTGTTAATAAAGAGTTTAGAAGCAGACTCAAAGGGCAATTTTATTAGAGTTTAAGAGAGAAACAATAGAGCAGGGAAACTGTAAATCTTAGACTAGGGAGGTAGAGAAGGAGGAGAGAGTCAGGTCTCTTCCCTTGGAGGCTGATAGGCAGAAATGACTGGGCAGTGGGTGTGAAGCATCAGAGAATGAGTGAGAACCTCCAGAGTGTCAGGGAACACATGCCCAGACTTTGGTCTGTATCTGAAAGGAAAAGAGGTGGAAAAGAAGAAGGAAAAGTTTATTTTATTAAGAGTTAGGAGCCACATGGCAGAAGCTCTGCGGCCATGTTTGGCAGTGGTGTGTGTGTGCGTGCGTGTGAACCACACGGCAGAAACTCTGCAGCGGGGCTTGTGTGTGTGTGTGTGTGTGTGTGTGTGTGTGTGTGAGTGTGTGTGCGTGTGCGCATGCGCATGCACTTACGTGTGTATGAGCCGCATGGCAGAAGCTCTGCAGCGTGGTGTATGTGGGGGAGAATGACAGGGAGATAGGGGAGGGAACTTGCCTTAAGAAGGGGCTTCTGGGAAGGAAAAGGGCATAATTAATCCTCCCCTCTCCTAGGCAATGTCTTTAGGTGATTCAGATTTCTTGGTGATGGTTGTGGTGTATGTGTGGGGTGTGGACTTTTGGCTGGGTGACTAATAGGCCCAGTTGGATTAACTCTTAACAGAAGGAGAACGTAGTCCACAATGTTTTGGAACTTTACCCAAAGGCAGGAATGTAATACTTAGACTCTGTTTTTTTGGCTGGGAAGAAGTAGGTTGGCCTCACAGGGCCTCAACTAAACCCAGGAGCCTCCCCTTTTTCTTGTGGTAATTTAAATTCTAAAGAGTAGCAAAATCTACGGGGTAATTTTGGATTGCTGATTATGTGTGTGGGCCCGGCCCAGCCCAGCGTGGGTAGTACCATTCCTAGGCAGGTGGCCCTGGGCTGTGAAGACAGGTGGCTGACAAACCGGGGGAGCAAGCCTAGGTGTAGCATGTCTCTGTGGACTCCGCGTCAGTTCCTGCCTTGACTTCCCTTGACTATGGACTGGAACCTGGAACACCCCTCAACCCCGCCCCAAGTTGTTCCTGGTTAGTAAGAGAAAGCAAACCAGGACCATTTTTTAGAGACCATGTGATGTTCCGCGGTCCCTGGGAGGATGAACACTTCCTCTCTCTTCGGGATTAGAACAGGAGATTGTGTTTAACTGGAGAATGGATGGATGAAGGGAATTAAAGTGGGGAATGAAGAGACAGGCTTGCCGTGAGTTGAGATGGCTAAAGGGGCAATCCGGGATGAGGGAGGGAGGAGTCCTCATGTTACCCCGGAGGGTAATGAGGTGCCTAGGATAGACAAGGCAGGGTGGGTCCCACGGGGTGTGTTTGTGACCCCAGAAGAAAGTCAGGAGACTGTGTGCTCGAAACAGTAGCAAGAAGGGAGAAGGGCCCAGGCAGGAGAGACGCTCTGTAGGTTGATTTAAAAACTTGGCTAATTTTCCTTTCTGAAAATTTCCAATGTATACAAAAGTAGGAAAATGCAGTGAACCTGAATGGGGCTGCTCTCCAGCTTCAACAGGATGCATCCGTGGCTGCGCTCAGTTCTGCTTAATCTCAACTCTATTCACTTCAGCTTTTCATAGAATTTCGCGTGGACCCAAGGCACTGTGCTATGTAACGACTAACTCAGTGGGGGAATTCTGGGACTTTTTTTTTGTGTGTAGGGGGGTGGAATTGATGGCCCTGCCCCCTGGGCCTTGTTTTGTGTTGTTTATTATAACAAGTTGTTTTGGGGCTCGATGTTTGTTTACTTTTTTTTAAAAAAAGTTTTTAGACAGGTTGTCTTTTAACCATACCCCCACTTTTCAGCTTCCCAAGTCCTGGGATCATAGACATGTGGCACCTTGCCTTGCTGACTGTCCCTGGCTTGGTGAGTGTCTTGAGGGCATAAGACCAACCCTCCAGTCACCTCCTCCTGACACAGCACCCTACGTTTTGACCATGAGCAGCTGACCCTTGCTGTACTGATGGAGAGGAAACTCGAAGTGATAGAATTGGTGCTATAAAGGACTTACTAATCTTCTTAGGAGACAGTAAGTCACACAGTGGAATTTAACTCAGGAGCACAGCCTCTAAAACACCCCAAAGATGCGGGGCAGTGGTGGTGCATGTCTTTAATCTCAGCACTTGGGAGACAGAGGCAGGAGCATCTCTGTGAGTTAGAGGCCAGCCTCGTCTACAAGAACTAATTCAGGACATGCTCCAAAACTACAGAGAAACCCTCTCTCGAATAATTAAAAAAAACAAACAAACCAAAAACCAAAAAACAACCCCCCCAAAAAACAACAAAACAAAAACCAAAAAATCCCAAAGGTAAGTAGTGTGTTAACAGGCCTGTAACATGAATTCTAATTTGTCTTATTAATAAGAATCCAGAGAAGCAGAACAGCCAGCCACTGGTACTTACCTCTACCTCATCTCAGACCAAAAGGGTTATTCTGTCTCTACAAATCCTCAGACTGCATCTCTGACTGAATTCTCAGACTGAACTGAGCTCCTGACTCCTCCTGCCTTATATTTTTCTCTCTGCCCTGCCATATCACTCCTGTCTCCACCTCCCCAGTGCAGGGATTAAAGGTGTGTGATCCTAAGTGCTGGGATCACCTTTGTGTGAGCTCTGTTTCTCTTTTAGACAGGTTTTACTCTCTCACGTAGCCCAGGGTGGCCTTGAACTCACAGAGATCCATCTGCTTTAGCCTCCTGAGACCTGGGATTAAAGGTGTGTGCCACCACTGCCTGGCCTCTATGGCTAACTAGTGGCTTAGCTCTGCACTCTGATCTTCAGGTGAGTTTTATTTGTTGGATTACAAACAAAATCTCACTCCACAGGCCTGTTAGGAATGAGTGAAACCTAGGATGCTAAGGTGTGAAAGCATTCTCACCAAGTCATTGGACTCTGATTCCCATAACGAAGGAGATAGCTCTGTCTCACAACCCGCCACTAGGTTTTTCCCAAACCAAAGAGATATCTCTAAGGGGCAGCTGGAGGTAGGGGCGGATACAGTGTAGGGTCGGCTACTACCGTTAAATCCAGATCTGCCATTAAATCCTTTGAGCTCTCATCAGGAAAGCCATAATTCTGCCAGGTGGACACACCCCAGGCAACAGCCGTTCGAAAAAGAACAACTCCGATGTACTTAAAACGTAATTCTGGCAATATTAATATCTTTGCTGTGTAAATCTCCTAGCAGCCTAAGTGGCCGGAATTGTAGTCTCCTGTCTCTGTTTTCATTGTTTCAAGGGTCACCTGGGTCCAGGACCCGAAGGAGATTTAAGGATGACAGTAGATGCAGAATGCTCAAGTCCAAGGTGTCTATAACGGTATATGCACCAAGTAACAGAGTCTGCTGGGGGATGAGGGGCATTAGCGGAGAGCGGGGGAAGTGCTCTCCAAGAGTTCTTCCTTCATCTCTAAGTGTGTGGACTGATTTTCAGTAGGAAGGTAACTTATTTCAGAACAGGGTAAAGGAAGCCTACCCCTGTGTATGCATCCTTTGATCTATGACCACTCCAATGGCAGGCTGTTTTTCTGCCCTCATTCCTCTCTGCTAGGTTGACAAATACAGTAACTTTACATTTCAGAACAAAACAAAACAAAACACGACATTAGCGTAAGTATGTCCCCTACATCGCCAGGGACATGCTTAAACTAAGTGAAGGGTCTGAAGACAAGAATAAAAATATAGAAATAAAAATATAGACACTAAAGATTAGAAGGTAGAAGTTTAGGATGTAGGAAGAAGGACACATAAAGCTGTAAACCTAAGTAAACTATCAACAACTTTCTCAGCAGATCACAGATCAATCTTCACAGGGATTACTTTCTCGGATGCCTGGGAAATCTCCATCACGTTAGCTATTTACAACTGACTGTTTTATTACAAGGCCAGAGCATCTCCCTGTAAACTGAGGGTAGTGTCTTGACTGTCCTTAACAAACAGTAGGTGTGAACTGAGTCCTTAGGAGACAGAGATATGTGACCTCTGAGTCAGACACTGTCTCTGTCATGGGAAACTGGCACTACCAGAGGAGAGGCATGACCTCAGTTTGTACTTGGGGATACCAGGAGACAGTGGATAAATAAAAGAAGGTTTAGTTAATGAGCTCTGATAATGAAGGTTGTAAAGTATGGCAGTCAATATCTGAAAATTTACCCAAAAATAATGTGAAAGACTTTTCTTCTAAGTTCTCAGTCCAAGAATCCTAATTTATTAACCTTCTAGTGTTACAAGCAGCCCCCTTTCTGACAAATTGCTAAAGATATATGTTTTCTTGCAATTAGTGACTTTCGTTGTAGTCTCTCCTAAAACATATTTCATGATGGCTGCCTAATTACTCATGGACACTAGCACTCACTCCCTCTTTAGGGTCTCCACTGACCAACCCAAGGGTCAGGGGCAAGGTTGTAAAATTCTTTTGATCAAGGATAATGCCTGGTGCCCCTGCTATAAAAAGTAGGTTCAAAAACCAGCTGTTTGCCACAGTGTCAGAAGCCTGAACTCTGCCTGTGGTCTCAGCTAGCTGATAAGTTTTTGCGCCCCGCGGTGTTTTACTTTTTGCTTTTTATTTTTTTCGAGTTGCTTTTGGTTTTCCTGGGATCTGGTTTCTGGAATAAAGTTTGCTTTTGGTTTATTAGACTTGGTGGTGCTCTCATCTTTGCGCGTCCCCCCTGGACCCAACACTAAGAAATTATTTGCTTTCTTAGTATATTTTCCTGACATTCAGATTGAATCAGCACTCTGGCCTTGATTTTGTTGCAGCTAAATCTAGTCATGATATTTTCACAGAAGCCCTGCAGGGCAAAGCCCCTGACCTGGCACAGTGTTTCTTAGAGTATGGTCCTCAGCCAGTCCTCAACATTGGCAAGGCTGGGTTCAAAGTGAAAGACTGCAGGCATTTAGAATGCAGAGCCCACGTCCTTCTAATGGAAGCTGTTGACCTTTGGAATGTAGCCTGTAATGACATCTGACCCTCCAGCACCAGGGCCCTGTTGCTCAGTTAGGGCTTAGGATCGGTAACAAAAGACGTAGACTACATTAAGTATGTCAGAACTGGTACAAAGTGTCCCTTAGGTAGAGTGAATGTAGCCTCCCCTAGGCTTCCAGGGCCGTGTGCATGTGTTCTGCATTGCCTTTGGCCCTGGTCTTTTTGCATTTGAGGCCTTGGGTCTCCGTTCTTGCCCGCCCGCACATGTTTCTGCGCTTCTTGAAGTCTGTGAACCAGAGACTTTTTTCTCCAGGCAGGATTCGCCGGTTGCGGGGGGGGGGGGGGGGGGCGGGGCCTGGAGGTGGAGGCCACGTGTGCTGGAACTAAGCAGGAAGTGACTGCGGGAGTGGAGCCCGGCGAGCCAGTGGCGTTCGGGGCTGATGGAAGTGGAGTGGGGGCTGGAGAGGGCACCCTAGTGAGTCGCCTTTTCTCTCCTTCAGGCCCGGGGTCCCTGGCAGTCACAAGAGAGTGCAGCGGCCTGGAGAAGGCAAAGGGTTGCCCTGGGGAAGGCCTGGAGGAGCTGCAGGGAGCTGTGGCAGGTGGCAGAGGAGGGAAGGTGTTCGGGCCCCCTCTGCTCCACCCTAGGATAAGCTGGAGACAGCGATCTGTGGCCCCTCTGTGCACAGCTAAGGGCCTCTTCATTCATTGTTTCTTGGTGGTGTGTAGGGGGGGGACGAGGGATCGCTGGAGCCAAGGGCAACAGTTCAGAGGTCCTGTCCCTCCCACTCCCCGCTGCAGCTGGTCTGGGGGGGGAGGCCTGAGAGTGGCGGGGTACCTGGTAGAGAACTTTTTCACGTTCATCCTGGCAGCTCAGCTCCTGTCTCCAGGGCATCTCTGGTGGAGCCTGGCCTGCCTGTTCTGTGTGAGCTCACTGGAGCCAGACTGTGCCTTACTGTAACTAAACCAGCATCTTGAAAAGGGGGAGGCAACGGGTTTAAAAGAGGAGGGGAAACAGAACAGAACAGGCCTGAAGAAAATGAATCGGCTTTACAGGAGGTGGCTGCTCTGTGCAGTGAAAATGTACAGTTGGGTGATGACTTTTTTGAAGTTAGGATTGGGCGGAGGACGGTCCTCTCTCCTGGTCACCGGTCCAGTTTATGATGCTAATATCCGACCCTTTAGGGAAGTCCGAAGCAGACTGCCTGGCATGATATGGAAGTGTTGTGACTGGCATGTCCTGTTCCTAAGAGCATATTGGGACAGCTGGTGCCAGTCTCCTGTAGGGTAGGCCTCACTAAACCGTTGGTTGTGTCGAAACTGGTCTGGACGTATGTACTTAGCCGGGTGTAAGAACTCCCCATGGAGGTTCCAGCAAGTGTGGTACCACTAGTGACTACACTTTAAGTAGATGGAACTCCTTTGGTAGAGTGCTTGCCTGCCCCGTACAAAGCTCTGAGTTTGAGCCCTGGCAATGCATAAGCCAGGCGTGCTAGCATACACACCTGTAACCCCAGCATTTGGGAGGTGGAAGCTGGGGGATTGGGAGTTCAAAGTCATCCTCCGCTACACAGTAAGTTCCAGGCTACATTAAAAACAAAACAGAACTAAGTAGCTCTCTGCCCAGGGGACCAGAACTAGTGGCCCTCCACTACCTTTGAGTAGCCAGAGTTTTCAGTGAATGGAAGAAATCTCTCCAAGGGGTGCTGGGCTCGCCTGTCGTTAATGCTGTTGCTGGTGGATGGATGGGCCGGGTATGGCTTCAGTCTTCTACATTCTGCTTAGAAGAGGATCGTCTTATCCTACCAGCCTCCTTGATCACCCACAACTCCCTTTTGCTTGATTTTACTGGGGTAAATGAAGATTTTTTTTTTTAAACCAGTAGCTGTCAAAAGACACAGTCAAGTACTGGGGGGGTGTTTTATGCCATGATTTGTCTTGGATAGCAAGGATTGAGGGGATGTTAGCTTGGTGTCTGTTTTTGTAAACAACATTTTACTCACCAGCAACTGGGAATGATCATTGTGTTAGTTGTCCAGGGAAGGGCTCAGTTTAAAAACAGTTACAAGTTCCTCTCATTTTTCTGTTTTATTTTTGGACATAGGATCTCACCATGGAACCCTGGTTGGCCTGAAACCCACTATGTAGACCAGGCTGGCCTCAAACTTGCAGAGAGGGGCTTGCATTGGCCTCTGCGTGCTGGGACTAAAGACATGTGTCACCGTGGCCTGACTCGGGGATGGCTAATTGTTTGCTTGCAGTTGTTTCTTTTTAGTTGTTAATTTGTGCAGGCCACTGTCTTGAGTGCCGACCTCAGGGGTGTTCAAGCTGCACCCCAGTATAGAGATGAGTACAGCCAAGTACAAACTAGTAAACTCACTTAAACATGGTGAGATTTGGGAGAGGGTGCATTTTCAATCTGCCTGTTTATTTGTTTATGTAGTGTTTGTCTGTGGGACTTGTGCCTCCCATGGTGCAAATGTCAGAGGGCAGCATGTTGGTGCCTTCCCTCGGGTGAGTATTGGGAATTAGACTCAGGTTGTCAGGCTTGGTGGAGCTTTTGTTGTTATTTGATTGTGCGGTTCTCCTAACAACAGTGTCCTGTTGAAATGGTAAAAGGTTGCATATATTTGGAATCTGAACCCACTTGGTGGTTTTACCTTAGACCTAGCACAGGGGCCCAGCTGGGCTCCTCTGAGCCCACACCCTTTCCTGAGTGTGGATTGGGGACAGGGTCCTGTCCACAAGCTGCCTTGGTTTCCTCTAAGGTCAGCATTGGGAACTTCTTCAGCCCTTGATATGCAGGCATGGAATTTCTGGCTGCTCAGCACTGAGGGAGCCAAGCCAGGTGGGGTCAGGTCCAGTCCTGTGGGTGCTGGAGAGCGAAAGGGGAGCTGAATGAGGCCTTTCAGTTGAGGTCCCACACCTAGTGTGTGCCAGGGCACACGGCTGCTTCTCAAGTGGACTTCCCTGCTTTGGAACTTTCCACAGGAGAAGCCTGACTCTATCGCTTCTGAGCTAGGAGGGGGTGGGCAGGCTATGGCCTCAGTGTTGAGCATGATTAAGTCTGAGGAGGTTCTCTGGACCCACACAAGAGAGGCCCTTTCTTTTCTTGATGGGCCATGCTACCGCGTCACTGTCAAGAGTGCTGAACTTCAGGGCAAGCGTCGCTTACAATTTTATTTCTTTGTGCTCTCTGGCTCTCCCGTCCGGGTAAGCTAGCTCCTTCTCACTCAGCAAGTGGCTCCCATGCCCCTTTTCACAAGGTCATGGCGAAGCGTCGTCTCCATTCTCAAGCAGCTTAGGATAGAAGAGATGAAGGAGGCAGGACCCCTGTAGAGAGCAGCCAGGATATGTGTGTGGACGTGCTGGGGGATCGTGGAATGTTTTGTCCACAGCATCGGGTGGGCCTCAGAGCGGGCTCTTGGGTTCAGAGGGCAGGAGCCATGGAGGGAAGGCATCCCTGAAGGGGCTTATGGGAGCAAACACATGGAGGTACGGCTGTCTGAGTCTGTAAAGATGCTGTGATGAACTGAGTTGAATGGGAGTGTGGCGCTTATATGGGGCGTTGTTGGACTTTGGCTCGGAGACTCCACGAAGGAGTGGAGGGCTGTCAGTGGAATTTCTCCTACGTTTAGCCAGGAGCCTGGCTTGGGGAGCCGGGAAGGCGTGAGTAGGAATCAGACGGAAGCCCTTTAGAAGGGAATTTGAGCTAATGGCTCACATTGGCAGGGACTGGGAGGAAATGGTGGGCAAGGGCAGGTGCATGGAATGAGTGGGGAAGGCTGTGGCGGGATCTCCATGGCCCCTTCCCTCCACCTTGTGCAGCTCAGACTCTCTTGAGCAACTTCCCAGTACTGCAGCCTCTTGGGAGGGCTTTCTGGCCTCTTTCTCCCTGTGTTCTCAGGTCTCTTGTTAAAGTTATCTGACTTTACTGTTCCCGGAGCCCGGATGCAAGGCTACTTACTGCATTGGGGCGACTGGAAGGTGCACCCCACCTACTCTGATGAAAAGCCCCGTAGGCAGGGGTTTGGGGTGTGCGTATGTCACTTTCAGGGCCCCTCAGCATTTGACTCTCTTGTTCTGTACACAGCTGTATCCAGCATGCTGCAAGGCTACAGCTCCGTGTTCCAGGCCTTGCTGGGGACCTTCTTTACCTGGGCAATGACCGCGGCCGGAGCAGCTCTTGTGTTCGTATTCTCCAGTGGGCAGGTGAGTTGCTTCCTTTCTGGAGGTTCACAGGGACCCTGCGTGAGCTCTGAAACTGTCCCTCTTCCGCACAGCAGTTGGCAGCGGCCGCACGGGCAGTTGGTGAGGTGGCAATGTCCTCTTACCTCCTTGTTTTCTCTCTGTCCCCTTACTAGGTCAGGAGATAGGCACCTGTTGGTGGCACACAAGCCACACATTGTTTTGCCCTCACCTGCCTCTGGCACCCTGGCTCAAAAGGGCGTGGCACGGAGTGACTCGCTCATTCGCCTCCATTAACTTGCTGCCTCATTCCGAGCTCCCATCTAATTTCCTGCATGCCTGGAGCAGGGTGCACTGTGCAGGATCTGAGCTGATTAGGTTTCAGATGGAACTGCCCTCCCCGTGGCCTTGAGTTAGTTAGACAATTGGTTAGTTAGACCTTGGGGTGGGGGGGAGGAAGAGATCTGCTTCTCTTCTACCCCAGCCCAGGGCATTTCATTTCTCCCCCTTGGGTAAATATTGACAGGCTCATCTCCTTAACCCCTGCAGGCTTCTATCTGCCTACCTCTATCCCTGACCCTCACCCCAATGAATATAGATTGTCCCATCTCCTCATTTTCTCTGCTGATGTCATGTATGCCTACCCTTACCTCAAATGCATCCTCTCTCTTAGGTGAGTATAGATAAACTCCTCGCCCATGTGCACACTGTGTCTGTCCAGTCCTTGCCCCATATATCCTCCACACGTCCTACAGATAGCCCCCAGTACCTCCATTCATTCTCGGGCCATACATTCTGGCCCCCACATTCTCACGAGATCTCCTGTATCTTCCCGTCCTTCTTTCTCTACACTCCACATCCTTACATCCTCCTCTGCCCTCTACATACACCCTCCCACACTCTATACCACAGGCATAGCCCATACCCACCTCCTATGCCTGAAATTCCACTCTCCTCCAACCCTGCCATCTCCAGCCCTGGGTCACTCATGGCTGTCTTGAAGAATACAATCCTTGCTTTGCTCAGGGGCACTTGGGGATGCTGTAAGAGTGGCCCATGAGAGAGCAACTCAGATCTCTTTAAACACATGGAGCCCTGGATCTAGAAAGGAAAACTCTAGAAAAGTCAGTGTCTCAGGCCCCATGTGTTATAGACCAGTTTGGCAGGTACTGGCTTCAGCCATAAGGTACTGCCTCCCACACTGCTGCCTCCACCTTAACTGGGGAGCTTGCTTGTTCCAAATCTATCATGTGGAGACTTGGATCTCAAATTACACAACCAGGACCTATAAAGTACCCAAGATCTCAGTGTGTAAGACACCTAGTTAGGTCAAATTCACAAACAGAAAATGACCCTTGCCAGAAGCTGAGAGGAGTGGGAGGGAGGAAGAGGGAGGTTGCTGAGTGGGCACAGAGAAGCCCTGTATGCCAGGACCACTGCCTCACTTAGCATGGTGTCCATGAGGTTCATCCACACTGTCCCAGTATGGGAGCATCTTCCCTTTTAAATGCTGAAAAACATTCCATCATATGTGCAGACCACAAGAGATTGTCTACTGTACATGATGGACGCAAAGTAAATTGGAACAGATGTGCACATTTTATACCCATGCGGTTTATTATTTTATAAAGGCCCGTAAATCTGGGCCCAGATCAAGTGACAACTCCTCATATTTTCTTCAGACTCCTTCCCAGTTACTACCCCGACCTGGACTTCCATTCCATATATGACACCCCGACTGTGCCTCATGTCCCCCACAGTGTAGACTTTCCTGTCTGGGTGTTGTTGTGAGGTGCTAGCCTCACGTAGCATTTACTGTTTGGTGTCTGGCTGAGTTCACCCTGTTCGGTTCCCAGTCTACCTACTGCTTCTGTCTGTTGTGTCCATGTATCTATGCCTGTCTATAAACACATGCATGCACACAGTGTGTTCTTTGTGCATGTAACGTGTGTGCATATTTTCTTTGCCCTGTGGCATTTGGTTGTCCTCCTCGCTGTATCTGTCTTTCTGTGGGTGGGACTTAGTGTAGTTTCTGGTTTTGGGGGTCTTATGAACAATGCACCTTGTGAATGCATTTCTGTGATTTCTCAACAGTGGCATGTGTATTGTAGTTCCTTGCCATTAGTTCCACCACATGGTTTTCTGTGTGACATGGTTGTGCCAGTTTGTCAAGTCCCCACCTGTGTGACCATTTTGGTTGCTCCTAATGTTACTTACCAGCCCTTGGTCATTTCCATATTTTAGATCAACTGCATACTAAAGGCATAGGGGTGCTGGGTAATAGAGAATGAGGGGCCCTTGCACCCCAAGGCACCCCCCACCCCCGCCAATGGTACTTCTGATTGACTCTGGAATGGATGGAATGTTTAGCTGATTCCTGTCACATACACACCCTCCTCCCCACTCTTGGCCCATTCTGTAAGACTGGGAGGTCACCACCAGCTTAGGAGTAGGCCAGTGACTCTTTTACGTGGTGTGGCATTGTCCCGGCTGAGGCCGCATCATCGTGTCTGTCATCGTGTCCGTGGAAACTGAAACATCTCACTTTTTCATTTTCAGAGGCGGATCTTAGACGGAAGTCTGGGCTTTGCTGCAGGGGTGAGTCGCTTCTAGTGGGTGAAGTGTGTTGATCCTAACCTTTGCCTCCCTGGGGCTGCCAGCCCCTCACATAGTCCAGATGTGCTTCCTATGAGAGCTGACACCTCCTCCTGTCGCCGACTGTGTTCATTTCCTGACTTATTCGGTACTCTCTACTCTTTAGATGGAGAAGAGACTTAAAAAGTAAGATAACATCTGGGGAGGGCCTACCCTGATAAATAGCATGAATTACACATCTCCTTTCTGTCTTCTTGAAGGACTTTTTAAAGGATTTATTTTTATTTTGAACCATGTAATATGCGGGGGGGGAGGGGTTGTGGTATATGCAGGTCCCCTCAGGTCAGCAGTATCTGATCTCACTGGAGCTGGACTTCCAGAAGGTTGTGAGACTCCTCTTGTGGTTGCTGGGAATCAAACTTGTCATCTGTATGCTTGCCTGCTTCACCATCTCTCTAGCCCCAGGACTTTTTATTTTTGGTACTCTGAAGCAACAAGAAAAAAAAATCATAATCTATATCCTCGGTACACATCACCCACCTGCAGCCGTGATTGACATTTGGCAAATCTCATCCCATCTGTCTCCCTGCAGCCTTCTTGGGAGCTCAGAATGTTTTATAAAAGCAAATCCAGAGCCATGTAATTTCACCTGGAAATTCAATATGTATCTCAAACTGAGTGACTTCTTGTGAAACCAGTATCAGTATGCCACTGTCACACCTACCAAAATGCAAACAGTAATTCCTTGCTGTCATCAAATGCTCAATCCGTATTCACAATCTCTCTGTCTTCCCAAGTGACCTGTAAGATTATTTTGCAGGAGCTGGGATCCATAGATTTGTTGGCCATATTTTCTGAGTCTCTCAAGCCTCTCCTTACCCCACCTCCTAAGCTGGTGATTTGTTGAAGAAACTAGGTCTTTGTTTCTAGAATGTTCCACATTCTGGTTTGGTGGATTCCTTTCCTGTGGTGTTTACCACTTGTTCTGTTGTTGATCTCCAGCCAAGAGTTAATTCACCTAGAGGCTTAATTCATATTTTACTTTTCTTTAAAAATTATTTGCATGAATTTGTGTTTGTGTATGAGCGTACCTGTGCCATAGCGCACATGTGGGGGTCGCAGGGCCATTGCAGGTCATGTCCTCCTTCCACCATATGTGACCCGAGGGTCAGACTCATGTCAGTAGGCCTGGAGGAAAACTCCCTCCCCACTGAGCCATTTCACACACCCAGGTTTTATTTCCCAAGCACAGGTACATCACAGTGGTGGGGTAGACTCCCAACTGCATGGCTGTATCAGCCAGCGCATACTGTGAGCTTTCTCTCTTAGTCCAGCAGAGCTCGGCTCCCATCTGCTGTCTCTATAGTCCGCGAGCTGGGAAAGCTTGTCTTAGGGTGGGACCTCACTGACATCGCCTGAGTCTGAGCTGTCAGACAAGGGTCTGTCCTTAGAGAACCAGAGATCCCCAAGCTTACGTAGGTACAGAGAGAGCAGTAGCCGTTTCTTGGCTGTCAGCTTGCTTACATTCCTCTCCATAAAACCGCTCTGCCTAAGAATGCTCTGGAAGCTGGCTCTCCTTTCCAGCCTCCCCTAGGAAGATGCCCTCTGCCTATTCTCTTGTCTCCCAGCAGCAAACACTCCTGGCGGAAATTGAGATTTAGGGTGATATAATCCCCTTTGAGGTGAGTGCCTCCAGTGACCTACGGACCCCTCATAAAGCCCCAATTCTCAAAGGTTCTGTTACTGCACAGGATGCCACCCTAGAGACCCAGCCTTAAACTTATGGACCCTTGATGGCCCCTCCCATAGCGGCTTAGAAGAACCCTGAGCTGTCCGCTGATGGTTCCCATGTGAGAAGCTGGTGTGTTGTAATGTGTGAAGATGCTGAGGGGCAGGACCCTTCTCCAGCCACTGTCCCCAGACTCACCTCAGGGCCCATGGCAAGTGAGCGATTGGGGCCCTTGGGGGTTGGCATAAGGCAGCCTTCTCTTGTTTTTGGACTCAGCCTGACTCTCATGGCTCCAAAAGCCAGTGATTTCTGAAGGCTCACATGGGTACCACGGTGGCATCTCTGTCCCCAGCTCCCCCGCCCCTCCACCTTGCTTGGCATGTGCAAGCATGGTGGAGGGTGGCCTGCTCAGTACTCGCTCACCCTGACCCACGCTGCTAGGAGAACAATCTATGGCAAGAAGAGGGGCGCCGAGGCACAGCGGGAATGAGCCACTCAGAAAGAAGATAGATTGTCGCTGTTGTTATTGTATGTTTTCTTTATGATTTCACACTCAGGCATCCTTTGTGACTCTCAAGCAGCACGGGGGAGGGAGTGATTTATATCACCCCTCCTCCACAGTGTGGGAATGTCACAGTGTTTATCTCGCGGGAAGAGCTCCTTGCTTTTTCTTGCCCTGCTGAGTGCCCCTGGTGGAGTGTTTCCTAATCAAGTGGCCCTGAGACCTTCCTCTGGAGTCTCCCGAATAGCCACCAGCCTTCTCCTGCCTTCACCTATTACTCCCTGCCTTGCGTATACTGGTGCCTAGTTAGTATGTATGGTGCCTAGTTAGTGTGACTACCACCGGCCTGTATTCCTGTCACCCCCACTCTTATCCTGCTGCCCCACTTTGCAGGCCTGGGCCTATTGTACAAATTAGCTGGAATGCTCTTCTTGGGGATGTGATCCTTCTTGATGAGAATGACTCTCATTGTCCTCATAAGGAGAAGTTGAGAGTGATGTGAAGATGAGAAAAAGCTAAAATGGTCCAGAGATGGGATGTGGCTCAGTTGAAGAGCACTTACCTAGCATGTGCAAGGCCCTGGGTTCAATCCCCAGCATCTCCCTAAAACAAGACACCTAGAGATTCAGGTTCTATGGCCATGTATATGTTCGAGTCACCCCATCTTTGTATGTAGGAACTGGTAGATGCCTAATAACTGCTCCTTTAACGTGTTGGCTCAGGCAGGTTCTCACAAGATGCTCCTTTAGCGTGACGGGTCGGTTGCACCTGTCTGTCCATCCATTCACTCACCCGCCCACTCATCCGGCATCTGGTGGAAGCCGGTTCTTCTCTATTCACTGTGACCAGCGCAGGGCAGCCGAGGAACAAGAAAACACTTGTGTCTGTCAAGAAGTTGTAATCTACTGGCAGGGGTGTGCCAACCAGTCTGGTGGGCTAACTCCATCTGCTACCTATTCTTATGAAAAGAGACAATGCACTGGAGCAAGCCACACCCACACGTCACACTGCCCGAGGCTGCTTTCGCATCCAATGACAGCACTGGGCTCGCAAAGACACAGCTGTTTGTTCTTTGGACTTTAAGGAAAGTTTGCTGGTTCCTGAGGTGACGTGGGGGGGCTGGGAATTCAGCGCCTGGTGCCTATGTGAATAGTCAGAAAGGAGAGGACCACAGCTCTGTTCTGTTGGGCCCAACTGTGGGTTCCGGAATGCGCCCTGGAATGTCTGGAGTTCCCAAGCAGACGATTTTCTGGGAGATGCCTGGCCTTGTGTGGATCCTGCAAAAGAGGCTTGGTGCTTTCTTCTTTTTTTGCTGAGGGTCCTGTGCAGACAGGAAGGCTTTGTAGTGTAGTATACTGACTTACATGGACTCGCACGCCATTTTTCATGTCATTAAGACCCAGTGTTTCAGAGCTAGAGAGCTGGTCCAGTGGTTAAGAATGTGTGTCGCTCTGCAGAGGACCGGGTTTGGTTCCCAGTACCTGCATGGGGTGACTCACATCTGACTGTAACTCCAGCTCCAGGGGTCTGACTCTTCTGGACTCCATGGGTACCCATGCTCACACATACATACCCACACGGAGGCACAGGCATACACATAATTAAAATAGAGTAGTAAATCTTAAGAAAGGACACCATCTCCAGTGCTGGTCAGGGCAAAGGTGCTGCGATGGCAGATGTTGATTGGAAACTCGATGGGATTTAGACTCCAAAGGAAGCAAAGCTCCAGGCGTGTCTGTGAGGGAGTGTCTCTGGTAGGTTAACTGAAGGGGGAAGAGGAACCCCCAGTGTTTGCAGCACCATTTGCAGACCAGGGCCCTGGGGTGAATGAAGGAGAATAAAGCTGAGCAGCCGCGGTCATCTCTCTCTATCCCTGGCTGTGGAAGCCGTGTGACTGGCTGCATCGCGTTTTTGTTGTCAAGACGTTCCCCGCCGTGATAGGCCATATCCCCTTAGATCGTAAGCCAGACTGAACCTCCTTTAGGTTTTCGTCTGGGATTTTGTTACAGCCACGAGAAGAGTAACTAGTCCAAGCGAGATTTTGAAAGCCAGCTGCCTGTCTCAGCACAAACCCAGCTAAGCTTTACAGCTGCCTTTAGTAGCCCTGGCCTAGCAGTCTGAGGCTGCGTGCCCTGCCATCTTTGGCAATTGTGTTAAGCAGCCCTCGGGCTTTGAGTATGTCACCTTCAATATGACACAGTGGTCTCCGCCCTGGTTGCATGTTGCAATCACTTGTATTAAATTTTTAAATTACATTTATCTATCTATCTATCTATCTATCTATCTATCTATCTATCTATCTATCTATCTATCCATCCATCCATCCATCCATCCATCCATCCATCCATCCATCCATCCATCTATCTATCTATCTATCTATCTAGTCTGTTTATATATGATGGGGGGAGCATGAGTGGAGGTCAGAGGGCAACTTGCAATAGTCAAGTCTCTCCTTCTACCATGTGGGCCCCGGGTCAAACTCGGGTCCTCAGGGTTGGTGGCAAGCACCTTTGCCCGCTAAGTCACCTTGCTTGCCTTCACCTGGAGAGCTTTCACCTTGCCCTGCTTGCAGTTCCCTGAGGAGTGCCAGCCAGCACCCGAGTGTGTGGCCAGTGGCAAGGTCTTTCAGTCTCCTGGAGATCACATTCTAATGAAGGGCGGGCTGCTGTTCGGAGAATTCAAACTCCCCTCAAAATCACCAGTGCCTGTGAGGCTATGAATTGAACTGAGTCACGCTCAGTATTAGGATCTTGCTCAGGGTTTCCAGGCATGGAAGATAGGGGCCTGCACTGTGTGGGAGAAGAAACTCCTTCTCTACTGCAGCCCTGCCTGCTGAAGGCCCATGACATCCGTCGTGAACTTGCTAGAGGATTGGCTCCCAGCATTGTCAATCTAGCCTGGCAAAGTGGGCAGTTGCCTTACTCCTGGTTCATTTCCAGTCAAGCAGGCGATAGTGGACAGCCACCGGTCGGGAACACAGGCTCCTCTTTTTTATTTGACTCTTGCCAAAGAAAGACAGGAGGCAGGAACTTGGGAACTGGAACTGGGGCTGAAATCCCCACTTGGTGCCTGAGTGCTTGTTGGATTACATACCATGTGTGAAACATTACAGGACTGGCTGGTACTCGTGGGAGTCAGCCCTGGTATCAGACAGGGCAATGCTTCACTGGATCCAGACAGATGGCAGGAGCCTAGATTGTTCCCCAAGACTTTTGTGAACCAAGAGTCCATATTTTAAAAACCTAATTGAATGTCTAGCTGGCTTGTTATAAACTTATCTGATCTCAGTGTCTTCTGCTGCATTTGAATAATCAAGGGTTGCTGGCATCATTTTTCTTGGGCATTTTCATCCCAATCCTGTTGAAAAGCATTATGTTAAGCATCACATCCCTTGGAAGATGTTCGCAACTGACTACACAGGATCAGGGTGAGGTTGCTTCACATCTGTCCTGTAGAATCTCTAGGACAGGGGCAAATCTCTATGCGTTCTTAACTGCTTCGTGGAGAGGCTGCTGCTGAATCATGCACAATCACTTTTTAGTGTCAACTAGCACACAAGAGGAACACTAGCCAGTAATCTGTGCCTTGTAAGGGGCCGGTGTCATTTGCTAGACTGTCAAATATTCAAATATGTGTTCAGTTTGCAAAATAGCCATTGTTTTTTTTTTTTCCTTTGGAGTGTGGAAGCAAGCTGAGGAAAGGTCTTCAGACCATCTACTGTGTGCAGAGCATTATGGGAGAGTAAGCAAGGAAGTGATACTCTAGCTAGTTCTGCAAGAGTCTCAGGGTCTCTTGGGACAGAAATCATTTTTACCCAAAGTGAAACATGAGCCAGATTAGTATGTGGTAGTCAATGAGATGATGAGCAGAAGGTATTAGGGACCAAGGGACAGACGTTTCCTTCTAGTTGGGGAGCTAGAGGTGGCTTCATGGGTAAAGGTCAGGTGGGGGGATAGGTTAGGTTTTGACAGGTGGGGGTGGTGCAGGGGAGAACGAGGAAATGAATCACAGGCAGTATGGACGACAGCATGGAAGCGCTATGTATGGAAAATTCAGGAGTGGAAGGACTGGGGAGGTGATGGCTCACACAGGGGGAAGGACTGGGGAGGTGATGGCTCACACAGGGGGAAGGACTGGGGAGGTGATAGCTCACACGGGGGGGAAGGACTGGGGAGGTGATGGCTCACACAGGGGGGAAGGACTGGGGAGGTGATGGCTCACACGGGGGAAGGACTGGGGAGGTGATGGCTCAGACGGGGGGGGGGGGGGGAGAAGGACTGGGGAGGTGATGGCTCAGACAGGGGGGAAGGACTGGGGAGGTGGTTCAGTTGGAAAAAAGCTTGCTGTGCAGGAAGTTCGATCTCCAATCCTTCTGTAAAAAACTGGGTGTAGCGGTGCTTGCCTGTAATCTCAGTGCTGGGGAGCTGAGCTCTGGATCCTAGTGAGAAACAAGCAGATTGAAGGGGCCTGAAGAGATGGTTCAAAGGTCAAGAGCACTTGCTTCAGAGACCAGGAGTTCAGTTCCCAGCAACCATCTGTAACTCCAGCTGCAGGGGATCTAGTGCCCTCTTCTTCATGGGCCCTGCACTCACACGCACATACACGGACACAGACACAAGCACATACATACATACATAGCACAGTTTATTAAAGCCTTATTAAATAACAAGCCTTATTAAAAAAGCAAAATAGATGGCTCCTGAGGAAAACAACCAAGATTGACGTCTTGTCTCCACATGTGTGTCCACACATACCCACACCTAGAAACACGTGATCATGCTCATATGTGTGTGTGTATGAGTGTATATATATGTGTGTGTGTGTATGCACACACACACACACAGAGAGATAGAAGAAGGAAGAGGAGGAGGAGGAGGAAGAGGAGAAGAAGGAATATACAGGGGGTGGTGCTGGGTTTGGCTGGGGCATGACTCTGGAGTAGCTGACTGGGGCCCAAATACAGAAACTCTGAGTTGCTATAGAAAGGCACTGGTCCTTTCTTTAGATAGACGAGGAATCCCTGGGGTCTTGGGGATGGGGAGAAGAGCAGAGCTGTATTTTGGGGAGCATGCAGGGGAAGTGCAAAGGTGAGGGGAAGTTACAGGAAGATAAAACTAGATCTTGAAAGTCCAGAGCGCGATCTAAGGGTGGTCCTGCCGTCAGGCTCAGAGGGTTGATTGGCAGGTGTCTGAAGGTGAGAGTGGCCAAAGAGATTGTGTTTCTGGTGTCACCATCTAGCTCATGGGTAGAGGGGGAACCTACCAGAATGAGGGGGCTCTTCCAGCCTTTCTCATTTGAGTGAGTTTGTACTTTGGAATCTGCATATGTTGGGGTGGTCTCCATGGCAACCAGACACCTACAGTGTACAGTGCTGGTGGTGATGTTTTTCTCCCGCTGCTCTGCTGTTGGTGACTCCTGTCTGTTAAGATTAGATTTGACCCAGGACTGAGGCTTGGAACACAGTGGCCTGAGAAAGAAAGCTCCATTCTTCAGTACTGTGGAGAGCGTGACTGGGAAAGAAGGTCCGTGGGATCAGGAGTCAGGGCAGTTCTTCACTGCTCTGCGCTACAGGATTCCCTTTTCCTCTCTGCTCCAAAGAAGCTGCCAGAGCTCTGGTCATCACGTTTGTCTTCCAGGCAGTGAAGCGGCAGTGGGCAGGGAATGGGACATTCCCTGCAAGCCCCAAATAACAGCTCTCTGTATTTCATTGACCAGGACTTGCTCACGTGATCAAGTCTAACTGTAAAGACAATTAGGAGACATGGGTGGTCCTTTAGCAAAACAGTCACATGTCTGGCTAAACGTTGGGGTTCTGTGCTGCAAGTCAGCAGAGAACAAAATGTGGGGTGAACCACGAGCATGCTTGGTCGCAGGGCCTAGAGTGGTGAGTACGTTGAGCCCCAGTGCTCTTACTGGTTTGACCTTCTCTGTGTGTATTTTATGCCCTAGTTAGGTTCCTATTGCTGTGATGAATTACTATGACTCAAGGCAACTTGGGGAGGAAAGAGTTTATTTCTTCTTATACTTCTTGGTGAGTGAAGTCAGAACAGGGATTCAAGCAGGGTAGGAACTGATGCAGAGGCCATGGAGGGGTGCTGCTTACTGGCTTGCTCCTTGTGGCTTGCTCAGCCTGCTTTCTTATCCTATCTGGGACTACCTGCTAGGGTTGGCACCTCCCATCGAGGGCTGGTTCCTTCCATATCAATCATCAATCAAGAAAATGCCCAACAGGCTTGCCCCCAGGCCAATCTGGGAGGGGCATTTTTCAGCTGAGTTTGCTTTTCCTCAAGTAACTCAAATTGACATAAAACTATCTGGCATATTTTATATGTTGCTTTCTTGACAAGTCTTGCTATTCTTTCATGAATGACTTTCTTTCTAAATGATTGATCATAGTGTAGGGATTTGGTCAGTAAGTCAAGTGCTATTCAGGGTGCATGGTAAAGCAGCTCCTTTGGTCTCGGCCTCAGCCAGATGCAGAGAGAATATGATAGGAAGCCTAAACCAGGCGTAAGGGTTTGGTTCATGCATCACATCTTTTGTGTATATATATGCATATGTGTAGATAGATGC
This sequence comes from Myodes glareolus, assembly GCF_982192425.1. Lineage (NCBI taxonomy): Eukaryota > Metazoa > Chordata > Mammalia > Rodentia > Cricetidae > Myodes > Myodes glareolus. The sequence goes on from NC_142034.1 coordinate 8,983,808, forward strand.
ACATGCATGTGTGTGTGCATGCATATGTGTGCCTATGCATGTGAGTGTGTGGGGTGGGGCAGAGGGCAGTGTTAGCTGTCATTCCTTAAATAGCATCCCTGTGGGACTCGCCCAGTAGTAGACCAGGCTGGGCCAGTAAGCCCCATGGATCTGCCTATCTCTGCCTCCTAGGTGCTAAGATTACAAATGCATGCTATCGTGTCCCACATTTTTATGTCCTCATGTTTGCGAATTAAGCACTTTATTGACTGAGTCCAAGCCCTTCGCACATTACAACCCTCCAGGAGTAGATCTGGCCTCAGACACTGAAGCCTGTGGACCAGTGTTGTAAGGAGGCCGCTTGTTGGTTTCCTGGCCACCCAGACTCCCAAAATAACCACACAGAAACTGTATTAATTAAATCACTGCTTAGCCTATTAGCTCTAACTTCTTATTGGCTAGCTTTTACATCTTAATTTAACCCATTCCTATTAATCTGCATATCGCCACGTGGTTGTGGCTTACCGGCAAGGTTCTGGCGGCAGCTCCATGACTTCTCCCTTGACTCCACCTTTCTTCTCCCAGTATTCAGTTTAGTTTGCTCCACCTAGCTAAGTTCTGCCTTGCTATAGGTCCAAAGCAGTTTTTTTTAATTAATCAATGGTAATCACAGCATACAGAGGGAAATCCCATATCACCTTCCCTTTTCTGTTTAAATAAAAAGGAAGGTTTTAACTTTAATATAGTAAAGTTGCCATTTAACAAAATAGGTATTAACCAAGAATTACAGTTACAACATTCATATTTACTTTATCTTTTATCATAGCTAAGGAGAACTATAACTGTAGCTATCTATTCTTCAACTCCATCAAAGACTCCAGAAGGATATAATATTACCTAAGTAAACAGGAAGTGCATTTTAAGCAACTTCCAAAACTCTAGAAATGACAGAGACATCTCACTGCCTGGACAGTCACCCAAAGTTCCTCTGTAACATTGGGGCATCCATCTTTACCCCACAGGCCCATAGTATCCAGCACTATGGGCGGTACCTTTTCCTAGGCAGGGGGCCCTGAACTCTGTAGGAGTGGACAAATCAAGCCGAGCACAAGCAATCAAGTGAGAATGCGTGTACTTAGTCATTTCTCATTGCTGTTGACTGTGGATGGGATGTGGATAGTTTTAAAACGAAAAAAAAAATAGATTTACCTATTTTATTTACGTTATGTGTATGAATGTTTTACCTACATTAAGTATTTGCATCATATGGGTGCCAGGTGCCCATGGGAGTCAGAAGAGGGCATTGGAGCCCCTGAAGTTGGAGTTACAGATGGCTGTGAGCCAGAATGTGGGTATGGACTTCTTTGCAAGAGCAGTAAGCACTCCTACGCTCCAAGCCATCTCTCCAGTCTGTGACTAGGTGTTTGAAGTTACTGCTTTGACGTCCCCAAAATGATGGACTGTAACTTAGAATTCTGAAATGAAATTAACCCCATCCTCCTCAGCTTTCTTCTTGTCAGGGTGTTTTCTCACATCAACAGAAATGAACTAGGACATAGACCCCTCAGTCTGTCTCTCCTTTCTCTGGACCCCATTCTTGGCCCCCTGCCTCACTGTTTCCAGCTTGCCTCCAGCTTGCCTCCAAGCTCTCCCATGCCCTGGCTCTCACCCAGAGAGAACAAGGGTTGCTTTCTCAGTTTCCCTTCGGTTTTCTACTGTGAAGATCTAGGGAGGAGGAAATCTTGAGCCCCAGGCCACAGCTACCTCTGTCTGTAGGTGCAAAGGCACCGAACCTCAAGGACCAAGGTTCGTTGTGGGTGTTCGTTCCTATTAAGGGCAAGTGCTTGGGTTGCATTCTTGATCCTGGGGCTGTGTTGTCTCAGAAGCAGAGAATTCTGGATAACGCAGCCTCCTATGGCCAGCAGAAAAATGTGATCTCCCTAGCATCTGCAACTGAGCAGGGTGCAGGGATCCAGGAAGCCAGGGATATCTTGACTGTGGAACTGGAAGAAGCAGGGAAATACCATTTTTGTAAAAATTCTACATATTAACATTAGTCTTGTTAGCCTGTGTTATTTTTAATCTGTCTGTAAATCCACTAGTCTGTCTATATAGATTCTTTTGAAAGTTATTTCTTTGTTTATTGATATTATAACACAATTACATCATTTCTCCCTTCCCTTTCCTGCCTCCAAATCCTCCCATATACCCCTCCATGCTCTCTTTCAAATTAATGGCCTCTTTTTTCATTAATTGTTATTACATGCATATATACATAGATTTATTACAAGTATAACCTGTTTAGTCTACATAATGTTTTCGGGGCTGAGCATTTGGTATTGGGTAACCAATCGGTGTGCTCCTCCCTAGGGAAGACTCTTTCCCCAACTCTCAGCATTCTCTAGGTGCTTGTAGTCCTTCCTGTGGGGTTAGGGCTTTCCTCCATCCACAGTTTGTCTGTTGTTGTTCTTGTTTAGTTCATGTTTGGGTCATCATGTTGGTGAGGCTGTGTGAGTGTAGCGTTCCTAGGAGACACAGTGTCACAGCACACTCCCTGACCCTCTGGCTCTGTGATCTTCCAGTCCCCGCTTCTACAATGTTTCCTGAGCCTTAGGTGTGGGAGGTGCTATACAGGTTTTTGATGGTGTGTGCTGGCCTTGACCTAGTGATCCTTCTGCCTCAGCCTCTTCAGTGCTGGGATCACAGGTGTCGACCACTGTGTCTGGCTTGAGATTTTTCCTCCCTCCCTCCCTCCCTCCCTCCCTCCCTCCCTCCCTCCCTCCCTCCCTCCCTCCTTTCTTTCTTTCTTTCTTTCTTTCTTTCTTTCTTTCTCTTTCTGGTTTATTGAGACAGGGTTTGTAACCTGTCCTGAAACTCACTGTGTAGACCAGGCTGGCCTCAAAATCACAGAGATCCACCTGCCTCTGCCTACCGAGTGCCAAGATACCACCACCCGACAAGATTTTTCTTTTTGCAGGAAGGGGACAAGGGATCAACATGTAGTTCAGGCTAGCTTTGAACCCACAGCAGTCTTCCTATTTTGGCTTCCCAGGTTCTGGGCTTATGGGCATGCACCACCATACTCAACTTTTATTCATTTTTCCTTAATAATGAAGTTCTTTTTCTGAATCAGGACTCAACCTTCCTCTGTCTTTGTCAGGGAGGCTCTATCTCATTTATCTGCGTTTCTTGTAGATGGTGTAACTGAAGTGGCCAGCGTGGCAATAGTAGCCAATGTGGCTGTAGAAGTCAGTGACAAACTGGTTGCTCTGCTTACCCCCAGAACTCGGTGAGGAGGAGAGCAAGTCTCTGGTTTGTAGCTAAACTGTCCATGCCTTTAAGTGACAAGACCTTTAAATTCCAGGCACCATGAGGTTCCAGGAGACAGAGCCCCACCCCTCCTAGCTTGTGCTCCTGGTGAGGTTAGATTCAGTCCGTTTAATGTTTCCATGCTTTGCAGAGAAAAGCAAGCACGAAATACCAGGGAGGTGAGAGTGTTAATAGCTGACTGCTGCAAGCTGCTTTTTGCTATTGGGCTCCTGGCTTTTTAATCTCAAACCTGACTTTGGCCCTGGGCCTTTCTCCTCTGTTCTATAGCACCAGGCCAGATTCCTGCCCAAGCAAGACTCGTGCATCACCAGCTGTACACTCACCTACACACCAACGCCCTTTCTTCCTGATCTTCTCTTCTGCTCTGGCCTTTCTTTGGAAACCTCTCCCTGTGTCTCAAGCTCTCCTTCTCCTGTGAAGAAATCACCCGTGACAGCCCCGAGCTAAGTGAGTTAGCTCACTAGGAGGGTGGACCAAACAAGATATCTGTTAAATTGCATAAGTAGGGGGAAAACAGATTAGCGGTGCATTTAAGATGAGGAAGGGATGCTGTTGTTATTGAGGCAGACACTTTAAATAGATTCTGAACTCAATTTTTTGCCCCGCACTTTGTAATCATGCATGAATGTTGGCAGAGGCTGTTCATTCGTTCCTGGCCCCTCAGACCCGGAATAATCACACAGAAACTATATTATTTAAAACACTGCTTGGCTAATAGCTTAAACGTATTGCTAGCTAGCTCTTATATCTTATACTAACCCATTTCCATTATTTTATATTTTACTACGAGGGTTGTGGTCTACCGGCAAGGTTTCTGTGCGTTTGTCTCCCTACATGGCTTCTTGACTCTGCCTTCTTTCTCTCAGCATTCAGTTTAATGTTTTCACCAGCTCTATTCTACTAGACTGCTGGCCGAAACAGCTTTATTCATTAACCAATAAGAGCAACACATATACAGAAAGACTTCTCACACCATTTCCCCTTATCTGTTTAAATAAAAGGGAAGGTTTTAACTTTGCCATAGTAAAATTGCATATAACAAAACAGTTATCAAGCAAAAATTACAATTAAAATATTTGCATCTACTTTATCTTTTATCATAACTAAGAAAAACTTTATCTAGTCTTGAATTCCATCAAAGACTTCAAAAGGATATGATATTACCTAAATAAACAGGAAGTGCATTGTAAGCAACTTCCAAAACTCTAGAATTGACAGAGACAACTCACTGTCTGGACAGTTATCCAGAGTTCTTCTGTACTGTTGGGGCACCCATCTTCAGCCTACTGGCTCATAGTATCTGGCAGACTTTTCCATGAAGCAGGAAATTTCAAAGATAGTTTCACCTATATTGGCAGTTTGTCAGTCACATTCTTTTGTGTCCTGCAAAATGTCTGGCAGATTCTCTCATGAAGCCGGAACCCCAAAGGATGGTCTCACCTTCTTTAGGCAGCTTCAGCAGTCATTTTTCTGTGGGTCCTGCAAATCCAGTTAAGCAGTTCAGGCAAGAGTAATGTCTTGCTCAAATGGTTAGCAAACTCCATAAGGAGCCTCTTCAATGCCCACCTTCCTCTTGAAGTAATTGCTGCTGTCAGGAGCAGATGTGTCTCATTGTCATGAAAAGTCCTAAGTTCTTAAAATATTTTAAGTGACATATTCTGATGGTCTCTGAAAGATTTGAAGAATATCTATCTAACTGAAGTATATCTCTATATATCTAGAAAACCTAACCAACATGACTAGAAGCTTATTATAGATGATTATCTATTAACCTATATTTCTTAATTATACATTACATTTTTTAAATGAGCTATACCAACACAATACCTTAATCAATCAAGAACAGAAATATACATATATAACAAAATTGACCTTAAATTTGTATCAATAAACCAACATCCATACCAATGCAAATCTTTATAGTATATTCCCTTTAAATGTAAACAAACATTTACAAACAATCATGAGACTCACAGGTGGGAGTCACGCTCACCACCTCAACTCAGGTAATTAGTTGGCCCATGCTGCCACCAAGTAACTTGCAGCATGCTGTCCACAAACCCCATTCAAGTGCTTGGCCTCCTGAAAGAGCCAGAGTTAGTGCTGGCAGCATGAACCAGGAAGCCGCCATTTCCAAACCCATGTGCTTTCTTTTTTCTGTTGCTGGATCGGGAAGACCTCTCTTAAAGGAGCCACAGCACTCCTACTTGCCGCCAACAAACAGAGCCCACGGGTGGGGGCATGCTCTCTCAGATGTTATGGATGTAGTCACCCACATTGGTGCCAATTTGTTGGTGGAGGCTGTTTGTTCGTTCCCAGCTGCTCAGACCTGAAATAATCATGCAGAATCTATATTATTTAAAACACTGCTTGGCCAATAGCTTAAACATATTGCTTTCAATCTCTTATATCTTAAATTAATCCATTTCTATTATTTTATATTTTACTATGAAGCTATGGACTACTGGCAATGTTCCTGCGCGATCTCCGACTTCTTGACTCCACCTTCTCCCAGTATTGTTTAGTTTTCCCCGCCTAGTTCTGTTCTGCTAACCACTGGCTGAAACAGCTTTATTCATTAACCAATAAAAGCAACACACATATAGAAGGACTTCCCACACCACATCAAAATTTCTGGGGGGTTGCAAGTGTTTCTCCAAGGAACACTGGTACCTTTGGGGCTACTGAATCCCTGTGTTGTCAGGTGGCATTATTTTATTGCTTTATATATTTCAAAACACTTTCTAGTCTGTGGCTTCCAGTTCTTACAGTGACTGCACGGCTGTAGGTTTTATTTATTATTTGCATCTGGTAGATGAAGACTGGACTGCACCCCATGCTTGGATCTTTCATCTGCTCTGTTCATGGGATGCTCATGGCAGCATGGGAAGAAAGAGCCTCTGCTGGTCCTCCTGGTTCCTGAAGCATATACCTTAAACAGCACTGCAGAGTCCTCTTCCTGTGAACTGGTAAATCATCCACTTATTGGACAACTCATCCCCGACAACTCTAGGGGTCAAACCTGGGGCCTGTGCATGCCACACTGGGCCAGTGTTCCACTACTGATTTATGTCCTCAGCCCCTCTTCTGTTTATTTTTTACTGTGAGGCAAGTCTTACTTAAGTTACTTATATTGGCATTGATCTCAAGCCTTAGTCCAGGCTGACCCTGAACTTGATCCTCACTGCTCAACCTCTGAGTATTGGGATTCCCAGCATGCACCACCATACCTGTTTTATGGAGTTCTTGGGCTCAAACGCAGGACTTCGTGAATGCAAGCTAAACACTCTACCAACTAGTGTCTCCAGTTCTCATTTTTAATTTTTGAGGCAGAGTCTCATGTGGTTCAGGTTGGCTTCTAACTCACTCTCTGTTCTTGGGTTAGTGTCTCCTGCCTCTGTCCTCTGGGTGCTGGGATTGTAGATATGAGCCAACATGTCCGGCTTAAAAAATATCTCCAAAGCAAGTGTTGGGCTCAGGTGTGACAGGGGCTAGGAGTTTCTTTTGTGGCTGACTGCCAGCAGGCTCAGCCCTGTTTCTCCAGACTCTTGCACATGCCTGAGCATCAATCTGTAATCTCAGAACAGGCCCTGAGAAACCATTCTCACCAAGACCTTAAGGAAATCATCGCGGTGATTCTCCCAATGAAGGAAGAAAGTAATTGAATGCAAACTCATTACATCTCTGAAGCTCCGTGAACATCTTCCCGTGATTTAATTTTGATGAACTTCTCAGGATGTATTCAGGCCAGGAAATGTCTTAAATGGTTGGCCGGAGCTGGGTGAGCTCAGGACAGGTGCAGCGGGCCTAGGGTGGAGCCTTCTTTCTGCCAGACAGATGCTCCAGTATCAGAAAGGGCTCCCATCACCGGGCTTGGGCGAACTCGCAGAGATCCGCCTGCTTCTGTTCCTGGGTGCTGGAATTAAAGGCAGTGTCACTGCGCCCGGCATAAACATGCCGTTTTAAATGAGTGACTTGTTAAACATTTAAATTCCTCTCGTGTTTTTGAATGACACCTCCTCACCCCCTTGAATTCAGAGACTAGAAGCATAGATCTAGAATGGTAATCAAGAGGCCTGTGAAAAAAAAAGAACACAATCTCTCTTCCTCATGGACTCCCACAGACCTGCCCTCCTCTTCGGAAGGGACCACTTCTGTTTCTTGAGAAAGTTTCCCCTTGCATTTCTAAACTATCTTACAGTTTCTGGGTTTGGGCGCTGGGGCCCTTACATTTTCTTGTGCCCTCGGGCTCATTGGTTAATTGCCTGGTGGGTCTGTCATTTTCCTCTTTTCTCTGTGTGTCAACCACAGCCGTCTCGCTCTGCTTGGTGGGGAAGTTCATCCACTTGAACTCCAGTAAGAGAGGACATACTCCTTCTGAGGTGGTTTTTTTTTTGAACACTCTGTTGTTGTCCCTTCAGAATTCTCTTTTCTTTTTTTCTTTAGCACCAGTCCTATTTGTGGTCTTGTTCCACACATTTCGACCTCTCTGAGACGAGTGTGCGTTTTCCTTCTTATATGTGTTGAGTTCTCTTGCTTCCATCAGGGGTTTGTCTTCTTCCTGTTTGGTTGCTGTGGTCTCCTTTAGCAATGCTGGAGGTTGGCATTGAAAAACGACTTCCAGTTGGGTAGAGGGGCCAGCATTCCTGTGCCTTGTGTGTCAGGTAGCACATGTTTGCCCATAGAGTCCCTCCTACTTGAGGGAGTTGGGGAGCGTTACTCCAGTCCTACAGATGACAAAAAGCCATATATCCTCAGCTCCATGGGGTTCGCAATCTCCCCGAGCCTGACAATTCTATCCAGCTAGTGAACCTAGGCACCCTCCTGACCCACCTCCTCAGTGTTGGGATTACAAGTGTATGTCCCCATGCCTGTTTTAATTTTTTAAATTTGGGTTCTGGGACTTGAACTCGGCTCATCACGCTTGTGTGGCAAGCACGTTACCAACCAGTCTGTCCCGCTGGGCAGTGGTGGTGAACATCTTTAATCCCAGCACTCTGGAGGCAGAGGCAGGTGAATCTGCCTGGTCTACAAAGGGAGTTCTAGGGCAGCCAGGACTGTTACACAGAGAAACCCTGTCTCGAAAAAGCAGACCCCCTCCAAAAAAACAAACAGACAAACAAACAAACAAAAAACCAACTAGTCTCTCCCTCCAACTCCCAGTTTGTAATGTACTTTAGAATTTCCATTCCATTTCTGTGTACCCCTCACCCCGTTGTTTGCATATGCTTGCATGTGCCACGATGCCATGTGTGTAGAGGGCAGAAGACAATCTGAGGGAGGTCTGTTCTCTTCTTCTGTTGTGTGGGCCCTTGGAGTGAACTCTTGCCCTCAAGCGTGGCTGTAGACCACCCGCTGAACCACCCTGTTGGCCCTACATGTTAAAGTCCTCTTTTTACCAGAGGCTGGCTTTTGAAGTCAACCATTTAAAAACCTCTCTTCTCCTACTTCTGTTCTTTCTCACACAGTCCACTAGTTTACCACCTTCCCTCCTAGGCCTTCAACCCCTCCCCGCTTCTCGCCTCAGGCCGTCAGTCACTGCTGTGCTCTACTGTCCCCTCTCTGACTGCAATGCCATCTGTTCCTTCACCTCCGACTCTAGACTCCAGGCTAGCTGTCTGGTGGATGGCCTGTCCAGCCGCTTCAGCCCACAGTGACTGCTGCCCCCCTCCCTTTCTCCGCATTCTGCTCCACACTGCTCTTCCCTAAGGCCTCTTTTCTCAGTCAGGGCAGCACAGTTTTCAGAACTGCATACATAGATAGAGCTTGGAAGGCTTTGGTTTAGCCCCTCAGCTCCGGTCACTGGCTGTTGTCATAGTGGGGACAGAGCTGTAGAAGCAGGCAGTACCTGGCATTCCTGGGCCCGCTCTTCTGCTGAACATTTCACATGGAAAAGCCCAGGAAGCCCTTCTTGTACCAACCCTGGGAGATTTCACCATCATGGGGGAAGGCAGAGTAAATACTGGGAAGGGCATGAGTCTTTTGAAACCTCAAAGCCTGCTCTGCCCCCAGTGACCCAGCTCCTTCAATAAGTCCGCACCTCTTAACCCTTCCCAAACGGTTGGATCAGCTGGTTTCCTGTATTTTTGTTTGTTAGATCAGGCCCTCCCAGAAGGGACTTCCCATGCTATGTCAGTCCCTTCCTGAGATCCTACCATTCCTCCTTCTCCCCATCTCCCAGGAGTCACCGCCATTGTCCTGGCAGGGTCCTTCACTTCCCCTGGAAAGGCCAGGGCAGGAACACTTTGACCAAGGTCTTAGTCACTTTTCTATTCCTATGACCAAGCACCATGACCCAGACAACATATAAAAATCCATTTAATTGGACCCATGGTTTCAGAGGGTTTGGAGTCCATGACGACAGAGCCAAGGCATGGTAGCAGGTGAGAGCTCACATCTTGGTCTGTCAGTAGGACCCAGAGAAGCACACTGGGAAGGGCTGGAGTCTTTTGAAACCTCAAAGCCCACCCCCAGTCACACAATTCCTCCAACAAGGCCACACCTCCTAATTCTTCCCAAACAGTTCTACCAACTAGAGACCAAGTATTCAAACATATGAGCCTGCGGGGGTGGAGCAGTCTCATTCAGACTTCCACACCAAGCCATGTGTATTAGTCATGTTTGCATAACCACGCCCATAGTGCCTGATAGGTCCAACTTCAAGCAGTGAGGATGTATTTTGAGTCTTGGGTTTATAACCAGAATATCAGAGCACCTGGCTGTCTGTTACTCGCAGATGCCAGTGAGCAGAGACAGGAATTGAACCTTAAAACCATGCTTCATTCAGAGAGCCAGAAATCTGAGAAGACATTGGATCAACATCTTAAAAATCTGTCTTCCTCCTCATCTCTATCGGACGTGGCAAGAAATGGGGGCAGTCAGTCAGCTGTATCTGAGTGGCACCTTATCCCTCTGGTTAGAGGCTTGCCAGGTTTGGAGACTGATATTTGTGCTTCTCGTGTGAATCCTCACACTCTTCCGTCATGTTCTAGATGTATGAACTCAGGCACTGCTTGAGACAGTGAGAGTCTGACGAACATTTTTTCCTATCAGCCTTCTGTCCCAGACTGGCCGGGTTGGGTCGGGATTAATTCAGCGTGTATGGTCTCAACTCACATGTGCGTGTGTTGATGCGTTTTTTACAGTGTGGGGTTCGAGTGCGTCTTTATAATACAGACCGCGAAAGTGTTCCTGTTCTTTCTGCTATGATTCCTCTTGTCTCCTACCAGTTTCAGTGCATCACAGAAGGGAGTCTTCACATGGGACAGCTCAGTTCATGGTTGTGGGAGCATGTGACAAGAGGACGTTTACATTGTGGGAGTCCAGAGGACAGAGAGCAAAACAGGAAGTAGGCCGGGTTAGCATATTCCCAAGGATGCACCCTCTAGTGACCTGCTTCTGCTACTTGGGCTGTACGCTCAAATTTCTAGAACCTCCAAAATAGCACCAGGTTAAGACCAAGTGTTTAAAACATGAGCCTGTGTGTGTATGTGTGTGTGTGTGTGTGTGTGTGTGTGTGTGTGTGTGTGTGTGTGTGTGATTCCAACCATGACTCTGTGCTTTCCTGAGTGGTGGGATGAAATGTGAGTCTTGGCCTTCGAGGGCCTGCTCCTGAGTCTTACTGCTAGTGACAGCCAAGAGAGGCACAAAACCTTCCCTGAGGTAGATGAGCAACATTGGGAGATAGAGATGCTCATTCCTAGATTTCTGGGTTTTCTCTCAATGGAGCCAGGCAGCTCGTTCCACTCCCCTCCTTCCAGTGTGGGCAGGGCTGCTTTCTTGCCACCAGATCTGGGACAGATTGGCTCAGCGTGAGTGAGTGGTGGTGTTGGAGTGGGGAAGCCTGGCCAGCTGGTGCAATTGTCCATCAACAAGCCCACGGGGGGAGGTGCTGATGGATCGGTGGCTGGGTGCCACGGAGAGGCTGTTGAGGGCAATGTGTTCACACCCTCTTGGTGGGCAGCTGGTGGGAAGGGCTAGTGAGCATGCTCTCCCCTCTGCCACCGCCGCCATTTGTTTGTTTTTCTTCTTTTGTCTTCATGAATTTAATAATTTTGGTGATCTTAGTGATTCTTCTGAGAATCTTTTCTCATTTAGCTAGTCTGGGGTAACTAATATGCTTGTTTGTTTTGTTAATTTCAGGAACAGATTTGTAGAAAGGGGGTATTGAAGTCAAACAAAGAAGCTAATTATTGGGGCTGAGTATTGACATGGTTGGTCAAGTGTTTGCCTTGCAAGCAGGTGGACTTTAGTTGGATACCCAGGACCCACGTAAAAAGCCAGGCAGGGTGGCATGCACCTGTAATCCCAGCGTTAGGGAGGCAGAGACAGAAGGGTCTCTGGGACTCACCAGCCAGCCAAACTGACAGAACAGGAAGGCTGCATTCAGCAGGAGACCCTGTCTCAAGCAATAACATGGAGACCAAAGGAGGAAATCACCAAATATTGACCTCTGCCCCCATGCACTTGTACGCATGTGCACACACACAAAAAGTGTAACTGTACTTTGAAGCCCAGGCTTGAGTGATGGTGTTTGGTTTAAGAAACTTATTATTTCCTGGTTCTCCATCAGGGATGATCCATGGCAGCCAGTTAGGTGCTGGGAGGCTCCCTTGGGTCTAGTCTTGCAAGTACTTAAATGTTTTATGAGAACTTACCTCTCAGCTCTGGGCCTCATAAAGTACTTGGGGGCTACATTGGTGATTCAAGTCTATTACAGGGTCTCGTTTAGGATGAACTCTAGAACCCATGTGATGGTATCCAACATGAGTGAAGTTGACTCATGAGAATCTGAAGTGCACACATCCTTCCAAAGACTTACAAATGGATATAACTTACATGCAGTATTCCCAGTTCATAAAGTTGCAAGTCTAATACAGTTTTTATCTTTAAAAATTTTAATAGGAATATTAATTGTGACTTTATTTGTGTTACCCTCCACTGGTATCAATCTAAAGGTCTGACTGCAGCTAAGTAAGATAATGAATTATGGCCTAGCCATATAAAACCACTTATAAATAAAGTAACAAGGTACTTGAACATATAGCATGATTGGATCTTTTAATAATGATGAATGGAAAAGATATAAAAGAAAATGAACATGAACTGGAGAAATGGCTCAGTGGTTAAGAACACTTGCTGTTCTTCCAGAGGACCTGGGTTCAGTTCCCAGCACCCACAGCTCACAACCATCTGTAACTCTAGTTCCAGGTGATCTGATGTGCGCTTCTGGCTTCCACAGCTACATACACCCATGTGGTACACACAAACTCATGCAGAGATGTTGTAAGGAGAGTGGGGCCCTTTGTTTGTCCCGGCCGCCTGGCTAGCTTACACCCAAAATAATCACACAGAAACTGTATTTATTAAAACACTGCTTGGCCCATTAGTTCTAGTTTCTTATTGCCTAATTTTTACATCTTAATTTAATCCATTTTTATTAATTTGTGTATCACCACGTGGCAGTGGCTTACTGGGAAAGAGTCTAACCAAAGTCCGTCTCAGGCAGAAGATCCACAGCGTTCCTCACTCTGCTTTTCTTCCCAACATTCAGTTCTGTCTTTTCCGCCTAACTAAGTTCTGCCCTATCAGGCCCAAAGCAGTTTCTTTATTCATTAGCCAATGAAAGCAACGCATGAACAGAAAACCTTCTACACCACAGAAATACATATAAAATACATATTAAAGGGTCACAGCATTAAGAAGGTTGAGGACTACTGGCTGTGGAGATGGGAAGACAGGGAGTGACAGTAACGGGGACCTTGTGACTCCAGGGGCAACAAGCATATGTGCCACTGTGATTACAAGGGTCTCAAGTTTAAATCTACTCTAAAATAGCAGTTCTCGTCCTGTGGGTCCCGACCCTTTTGGGTGTTGAATGACCCTTTCACAGGGGTCGTATATCAGAAATACTGCATGTCAGATATTTACATTATGGTTTATAACAATAGCAAAATTACAGTTGTGAAGTAGAAAGGAAATAATTTTATGGTTGGGGTTACCACATGAGGAACTGTATTAAAGGTTCGCAGCATTAGGAAGGTTGAGAACCACTGATCTCAAAGTAACATTTATTTATTCTTCAAATATGTGTAGTTTATATCTATTGTGTCTCACCAACTCAGTTTAAAAATGATTCTACTAAGACCAAAAACAAATAAGAAACTCACCTGGATCTTCCATTCCTCTTGAGAAACAATAGCAATACACACATTGGTTCAAGCCAGGTCCTTCCCAGCCTCTGGCAAGGGCAGTCCTACTTGGATGAAAGCCAAGGCCCACAAACATTGACATCAGGACTGGGGAGATGACTCAGTGGGCAGAGTGCTTGCCACACAAGCATGAGGACTGAAGTTCGAATCCCCAGAATCACGTAAAGCTTGGTATGGTAGCACACGTCTGTAATAACAGTGACTTTATGACGAGTGGGACATAGACAGGAGAATCCGTAAAAGTGTGTGTATCAGCTCACCTGCCACACTCAGTGGTGAACAGCAAAGAGACTCTGTCCCCAACAAGGAAGAAAGTGTAGATTGACCTATGGGCTGTGGCATATGTGTATTCATATATGCATGAATATATGTACACACACATACACACACACACAGCATCCAAGTTGTTTCTTTGTGAGTCACCAAAGTCATTGTTTTGAACTGGACTTTTCCCTTCTGCCCCCATTTTCCTTTCTCTGCAGCAGTAGACTCAAACTGAGCAGCTTAAGGCCACATGAATGCAGAAAAGCCTTTAGATCTGAGGGTGACTGTGGCCTTGAGAGAGACTTGAGTGCGTAGATCCCGAGTAGGTACATACTCCCGTCCCCCAGACCTGTGATGGCAGAGCCACAGTGTTTGGGAGGAGTCTTTCTCTGGACCATGTCCCCACTCTCTAGCTGTTGTGCGGTGCTGGGTTTTGACACCAACTGTAATTTTGTTAGAAGACTGGGGATTTCCTGCCTAGGAAAGGGATGAAGAGCCCAGAAGTGTGTCACTGAGCATGTTGGGTTGGATGACCTCTTCATGCTTACTTCATGCCTACTGACTAGCCGAGGGAGTAGCCTCGGCCCCAGGCACTGGCGGTGACACACCCGGGTAACGGACTTGGGCAGGTTAGGAAGTGGAGCCCAGATCTCTCTCCACATCTGCCTCTCAAAGGGAGGCTCCATTGTGGTGGTGTGTTGACAACTGTGTATAACTGTATATACCTACCCAAATGAGACAGAAAATCCTAACAGGGAGCTCTGTTCCCTGAGGGTCACTTCTACCTCTCCTACACACACACACACACACACACACACAAAATGTATGTGTGATCTGCCTTCTTTCAGTCAATATAGCGGTTTTGAGACTCATCCACTGTGGCTGTAGCACTTACCGTTTGCTCATTTTTTTATTTGTTTATATTTTAAAGCGTTGATTGCATGAATATGGTTGTTTGCCTTCATTTATGTCTGTCCACCGTATGCGAGCCTGTAAAGGCCAGAAGAAGGTGTCGGGTCTCCTGGAACTGGAGTTACAGATGGTTGTGAGCTGCCATGTGTGTGTTGGGAATTGAATCTACTTCTTCTGGAAGAGTAGCCAGTGCTTTTAACCATTGAACCATTTCTGTTGCTTCTATTATTTTTTCAATTTTTTTAAAATTAAAAAATTATTAACCTTGCTTGCATAGTTTTTTCCATGCAAGTATACATATTATAATATGCTTTGAGGTTTTATCCCATCCTCCCTTGTTTATTTATTCTTTTAAGGCATGGTATCTTAGTTAGGGTTACTTTTGCTGTGACTAAACACCATGGCCAAAGCAACTTGGTGAGGAAGGGTTTATTTGACTTACACTTCCACATCACTGGTCATCATCAAAGGAAGTCAGGACAGGAACTCAAGCAGTTCAGGAACCTGGAGGCAGGAGCAGATGCAGAGACCATGGAAGGAATTGCTTACTGACTTGCTCCCCATGGCTTGCTCAGCCTGCTTTCTTATAGAACCCAGGACCACCAGCCCACAGATGGCACCACCCACAATGAACTGGGTTCTCCACCATTGATCACTAATTAAGAGAAATGCTCTACAGCCAAATCCTATGGAGGCGTTTTCTCAGTTGAGGTGCCTCCTTTAAGGTAACTCTAGCTTGTGTCAAGTTGACACACAGCTAAACGAGCCTGTACACAGGCCCTCGTGCAGCACGGGCCCTCGTGCAGCACAGGCTGGCTTTGGACTTGCTGTACAGTTGAAGATGCCATTGAATTTCTGATCCCTCTGCTTCTACCTCCAGAGTGTTGGGGTGACAGACATGCACCATGACACGCGTTCCTGAGGACTGCTATAGGGTGCTGGACTTCATGCATGCTGGGCATGCACTCTGCCAACTGAGCCACACCCTCAGCTCCTTCTCAATCTTTGAAAACCATATAATATTTTTATTTCTTTGACAATTTCATGCATGTATACGATGTTTTTTGATAATATTTCTCCCATCTTCCCCCCACTCATTCCTCAAAAATCAGTCATTTTTGCTGACTTTTTTTCTCCACCTGACCTGTGCACTTTGGATGAGCCAGTTCCCAGCCTCAGCACCTCTGGTGAGCCACGCCATGCCTGGCTCTGCACCTTTTTCTTGGTCAGGATTATCTTATCTTCTAAATGTACTAAGCTGTGTTTTTCCATTCTAGTGTTGATGGACATTTGGGATGTTTCCAGTTTGGAGCCCTGGGAACATTCTTGTGTAAGACATTGTTAGTTATATGCTTTTATTTGTCTTGGGAAACTAGCGAGGAAACGAAATACTGGGTTATATTGTAGATTTTTCTCATGTGTATGGGATTGTTTTAAGCATAAACCCTCTTCTGTAACATGGATTGTGTAAGACAAGCTCTGTCTCTGGTGCTGAGTGAGCATGGCTGAGAAACATGAGCTGTGACAGCAGGTAACTGTAATTGTATGGGACTGACATTTTCTGGGGGCTTGTTGATCACCTTACATAGGTTGAGCCACTCTATGAACTTGGTTCATACCTGAGTTATGACCAATTACTGAAATGCGGGATTAGAAAGTTGACTCAGTGTAGAACCCCTGTGTCCACTCATCACGTGATTCAAGATTGGGGCAAATGGAGGTGAGGGGCACCCCATGTACATTCCTTCCTTCTTCCTGCAGTCAGTCCATTCTTTCCCATCTCAGATCTGGAGCATGACTGTAGCCCGACTCCTGGTCCCTTGGTTTCCAGCCTGCCTTATTAACTCCGTCCTGCTTTCTGATATGGTGGGACTGGAGTTATACCCCCTGGGAGCCATTATGTAGGGGCTGGGAATCAAACCCTGGTTCTTTGGAAGAACAGTGGTTGTGGGTTGTCTTAGGGATGAGCCATCTATCCTGCTCCAAGCCTCCATGTGTTAAAGGCTCCATGACCTTTCCACACAGCACCACCAACTGTGGACCAAGGATCCCGAGGGAACATTTCTCAAAGCCCAGCACACTGGAATGTGACAGTAAGCGGGACTCCAGGCAATGGGTGTCACCTGTTCCCTTCTTCATATCCCTCTTGTGTCTTAGGACCCCATCTGGGGGCATTATATCATCATATGGGGCCTTCTCTGGGGGCATAGGTCACCCTGGAGGAAGGTGCAGGGTCAAGCGTGTACACGTCCCTCCTTTCTGTCACTCAAGGCTGCTCCTGGTGGCCTCAGGTCAAGTCACTCGCCCCAGCAGCCACACTTCTTCAGTGTCAGCAGAGGGACTCTAAATGCCAGCTAGAAAGCTCCTGTTCTTGGACTCCTAACCAAAACATGTCCAGCCTTCAAGAGGCTCCCCGTGCGATCTGTGAGGCTCAGCTAGCGTCTCCTTTGATGTGATGACGGTGACTTCTCCGTGTGTCTGTCTAGATGCCTCTGTCCTGATGGCTCGGATGGCTTCTGGAATCTTTCCTTTGTGGAACACAATCAGCTCCTGGTAAAGGCAGGGCATGGATCTGCTTTGGGCCGTTTCTTCTTTCCAGCCCTCCAGGATCTTCAATAATTTAAGTTACATAATCACTACCCAAGTCTTTGTTGGTTGAATAGAAAAATGTTTATACCTGATTTGGAGACAGAACATAGAGACATTACTTGGCTTTGTACCTTGGGAGTAATTATTGCCTTGATTTTTATGGGTTGCAAGTTTGTGCCTATTAGTTAATTATACTGTAGCTGTGTACACTGCGTGCGTGCGTGCGTGCGTGTGTGTGTGTGTGTGTGTGTGTGTGTTGTAGGTTAGAGATTAGCTTCAGGTGTTGTTCCCAGACTTTTTTTTTTGAGACTCTCAGTGGGGCCGAGAGCCCACCCATTAGGCTAGCCAGTGAGCCTCAAGGATCTGCCTGTCCTTCTTACCCAAAGATGGGACCACCATGCCTGGCCTTTTACGTGGGTCTTGGGGATCAGACTCAGGTCCTTGTGTTTCCTCAGGAGATGTCTTCCTGATGGAGTCATCTTCCCAGACCCTCTAAGCTAGAGTCTGTGTTCATTTCCTTTGCCACCCATTTGCAGAAGGCCCACTCTGCAGCAGGTGCAGGGCCATCTCAACTGTAGACACTGTTTGAAAGGGGCAGAGAATTGGCACCTTTGTCCAGTGGAGAGCAACGAAGTATGTGCGGCCATTTCTGGTCCTCCTTTCTCTTTAAGGTGGAGACTTTATTCTGTCATTGCAATACTTTTTCTGTGAAGGACCCGCAGTTACTGTGATGAAGGGAAGGAAGGCCATCATGCCAGTGTACTGTGCCATGTGCCTTGGGGAGCTCTTTGCAAACTCACTTCTATTTCCGGAGTGGAAACTGTCCCAGGTGGAGCACCACACAGAGATGAAAAGGCTCACCTGTGGGGAGTTCGGTGTTTGGTTGCTTGTGATTATTCTGTGCTGGTACCTCTGACATCAGGGGGAAGTTATTAGCAATAGGAAGTATGGGTCTGTGAGACATGATATTTGGAGAACAAGGATCATATCATGAACTTGGCTAGATTCAAAGAACAATAGATGGGAAATGATGAATTTACTCTAAGGGAGCATAAGTAAGAATCTGGAATATTCTGTTTTCCCTGAACTCCCTTTTACTGTGTGTGTGTGTGTTTGCATTGCATGCGTGTGTAGATGTGTGCAGACTTGTGTGTGTGTTTGTGTGTATGTGTGTGTGATGCATGCCTGTGTCTGTGTGCAAAGGCCTGAGGAGGATGCTGGGTATTGTGACTGGATCTCTCAATAATGCTAGAGCTAGGCTGGGGTCAGCAAATTCCAGTGTCCTTAAGTCTCTGCTTCCCTATAGTACTGGAGACACACACACACACACACACACACACACACACACACAGCTGCTCAAACATTTTTGTATTTGTTTCATTTGCTTGAGTAAAATCAATGACAGTTCAGTTAAATCTGACTAGCTGTCCCAATACTCCCAATTTACTTAATGAATAATCTCTCTCTGTGTTTTGAAATGTCACGGTTGTTATTAATAAAATCTATTTATCTGTTGAAACCAGCAGCAACAATAACAAAAAGCTTGAGTAATATCAAATACCCAAGAAATAGCGTGTGCGGCTTCTGGGTGGGGACCGTCAGTTTGGAGTCAGGCCGTAGTTTCAGATCCTCGATGGCCATTTTCAGCAGCGTATCCTTGGGTGAGCAACTGAATTACTCTGAGCTTTAGATAGGAAGCCCTGGCGTTCAAGGAGGTGAAGTCCATTGTCGCTCTGGCTACCACATGCCGAAGCCCCAGGCCTGTGCTCTGCTGACATCACAGAACAAACCCTGGGTGCTCTTGTCTTCAGGTTTATGTACCTTGTTGGAATGACTTTCCTCAGCCCCTCCCTCCTTCTGCAACCTATTAGCAATCTCTAATAAACTGGTCACCATGGAGGTGTTTTCCATCTTCAGAGAAGTTCCTAAAATGGTGCAGAGAGTTTCCATGTATCTTTAGGATGTGAGCGTCTCCCAGAAGTCAAGTCTGTGGAAGCCTTGAGACACCACCACTGAGTTCCCCTTCCTCTTCTGTTGCTGTGGAGGAATCCCCTGACAAAGAGACACTTAGATGAGAAAACGGCTTCTTTCGGCCGACAGTTCCAGACGGGACACAGTTCATCATGGTGGAGGAAGACCTGGCAATAAGGAGGAGGAAGGAAGCGAGGGAGAGGTAGAGGAGGAGAGGAAGAGGAGAGATGGAGAGGGAGAGAGGACATGACTGAACATGAGAACATGAAGTGTGTCCAAGTTCTAAAACCCCAGAGCCCGCCACCCACACCCTGTGATGTACTTCCTCTAGCAAGGTGTCTTGGTTTGGGTTTTTATTGCTGTGAAGAGACACCATGACCACGGCAACTCTTAGGAAGGAAACATTTAATTGGGGTGGCTCGCTTACAGTTCAGAGGTTCAGACCATTATCATCATGATGGGGAGCATGATGGTGCTGGCTACATCTTGACCAGAAGGCCGTTTTCTTTCAAACCACCACACAAGGGTTCGTTTTTAGATTTTTTTTCCCTTTTGTTTTATTTTGTGTATTTGGATGTTTTGCCTGGGTGTGTGTATCTATGCACCATGTGTGTGCAGTGCCTGAGGAGGCCAAAAGAGGGTGTGAGATATCCTGGGACTGCAGTTATCCACCATGTGAGTCATTAGTAGGGGCTGGGAATCAAACCCTGGTTCTTTGGAAGAACAGTGGTTGTGGGTTGTCTTAGGGATGAGCCATCTATCCTGCTTCAAGCCTCCATGTGTTAAAGGCTCCATGACCTTTCCACTCAGCACCACCAGCTGTGGACCAAGGATCCCGAGGGAACATTTCTCAAAGCCCAGCACACTGGAATGTGACAGTAAGCAGGACTCCAGGCAATGGGTGTCACCTGTTCCCTTCTTCATGTCCCTCTTGTGTCTTAGGACCCCATCTGGGGGCATTATATCATCATATGGGGCCTCCTCTGGGGGCATAGGTCACCCTGGAGGAAGGTGAGGAGTCAAGTGTGTACATGCTTAGTGTTGTAATCCCTAGCTCAAGGTGTACTTCCAGGCGGGGATTATAGTGTATACTCCTTAATTGCTTGTTTGCCCATCTACATCTGGGCACTTAGGGACTATTAGAGTCATAAATTTATGATGCCCCATTCCTCTTCCGGAAGCAGGTTCTCAACAGGCCCATTCCATTGTTTATTAGTGGCCTGTAGTTCCGGTATGAGCAGAAGTGTAACGAGCTCTTTCATGATCTCATTTTATTTCCTTCAGAGACCTCCTCGGCCGCGTGGTTCTAGTTTTAACTTTTTAAGGAACCGCCACGTTGTTTTTCTGACGGTTATGCTGTGGTGTACACCCCTGCCAATGGTGTGTAAGTTTTTGCTACATCCCCACCAACACCTTATGTCTTTCATTTTGGTGATTCTAATTTCATCCCCTCAGTTATCCCAGGATTCTATGCCTGATGAGGGAAGTGGCAACTTATACCTGGTCTTTCCCCAGAAGTTTCCAGAATTTCCTAAAAGACTCTGCTGCATCTTGTCAGGGTTAGAGGACAGTACTGACTTGCTTGAGGGCTGGGGCAGTCATTCTTGTGTGACATCATTCAGCCCTGGGGCCTAGGGAAATCCACTTCATCTAGTTCAGTCTTGCTCACCCTGTCTGGTAAGTGAAGTGTTCAGACTAGGTAGTCTCCTGCAGCCCCTCTTCACACAAAGGGAATCTGCAAGTCTGTCAGTAGGTCGCTTGGTGTGTTACCCACGAAGCTTTGCAGCGTCTTTGCTGATTTCCCACCCCTGAAAGACTCCCTGATTTTAAACAATTACTCAGCCAGCATTAGTCAGAGGAGTGAAGGCATCTGAGTGTGAGCCTGTGTGCTTCTTAATTTGGAAGGTTAAAAAATCACTTTAAAATGCAGGCAACAGACTCAAAAAGCAGGTTGAATCACTTCCTGATCATTCGTTCTGGCTTCTCCACGCCCGCTGCTCCCCTTCATTAGCAAGGATGACAGAGGACTTGTTTAGGTGACAAATATTAAACAAGTCCCTGTCCAAGGCTGCTCTGCTAAGTGGTGGCGGCACACAGAGATGCTGCAAGCAGAGACCAGAGCCTATCAGGTGCACAATCCTGGGAGCTTGGGGCGAGAACAAATCCGGCGAGATGGATAAGGGCCCCAGTCAGAGGGGAATTGTGTCCAGTCAGGGGAAAGAGGAACATGCCTAGGGAGCAGAGAGTTGGGAATTGGGAGGATCCAAAAATAGCCCCTGCCTTCTGCCAGCTCTAGGGTTAGCATGGTGGCTTCGTTGCTACATTCTCCCATTAGCCCTGCTTGGTAGCATCACTTCCAATTGGCCAAACTGAGCAACGGAGGACTCATGTTGTGTGCTGGGGCCACCTCACTAGTAAGTGCCTAATCTGAGCCTCTGAGTCCAAACTCTGCGTTATGTTGTCACGAACACGGACTGCCAGCCAAGGGTCAGAGATGCCTGGGAGAAAGGCCAGCTTAGGTAGGTCCTGGAGTTGCCACAGATGGAGACACAGAGTTGCAACAAGAGCCAGAGAGTTCAGCACACCTTTGGGGGTGGGGGGAGTAGTGTAAGATAGGGTCCTCACAGTCTCTTAGGTCAACCCTAACTTTTTAAGTAAGTTGTGGTAAGATTTACACAATGCAGTGATGCCCATTCAGTGGCGTTCAGAGCATCCACAGTGGACAGTTTCCCCATCCTGCACTACCAGATAGCAATCGCTAATGTGCTCTGTCTGGGAATGTCTATACTTGTGTATTTCATATAAATAAAGTCAAGCCTCTGGTTTGGTGCCATCTCTCTAACTGCCTTCTTTGCACACCCTTGTGAAGATCCTTGGCACAATACCGGCCCTGCTCTGATGCCATTTCCATCTCAGTGTGGCAGAATTTCTTCTGACCCAGAAAATAAAGTCACAGGTTTGACCATGAGCACAGGGGCATCTTGCCCTCCGCACATGCCCTTGAAATAGCTTTTCTTTGGGCCCCACTCTGTTTAGACAGGAGCCCAGTGCATTGTACAAATTGTTCTTTTGCCACGTCTCAGTTCTTGTGTAAAACAGGAGGCTGGCAAGAAAATAAAATTAAAAAAATGAAGACATTCCACAGTGAATCTAGATTTGTCCAGAAGGGCGAAGAACAGCGATTTCCACGGGGAGGTCCACCTATGTTGACCCAGATGTTCTTTCGTTCTAAGCATCCGAGAGTCCATCATGACCTTCTGTCCTCGTCAGTGTTCTATTGTGAAGAGATGTCACAACCACAGCCACTCTTAGAAAGGAAAACATTAATCGGAGCTGGCTTACAGTTCAGAGGTTTAGTCCATTGTCATCGTGGTGAAAAACATGGCAGTATGTTGGCAGACATGGTGCTGGAGAGGCAGCTGAGAGTTCTACATCTGGATCAACAGTCACGAGGAAGAAAAAGACACTGGTCTTGACTTGAGCATCTGAAACCTCAAAGCCCACTCTGTGTGACTCACTTCCCCCACCAAGGCCACACTTACTCCAATAGGGTGACAGCTCCAATAATGCTACTCGCTATGAGTCTGTAGGAGCCATTTTCATTCAGACCAATACACACCTTAGCAGGGGTATGCCTCTCTGCTCCATATTGAACAATATATTTGTGGGAACTTGGCATGTTTTTCATATATAGTGACATGCATTAGTTGTGGTGATCCGCTAGAGGTTCTAGAGGACAGAATCAATAGAATAAATATTTATTAAAGTAGATTTATTGGGTTGTCTGACCTGTTACAGTCTAGCTAGTCCAGCAATGACTAGAGAGGCTGAGAGTCCAGAGGTTGTTCAGTCTAGGTGGCTGGATGTCTCAGCAGCTCCAATCTGGTGCTGAAGGCCTCGAGGGTTCCTGGAGAGCTTCTGCTATTCAGTCTGCAGTGGAAGCCTGGGGAAGTTGGTTCTGATATTGGTGAAAGAATGCAACATGATAGGATAAATGAATTCACCAGCAGAGTGAAGGCAAGCAGGCATAAAACAAAGGCCTTTCCCCTATCCCTTTTTATCCGGGCTGCTATTGGGAGGTGCTACCAACATCTAGGATAGGACTTTCCTCTGCTGATAATATAAGCAAGGAAATCTCTCACAGCAGTGCTAAGGAGCTTGCCTTTTAGTTGATTCCAGACCCAGTCAAACTGACAACCAAGGTTAGCCATCACAGGCAGGAAGCAGATTTGGTATCCAGAGATGCAGAAGATGGACGTCACAACAGAAGGTGTTGGAGTAGGTGCTGAGACGGGAAGGAACCAAGAGACAGGGGAAGTAGTTCAGGTGGTGCTGGCAGAGCTGCTTCATCTCCTGCCTGTATGTAGAGCAGTCTTAGAAGGTCTGATGAGTGGGTTCCTTGGGTCTTAGGGTTTTGAAATTGTTGAAGCGGGAGGGCTGTGTTGGGAACACATTAATGGTTGGGTCAAGTTCACAGGAGAGAATGAGAAACGTTTCCAAGTCTGTCCCTATGCAGGTGGTGAGCTTACATGGGCTGTGGAAATGTAAAGCCGGTGAAGTGAAATCTGGGTGGGGAGTCCTTAAATCCTTTTGTTGTCTTTTACGACAGCCTGACTCATGGCATCGAACTGTTCAATCTTTGCTCCCATCCAGTTAAGATGGCACCTTTCATCCTTCCTGGGTGCCTCAGAGGCTGAGGCAGACTTCTGTGGGTGCCTTTAAGACCTTTGCTGGAAAATCATTTCCAGGGCAAGTGACTTGGTGCGAGCAGTCGTTGGGAGAAGGGAATCCATGGCTTCCTGCATTGTCCGCTCTTTCTTCCTGCTGTCCTAATGCCTGGTTCTGTCACTGTGTTATTTCGGAGATGGGTGACATGGCATAATTAAGCAAATTTTAGCAATCCATTCAGCATTTTATATGTCGTCTGTGACTGTTCCGACAGGTGGTGGGTGTGCTCTCACCAGGAAGATGTCACAGCATGTGTAGGATTAAAAGCCACAGGCGATTAGTTCATTTGGTCAACTCTGGAGAACAGGTTGTCAAATTGAGCTTGTTGACCTCTGAGACCGGCCTCATTTTTTCCTTCTAGTCATTCAGTTGATTGTGCTACAGCTTGGTTTGTGCCCTGCAACCGCCACTTACTGCCTGGGCGAAAAGGAACAAATTGCCTTAGTATTTAAGATTCAGTTTCTTTTCGTGTTTAATGTGTATGTGTTTGTGTGGGGGAGTTTGCTTTTCTGTTGGTGTGAGCAACTTGGAGACGAAAAGGGTTTATTTTAATCTTACAACTTTATCTTATCTTAGGCCATAGCCTGTCACAGAGGGAGATCAGGGCAGGAACTCAAGGCAGGAACCTGGAGGCAGGAACTCGGACAATGGGGGAACACTGCTTACTGGCTTGTTCCAAGGCTCACGTTCTTATACAGCCTACCTTTCTTATACAGCCCAGAACTACCTGTCCAGGGGTGGCGCCGCCCACAGTGGACTGGGCCCTCTCACATCAATCGAGAAAATACCACACAGACATATACCCATAGGCCATTCTGAGGGTGGCTGTTCTGCAGTGGAGGTTCCCTCTTCCAGGTGTGTGAAATTGCCAACCAAGGTTAGCTGTGAAAGTGGGAGGACATCCACATGCGTGCGCACTCTTGTGGAGGCCGGAGGTCAGCTCTGGTGTTGTTACTCAAGGGCATCGCTGTGTTTATTGAGATAGGGTCTCTCATGGAACCTGGAGCTGGCTAATCTGTCTACGCTGGCTGCTGGTCATCAACAGCCAGGGATCCACTGTCTCCACCTCCCCAGAGCTGGGGCTGCAAGCACGGACTGCCATACTCAGCTTTTTCAACACAGATTCCGGAGGATTGTACTTAAGGTCCTGATGCTTACCTAGGAAACAGTTTTCTGACTGAGCCCATATCCCCAGCCTGAGACTCAGTTTCTTATTCCACAAATAGCAATGGAAAACATCCTCCTCCTGGGGCTGTGATATCAAATGTCAACCTTGGTGGCTAGAAATGGCTGCTGATCAATAGCTATTAGCTTCCCCCTTCATTTTTAGAGACGAGGACACTGAAGAGACTCGTCTGACATTGACATACTGGCATCTTCAGACATTTCAAATGCTGTTGCATGGCACAAGGGGCAGGCCCACCATTTTTGATGTGCCAGAGAGCAGGAAAAGAGTTAAAGAGGCAAACATGGAGAGGAGGCACATGTCAGTTCAACACAAGGAAGATCTCTCTAATAATCAGCCATGTTCTCATGCACGGGAGCCTATGTAGCTAGGAGCAGTTTGTGTTGGGAGCTTTAAATTAGAATAACACTTCTCAGCAGCCTTAGGACTCACATCTGGGGCCAGATGTCTCTTGGTTGTCAGGGGCTGTGATGCATATTTTAGGATGTTTATCATGAGACATAGCCCCCTGTCCCACCCTCAGTGGCTCTTGCTGGGCATTGTCACCTGTCCCATGGAGTAAAAATAACCCTTGGATAAGAACTCCTATGCCAGAGGCTAGATAACAGCAATAGCAGCCAACTAGAGTCCATCCATTCAGATCAACTCTGTCCTGCACCAAACTGGGTCTCTTTATTTTTATGTATCCTTATTAGCATGCATTAATTATATTATACATACAAATGGGTCTCATGATGACCTTCTCATATGAATATGTTACATATTTTAATCATTTTCATTCCCCTTGTCCTCTATAGCCCTTCCCATTCCCGCTGATCCCTTTCCTCTCCTCAGCTAGCCCGCCTCCATTTTCATGCCTTTGCTGTTGTTGACCCAATGGGTCCATGCTCGCAGGAACGTGAGTGAGGGGTTATTTACAAGAGCACGGGCCACCTACAGTGGCTTCACCTTTCTTAAGTTAGGTTCATAAAACATGAATTCTGGGGGGGGAACTTTTGGAAGTTTTGGGGTAGTCTTTTGGTTGAGATAGTAGCTACCACCATATTATTATGGCGTAGATAATAATGAGGCCCTCCTGGAAGGCCTTATGCATTGGTTCCTCCTACTCCCAAGGTCTTATGGGTTGCTCCCCACCCCAAGACTTTATGGTTTGGTTCCTCACTCTTCAGAAGGCATTATAGGTTGTTTTTTCTCAGAGGCCTTATAGCTTGGTTAATGAGAGTCCCTCTTATAGGGTCTCCACCTTATAGGGTCCCCCACCCCAAAAAGCCTTTATGAGTTGGTGTACTAGCTGATTTTGCATGTCAGCTTGACATAAGCTAGAGTCATCAGAAAGGAATGACCTCAGTTGAGGAAATGCCTCCATGAGATCCAGCTATAAGGCATTTTCTCAATTAGTGATCAGTGGGGGAAGGTCCACTCCATATGGGCGGTGCCATCCCTGGGCTGGTGGTCCTCGGTTCTATAAGAAAACAGGCTGAGCAAGCCATGAGGAGCAAGCCAGTAAGCAGCACCCTTCCGTGGCCTCTGCATTATATCCTGTCTCCAGGTTCCTGCCCTGTTTGAGTTTCTGTCCTGACTTCCTTCAGTGATGGACTACAGTCTGGAAGTATAAGCCACCATTTCCTCCCCAGTTTGTGTTTGGTCATTGTGTTCTGTCGCAGCAGTAGATGCCCTCACTAAGGCAATTGGTCAATGACACGTTGTTCTCTGTGGTTTCTGCAGGTCATGTTAGCGGCTTCCTATTGGTCCCTGCTAGCACCAGCAGTTGAGATGGCCACGTCCTCAGGGGGCTTCGGTGCCTTTGCCTTCTTCCCTGTGGCTGTTGGCTTCACGCTGGGGGCTGCTTTCGTCTACCTGGCTGACCTCCTGATGCCGCACTTGGTGAGTATCATGATCCCCTGGGCTGTAACATCAGGAGCCATTCGGCTCCGGGCAGTACATCTGTTTCTGTTTTGCCTTGATGGATCCATTCATACCTCAGGTAGCTGGTAGATTCTTCTCAGACAAGACAGTAGTGGAAGTGAGTGGCGATTCTTTTCTTAAAGAATGTGCTTGCTCATTAACATGACGCATCACACCCCAGCCACATCTTGCTAAGTTCAGATTGTGAATGTCAGATATGTAAGTTGTACCTGATGTGGTGTGTTACATGTACGTATACACAAGCAACCGGAACTGGGGGAAGGGAGGGCCTTATGGTCCTGGTTTGGGCCTCAGGAGCTGATCAACTCATCAGGGAGGTGACAGTACACCTAAGGACAGTGACAGACATTTACTGGTTCATCACATCTGCACAGGTGCACAGGAAGTGGCTGGGAGGCGGGGAGTCTGGGAGGTTGAGGTTCACTTCTGACGTTTATGGGCCATGTGTCTCTCAGCTCCCGATTTCCTCCCTACTGTGTGAGGCCTGTAGGATCACAACAGCAACAAAAGCATCAGGGTTGGGGAGAATTAGAGCTATTGACTTCTGAGTGGAAATCAGGAGGTGATCTGGGCATCACTTTCTGGCATGAACTACTTGGCCACGCGGAGAGCCAACTCCAGGCTTGTGTGATGGCAGCTGGAAGAAGTCTTTGGCTAAACTCTTGTTACCACGGTGAATGCTATTGGCAGCAGGGGAGGTTGATGCCAGTCACAGGGTGGGATGTGTGTGCTTCACTTACCACAGTCATACTCAACAGGTCTTAGAGGTGGGTAGAAGTACCTCCAAGTTGGTGCCCAGGTTCCCTGATCACGCAGGAAGGGAAGAGGGGAGGAAGAAACTGAGATTGTTTCTTCTGTTAGATTGTGGAGTGGTTGGAGTTAGGGGATGTATGCTTCAGGATGTTGGTGAGACCTCTTGTGTGGGTACTCCCTCTCTACCCCTCCCTCTCCCCTCTAGTCATTCTCCCCCGCCCCGTTTTCTATGCTTAACTTCCTCTTTCTCTCCTTCCCTCCCTTCCTTTCTCTGTCTTTGTCTCTGTCTCTCTCTCTCTCTTTCTCTCTCTCTTTTGAGATAGGTGCTCTCTACGTAGCCTAGGGTAGTCTTGAACTCCCAATCCCCCACTTCAGCTCCCAGTTGCTAGGATTTCAGGCCTGAGCAGCCATGCCCAAGCCTTCTCCTGTATCGCCTTAAATTACCAACTAGAGAAAGAAAAGAGTGACCTCATGGGACCTAGACTGCTGGGCCCTGGGGCCGTCATGAGGCTTCTGTCACTTGCGGAGGAGACACATTTAAGCACATTGCCTGAACCAGTTGGATGTGATGGCTGCGTGGACGACTGTGATAATATCCCAAGGAAACACCATCTGTCAGCTGTTTTCTCATCACAGGAAGCTTGAATGACGGTGCCTGTTTCTGCCCCCTGGACGTTTGGCGTCCTCGCTGTCAGATGTGACTACTGGTGGCTTTTAGAGGCTGTCACGGGAGCTGCTTATTCTGCTCTGAAACCCATCTAGCTATGTTTGAACTTCTTATTGGAAGATTCCCTACTCGTCCTGCAGGAAGGTTGTGAATGCAGTGGCCTGAACTCCCAGGCAGGGGATTGACGTGGCTCCGTGGCTCCGTGGCTCCGAGTGTTTCAGTGGCTCCGTGGTTCAGTACAGCCTGCGCTTGCCTCCCATTCTTCTCGCTCACTGGGGCTACCCAGGCTCCTAAACCAGTCTCTCATTAAGAGCCCTTCCTGTCATGATTGGTCTTCATTCCTGGGGCCTCGGGAGAGATGGGACTGGTAGACATCAGGCTTAGTACCAGGTGTGTTTGAGCAGCTGCCTGAGCAGAGGGGCGTTCTCTGGGCAATGTAAATAGCTGCTGGCCGGTTTGCCCTGGGCTACGGGCTCTGTTGTTGTTGTCGTCAACCTTTGGTTCCCGTTTGTTTTCATATATGCTTTAGATAAGGACAGAGCTGCTCCCTGGGTTGAGCTCTGGATAGATAATAACATCAGAACTGGCTGTGGAGAGGAGGCTCAGGGTTATGGGGTGGGGTTGGGGAAGGGTTGAGATCAGAGACACCCAACCGTCAGGACCCAGACCTTGCCCGTTGGCAGAAGACTCAGTAAACATCTGTTCTGGGGCACTGGAGAAAATATTAATTGCCACGGTTAATGTGAGAAGGGGAGCGAACACGTCTCAGAAGGTCTCATAAATAGGCAGGCTTTGTTTCTAATTGCCCCCGCTCCTGAATACAGATGTCCACGGAGTCATGCTCAGAGACAGCCTGCTGCCCTGCGCTGCGAGGCCAGCTAAAGGTTTCCCTCTGTGTCACTGTTAATTTGCTTCCCCGACCTAAAAAGGGCTGCAGCTTGGCCCTTCCGCAAGTGCCATGTGGAGTGTGAATTAATGGGTTTTGATACGGAGTCCCTGTGGTTCTATGGTATCGATTGAGCGCAGGCAGGGAATGAACCTTCCCAGGGCAGCAAGGCTCGATTCCCTGAAAGCTGACTGCTCCTGGAATTTGGGAGCCAACCATTTTTGAGGCTGGGGGGTGGGTTGGGGGGGTACATTCAGCTGAAGCCGCTTCAGTTTTTTAGTCATGGAACCTTACCGCGGAGTCAGAGTGGGCAGGAGATGGCCCTGGAGGAGCAGAGGGGAGGAGGAGGAGCCCGGAAAGCCCTTGACTTTCCCATGCATGCGTGTGTGCCTAGGAATGGAATCTTGTTTTTGGGTTTCTCGAGAAACAAATGGTAACGGTGCCTGTGTTGGTGCTGCCTGCTCTTTTCAGCTTGCTTCTGTCTTGGCCCACTTACCCTGAGGAGACACAGGCTCTCTCCTTCCCTCCCTCCTCTCCTTGGGTGTCTGACATCTTAGGGAGACTAAGTAAGAGACTGCAGTGGGAAGAAGTAGCAGTTGCTGCGGCTCTCTGTGGTTTTCTCCTGTCTGTGAAAACTTGGCCTAAGTCTCTCCTGAGCAGGCTCGGGGTGGGAGTGCTGGAGATCAGCTTCCTCCTGGATTTAAAGGAGTCCCCAGTCACAGGTCTATAGCTTCTCACTGCGATGGCCAAGAAGATGGTCTTAGTGAGAACTCAACCGAGTGGAACAGGCCCAACACTCATGCTGTGGTCAGTTTTTGGTGGGCCAGAGCTGCTTCTAGGAACCACACATGATTAATGTCCAAAGTGAGACGTCACAAGGGCAAGCTTTGACAACCAGAGGGTTGTTTGCTCGTACCTTTCTCTTTTGTAGATTTTTTCCACCACTAGCATGCCCGTTCTAATTTGCAAAGAACAAGAGAGAAAAGAGCGCCTTTGTGTGTGCGGCTCACAAGGGTATGGGGTAAAGCTGGTACCATGGGGGAGCCTGATTGGAGCTACAGGGAAGTGAGACATGGTCCTCACCCTCAGCCATCCCAGCTCACTCTTCCTAACGTTTCCTTGAGGGTTGAGATATGGGCTCCCGCCTCCCTCTGTGAGGTGCACTTTGAGCTGGCGTATTGTTGGCATTTAGCTGGGCCGATGGGAGCCTCTGCAGCCAATGGGACCCTCTGCAGCCATGGCTGGTTCCTTCCTGATAGGGACATGGTTGTGCCACTAGAAAAGTCTGGAATGTAGGGTGAACTTTTACAGTCCCCGGTCAGGGAAGGATGCAGCTTTGCAAGGGGACCTCTTGGTTACCTGTCTGCATGTTTGTATTATCTTGTTTCTGCAATGAACTTCACTAGGCCAGGTGACCAAACAGCAAGGATTTATTTATTTTTCCTTCCTTGGAGGCTGGAGGTCCAAATGCCCAGTGTCCCCATGACTGGTTAGTTCGGAAATCCCTTGCTTTGCTGTTGGGCTGTTGGATTGCCATATTCTCTCTGAGCCCTCTTCTGCATAGGAGATCCTTCCTGGTGTCTCTATGTGTCCAGATTTCCTCTACAAGGATGCTGTTGGGCTGTTGGATTGCCATGTTCTCTCCGAGCCCTCTTCCGCGTAGGAGATCCTTCCTGGTGTCTCTATGTGTCCAGATCTCCTCTACAAGGATGCCACTCAGTTTGGTCCATGGCTCTTTTGGTGCTGTGGTAATTTAGCCATATTTTTTTCAACTTTTTTTTTAAAAGATTTTTTTTTTCGTTTTACATACCAACCACAGTTCCCGCTCCCTCCCCTTCTCCCTCCCCTCTCATCTTCACCCTACCCAACCCCCCATCCACTACTCCTCAGAAAGGATAAGGTCTCACATGGGGAGTCAACAAAGTCTTAAATACCAAGTTGGGGCAGGGTCAAGCCCCTCCCCCCTGTATCTAGGCTGAGCAAGGTATCCCATCATAGACAATGGACTCCAAAAAAAAAACAGTTTATGCACTGGGAATAAATCCTGGTCCCACTGCTAGTGGCCCTACAGACTGCCCAAGCCACAGAACTGTCACTCATGTTCAGAGGGCCTAGTTAGGTCCTATGCAGGTTCCCCAGCTATCAGTCCAAAGTCAGTGAGTTCCCATTAGCTTGGGTCAACTGTCTCTGTCGGTTCCCCCATCATGATCTTGACCCCTTTGCTCATGTAATCCTTCCTCCCACTCTTCGACTGGACTCTGGGAGCTCAGCCCAGTGCTTGGCTGTGAATTTCTGCCTCTGCTTCCATCAGTTACTGGATGAAGGTTCTATGATGACAATTAGGGTAGTCATCAATCTGATTACAGGGGAAGGCCAGTTCAGGCACCCTCTCCACTATTGCTAGGAGTCTTAACTGGGGTCATCCTGGGAGTTTCCCTAGCAACAGATTTCTCCTTACTCTATAATGGCTCCCTCTTATCAGTCCTCTCTTTTAAAATCCCATCTCTAGACAGTCACATTGTGAGGTGCTGGGGTTAGGATTTTAGCATACAAAATTTGGAGGGGCTTGATTCATCCCAAGAGAGCATCTCTGAAGTTTCTGTTAAATTTATTTAATCAGATAATTAAATGTATTATTTATGTGTGTGTGCACACGCACATTGTGAGTGTGTGGATATCAGAGATCAACTCTGAGTGTTGTTTCTTAGCCACTGCCCACCTTCACCTTAGTTTTTTTTTGGGGGGGGCTCACATTGTTTTTTGAGACAGGGTCTCTAACTAGGATCTGGGGGGCTCGGTAATTCAACCAGGCTGCCAGCTAGCATACTCCAGGGATCCAGGCATGACAGAACTTTACTGATGGATCCATCTCCCCAGCCCTTTGCAGTTTCTCTTGATACTTGCAGGGTTAAGCTAGAGAGATGACTGGGGTAGAGGAAGCTCTTCCTGTGGATGCTGTCATAGGCCACCAGGCAGGCACAGTACGTTCTTAACCAAAGCCCTCTCTGGGCATCATGTCCCTAAGCACTTCCCGGTGGCTGCGTGGGGGTTCCCTGAGGGGCCTGCCGTGCCGAGGAATCTGTGACTCCAATTAACATTCCACTCCTGAGTGGAGAATCAGCATGTGTGTGACAGTGGAGGTCCTGGTGGGGGAGGGGGCGGCGGACGTTAGGAAAGGCTTCCTGTTCACAGAGCCTCAGAGACTGAGGTGCTCTTGGTCCCCTGAAACCCCAGGTCTTTCCTCTAGGTGAAGCTTTAGGGAGTTGGCATGCCTGGTATTTTTTCACGGTTAGGAATGGCATAGCCATGGTGGAGGCAACTTCTCCAGCTCTTGGGGATACCTATAGCATCCTGTGGCTCCGAGAAGTGTGGTCACATACAGCTTGGGGTTCTGTTGGCATGAAACAACTTCCTAATGTCGAGGCCTTACTGACTCATATAAAAAAAAAACAGTGATTTAGGCTGGGGATGTCCTTATGGGTTCACTCCCCAGTACCACAAAGCAGCAACAGCGCACAAACCAAAAAGCCAAACAACTTAACCATTCTGTGGCCATGTATGAGTGCCCGTATGGATATTGGAACACCTGCCATGGCCTCCCTTTCTTCCGTCTATGTGCTGTGCTTTCTGGAGCGGGCAGTATTGATGGCTCTGTGTCTGTAATGCTTGTGCTTTAGCTGCTTCTGTTGTCCTGGCTCACTGAGACGTCACAAGAACAGGCTGAGGCTTTGCAGGCGGAGGACTAGGAGGTTTCAGGACTGCCTGCTCTTTTAGCTTTCCACCAGGGTATGAAAATATGCCTGGACAGTGAAGTTTGTTCCCAAAGGAGCCAGAGTGGGACAGGTGTAAGCACACACAGACACACACACACACACACACACACACACACACACAAATGAACTTGCTGAGGGAGACTCCTCAAGCACTGAGTGGTTCTTGTCGCCATAGGTGGGGCTTTTAAAATGTGAACATGGAATCTGTTAGGACCTGTGCTCATTCGCCCATCTTTTCATATGTCAGGCTATAAAGTCGTGCCTGGTTGGTTCTATTGCCACTGCTTGAGTCAGGCAGCCTTTCAGGCACCACCATCGAGTTACCCAGAACCTGTGGGTGGTTGGGGTGGCAGAGACGACGTGGGGGTGAGTGCAGAGACGCCGAGAATGCTCTTCAGTTAATGGCATACCCTCTTACTCTTCATGGGAACTGGGACAGGTCTGACTTGCCCACAGGCTGCAGCTCTCTCTCTGTTCAGGTGGCAGGTGCTTCACGGAACACACCTCCCTTGCTGTGTCTTGCTGCTCATCAGATCTCAGATTGATTGGGCCAAGGAGTCAGAGTCCCAGGGAGTTGGAGGGGAAAGAGCCAGTGTCAGGAAAGAAATGGACAGTGAACTTTTGGGACAGAGAGGAAGTTTGGCCAGTTTGTAGGGAAAGAGGGGACAGTTAAAGCCACTGGGATGTCATTCTCTCTCTTATGCAGCCTTGGGGATGCTCTAGGGTTAGGTGGAAGAGATGGGATTTGTCTTGGAGACAACCCACGAATCGGATCACAGCCATTGTGCTTTGGAAATTCCCTTTTCCAAATACACAGGTGAGAAGTAGGAGGGCTGCCTCTGCCTTGATGTGCATGAGGTGGAGAGTCGTGAATTCATTATGCAGACCTTAAAACCATTAAACATAATAAGATAATGACAGCGGTTAGCAACGGTTGCACAGGCCAGTGGGTTCTTGTTTCTTCCTGCTGAAGGGCTGGGGGCTGGGTGTATGTGTGTGTCCTTCTTGCTGTGCATGTGACCCTTACTTGGTGTGGTCAAAGAAGGACCTGGAACAGAGTCAAACTGGTTGCCCTCTGGTGCCCCATCCCTGCCCCGCATCTCTTCAGCAACATCCTTCCTTGATTGTAGCCATCCTCACTTTCTCCTTTTAGGATTGGACAGTGCTCTCTGGACCAGTATCTGTACCAGGCCAGCTTTAGCCAAAAAGCCAGAGTTGCTGCTCACTCTGAAAGCTGGGACTGGCCCTCGTGCATATCCAAACTTGTGCCAAGAACAGGGCTGAAGCTGAGGTCTCTTCCAGCTGGCATGGTGGATTCTAGGTTTCTCTAAACGTTAACTTGAACGTAAACATAAAATGCAAAACATAATACAAAGGAGCGGTAGAATGTCACCGGGGAAGCCGCAAAGAAACAAGCCCTGAAGCCTGTGGTTGAGATAAGCATCCTTTAGAGCCGAAGATCTGCCTCCATGAAACAAGGGCTCACCTGGGTGGTCACCCACTCTGATCCCTTGGCCACAACATTTTAATTAGCAGCTTGCTTTCTGCTGGTCTTCAGAAAACTGGAGGTCAGGCACGTGTTCCCATGAGTGGTCATGGACACGCATGTGGATGCATTCACATACACATTTATAGTTACATATGGCACACACACACATACACACATACACACATATGCTTTCACATGCACACTGATGGGCGAGTGTACACACACCTGGGTCTTCAGGGTGGCACCGTCCTGTCAGACCCATGGACTAAGGACGACCTACTGCCTCAGAGAATGGCAGTGGTTACAAAATGCAGAAGAGTGTCTCGGGACAGGCTGACAGAAGCAGCCTAAGGCGGAAACTGTTGTTCAGCCCTGGGACCTAGAAGTCCCAAGGAACAGCCTGGACTTGGCCGGTGTCAGCTCCAGGCATGATGTGTGCAGTCGTGCTTTGGTTGTACAGCCTGAGGCAGATCTGAGAGCAGCATGCTGTCCTGAGCTCCGAGACAGTGTGGGTTTCCACGGTCTTCTGGAGAAGCAGAGTGCCGTGCCAGGTTCTTTGAGGACCTTACTTATCCTTTCACAACACAATCCTGAGGACAGGCAAGGCAGATGCCACCTAAGTGTGTCCCAGCTGTCCTTCAGCTCACCCTGCTGAAATGGAACACCAGTCTGGGGGCTTCAATAGCACACAGTATCAATGTCCTGGCTGATTTGATTACAGGTAAGGGCCATATCTTCCCAGTTTGCAGATGGCTACCTTCCCATTGTGTCTGTACACGAGGCAAGGCAGAGAGATGGTGAGCCTCCAGTGGGTCTTTTCTCATTAATACACTAATCTTTTCATGAGAACCCCGCCAATATGACTTCATATAACCGACTCACCCCCTCTAGAGGCCGCTCGTGGCATTGCACACTGCTGTGCTTCAACATAGCAGTCTTCTTTGGTGGGTAAATGACATGGCAATTTATCATGTATAAAAAATGTATAAAAAATTTACCATGTATAAAAAATGTGAAGATTTCCCTTCATCCATCTTTAGGGCATAAGAGCGCTTTGTGAAAATTTCCAAACAGAACTCCAAATGGACAGCTGTCTGGAAATGGGCAGCTCTCTCTGGCTAGCAGGAAGAGAGCTGTGCTGTGGTCTTTCAGTGGAATAGAGTTGATGCTACTCTTTGTGTTAAGCTCTATTTGCTCTGAAAGTAACAGCTGGTCCAGTCTCCTTCTGGCAGTGCGCTCATGGCTTGTAATTTCTCATTCGATACGTTTAACATTGTGTTTTAAATTTAATAAGCAACAGAATTAGGTTTTGCCTTTTTTATATTGGTGTTTGGACATACATGTTTGCATGTGTGTGTGTGTGTGTGTGTGTACATGAGTGTATAGAGGCCAGAAGTCAGCCTAGGGTATCTTCTACAATATTTCCCACTTTTTTTTTTTTTTTTTTTTTGAGATGTCTCTCACCGAACCTGAAGTTCATGAGTTTGGCTAGGCTGTCTGGCCAGTGAACCCCAGAGATCTTCCTGTTTCTGGCTCCCCAGTGCTGTGGTCCCTCGCCTGACTCCTTTATGTGGTGGCTACCCGTGAAGCTCAGTTATCAAGCCTGTCCCACAAGCACTGTTCTGAGCTGTCTCCCTTGCCCTGGGCTTGCTTTGTGTCTCACCTGAGCTCAGTCTCCTGATGGGGCGTTTAGCTAATTTCTCCTTCACACGACGATGGCAATGCTCAAATTCGTGTCCACTACCTCACTGTTCTCCATTGCCTTTGAGATTTTGTTCTTGCTATTGCTCTTCTGGGGCTCTTACCCTGCAGTCTTCCGTTCTGTTTTTTCTACTGGATATAAGACTGTATAACCCGGGGTTGAGGAGATGGCTGGGTGAGTAAGAGCCCTTGTCACACAGCATGAGGACCTTATTTCAAATCCTCAGCACCCTTGTTAAAAAAAAACAAAACCAAAAATAGATGTGGTTAACACACACATCTCATCTTAGTGCTGAGGGTGATGGAGACAGGAGGATCTCTGGGGCTTGCTGGCTCCAGGTGCAGTGAGAAACCCTGTCCTAGGGAATAAGGCAAAGTGTGGTAGAGCAATTCCTGATGTCATCCTCTAGCCTCTGCGCATGCGCATGGGTGCAGGTACTCCCCCCCCTGCCATGTATGTATTCAATACTCTCTCTCACACACACCTCTTTGTGTTATATTTTGTGGTTGCCATGGCGATCTCTGCACCATTAATCATTATAGCTTACCTTGAGTTAACACTGTGTGCCATTTCTTATGTGATATTAGAATTGCCTAATAATAGGCAGCTTCCCTTTCCCTCCTGGGTCCGTTGTGTCATTTTTGCCACACATTTTATGTATTCAAGTGTCCTAAAGCAGTCAGCACATGGCTGGCACTTTGGCTTCCAACAATCCATTACCTTTAAAGGAAACTGTGAAATCATGCATTCTGCCTTTTGCAGGATCACAGCCCCGGGCAGTCCATCCACCAATTCCCAGAAACGTTTTATTGCCCTTTCATCTATTACTTTATTGAGCCTGAAACAAAAGTCATGATGAATTTAATTTAAATCATTGCTCCAGATTCTTTGTAAGAGATCTTGGCCTAACCATTTTTTTCTTTTCTTTCCACTCTTTGACCCCTCTGGTCTTTCAAATGGGGCCAGTTTGACTGTAAGGCCATTGTGTGTGTGTGTGTGTGTGTGTGTGTGTGTGTGTGTGTGTGTGTGTTGGGGGCAGTAATGGTGCATGGATGTGTGTGTGTGCCTGTGTGGAGCCCTGAAGGTTGACTTTGGGCACCTTCCTTCATCACTGTCTACCTTAGTTTTTGAGGCAGGGTCTCTCGCTGAACCAGTTCAGCAAGACTATGAAGTCACAAGGATCTTCCTGCCTCTACCTTCTTACTGCTGGAATTGCAAGTATGTGTTGCTGAACCTGGCTTTTACGTGAGGGTTGCTAGAGGTTCAAGCCAGGTCATGCTTGTGTGGCAAGCCCTTTGCCCACTGACCCATCTTCCCAGCCCGTAGGGTCATTTCGAAGGAAAAGCCACATACATTTCTGAACAAAAGTTTCCATTTTTCCTTTTTGTTCTTTATCTTTTCTCCTTTTTTCGGTTTAATGTCTGCTTCTGAAATAGCGGCGGCGTCCTCGCTGCATGCTTTTGAAGACTTTAATTAGCCGACACTGGAATGACCCTGATGTTTAGCGGGGTGTTGCCGCGGATGGCAGGACTCAGAGTAATTGGATGATAGCTGCGTCACCGGCTGATTCACACAGTCACCCGAAGGTGTCACTCCAGAGAAGGCGACTAGATTTAGCTTCGCTTCAAGGGTTCTAAAGCATTGTTCCAGCTGTCCCATCGCTTCTCAGTTTCAAGGAAACTGCTTACATTGAGAAAATCACCTCTTGGCAACAATGGGATTAAGTGCTCTTTGAGAGATTCTGTATTCTGAGGCTTGGGTGTATGTTAGAAACAGAAATGACATGCTTTTAAAACTCCAGCTTTCTGAAGCTCTCCCACCCTGAAGGTCTCTTTCCAGGGAGCTGGAGCAGAGCCAGGACTCTGCATTTTTACCAAACGTCCCAGAAGATTCTGATGTAGGAAACCCATAGACTTGCTGTGTCCAATGGATTGTATTTAACAATTTTAACAAAGAGGTATTTTGTCCTGTTTATTATTTTATTTTCTTTCAAGAGAGTGTAGAGGCAGCATAGGCATTATTGATTCACGATGCAGGTGATGACCCTGTCCAGAAGATATATGAGCTTCACTGAGTCTGACAGCATCTTGATAGTGGGGCAAGGACAGAACCCAGGCTTCCCACCGGCTCTCCTCCACCTCCTGTTCCATGGACCTCGGGTGGTGATGCTGAGATGTAATGGCTCATATTGGTCATCAGCTTGACAGAATCTAGAGTCACCTAGGAGACATATACCTGGGCATCTTTTACAAGGAAGTTTCTAGATTGGGTTGGTTGAGGTAGAAAGCCCTACTGTAGTGGTGCAAGACACCATTCTTTGGGCAGAATCAAAAGGAGTGAGCTGAGCACCAGCATGCATCTCTCTCTGCTTCCTGAGTGTGGATGTGGAGTGGCCAGTCACCCCAGGCTCCTGCTGCCATACCTCTCCCGCCATGGTGGACTGGACCCTCGGATCATAAGCCAAAATAATCCTTCCTTCAACTGTCTCCGTTACAGCAACAAGAAGAGTAATGGATGAATATCGTCTGAGATGGGAAAGCACCCTCTGCATTTTTCTCTCTCTCTGTAGCTGCCCTCCTGGTGTAGAAATACCATCCTGTGGGGTGTTTTGTTTAGGGTGATTTATGACTGAGACTGCCTTAGCAAGAAGGTGGTGCCCATTAGACCATTCTGACTATATAATACTCTTGCCACTGCAAGGTGCCATTCCCTGGGCTTGGTGTCAGAGGGAAGATCGGGTTTCTGTGTAGGCTGTGATGTTGTCTAGGATACTTATGTCTCTTAACCTGGCAGTACGTACTTAGATAGTTCAGAAGGGTGAGAGACGATACCAAGGCCCAGTTGGAAGATTGGATGGTGGCTTTGGGTGGTGGCATTGATTGGTAGACCAGGCATGTGCTGTGTCTGTTAATGGCAGTGGATGCTGGTGGAGAGGCTCACAGGAGATGGGGAATTGGCTACTTGTTCTTCAGGCACCTGGAACTGGAGAGACGCCTACACGGTTGGTGAGGGCGCTCCATGGCATGGGGAGATTTGACACTTGACTGAGTGAGATAGTAGCTGGCCCAGTTTGGTTCGGAGCTTGTCTCCAGACCAGAATCAAAAGAATGTGCCAGGCAGAGAGCTATCTGAGACTAAGAGTGGGAAGAGCCTGGGTGGGCCTCAAAAGCTGGCCAGACCCTTTGGGACTCAGTGAGGCAATGTGGGCCCCAAGGCTGCCAGTATCTGTCTATAACGTGGCTGCCTCAGTGTCTCGTGGGTACATAGACAGCTGATGTGTAAGAGAACAGATCTGATAGGCTAATTGTACCAGGAGAGGGAGAGAGGACTAATGTATCCACAGCACTGGAGGCGCAGGCCACTCGTTTCTCCCGTCAGGTCAGGTCAAGGTTTACTGGCTGCTTCCTCCTGAAGGAAGGGGCTTCCAAGAGACCAGGCTGAGGCTCTGTCCGCTCAGGGGTGGAGACTGCAGGAGAATGAGCTGAGGTGACCCGAGAGGGTTCTGTGTGTGTTGTGTGGGAGAGGCAGGCTCTGCAGAGCATGAATAAGGGTGAACTGCAGGCTGGTGTGGGTGAGCTTCAGGCTGGTGTGGGTGAGCTGCAGGCTGGTGTGGGTGAGCTGCAGGCTGTTGTGGGTGAGCTGTAGGTTGGTGCTGGTGAGCTGCAGGCAGGAATGGATGAGTATGCACATGGGAGTGTTAGACATTAGGGCATCTGCCTGTGTGATGTGTGCACTTGTGCTGTGTGTGTGGGCAGTGCCAGAGGGACTTGCTTTAAGGCTATGGTGAAACTTAACCTCTCTGAGGAATGAAGCAGTGGAGACAGGCCTGCCCTGCATGCCAGACCCCTGAGGGCTGCTTTCATAATACTCCAATCAGCCACCTCACCCTATGACCCTGTGATGTCATTCTGAAGGGATTGGTCAAATACAGCCCAGGGCCACATCAGCTACATCCCTCCATTTACCTGACGCCAAAGTCTACCGTCATGTGATGGGTTGGTGTGCATGCTCAGTCGGCATCCCTGGGGAGTGGGTCCCAGGAACCCCCTCACCAAACATGCACAGATACTTAAGTCCCTAGTATAAAATGACATAGTGTTCACATATAAGCCATACCTAGCCCTGTGAGCTTTAGTTTGCCTGTAGGTTACCAGAAGTACTGACTGCCGAGTGAATGTCTGTCAGGCAATGGTGCTGTGTAGGCAGCGGCAGGGGAGCCTCCAGTGTTCACTACAGATGCATGTTACAGACTGAGCCACACAAGGGAACAGATGGGAGGGGAAGAGAGCAGAAGAGGCGGGACCTGTAGGTTGATGGGGGAGTGTGGATGGGACACTACACATCCTGTCCACGCAGTTCTTTCATTGGCGTGGGTTGATAAAGTGCTTGCTCAGCCACAGGTTCAAACTTTGCTTTGGAACTTTCTGGAATTTACCCTTTCCAAATTTCTCTCCTTTCCCCTCCCCATTACAAATATCTGATATGTGACCCCTGTGGGGTTGTGATCCTCAGGCTGTGCTTACCACCCTACCCATCCCTTCTCTTCACCCCATACTTCCCTTCCCCGTCCCCTCCTCCTATCTCTCCCTCCTTTCCCACTTCCTTCTTTTCTTTCTAAGGTTGTAACTTGTGGCCCAGGCTGACCTAAAACTCTTCATCCTCCTGCCTCAGCCTCAAATGTGTGGGAATCTGTGAATATATTATAAAAAGATAGATTGCTTTTAATTATGTAAATATGGGGGCGCATTCAGAAAGGCCAGAATCAGATTCCCTGGTGCTGGAGTGACAGGCAGTACTGAGTGGCCTGGTGGGTGTCAGGAACTGAAACACCCTCCTCCAAGAACAGTAACCCCTCTCAGCTGCCCAACCATGGCTGCAGTTCCTTCTGGGAATATTTCTGACCTGTGGTTGATTGACTCTGCGGTGCAGAACCCGCAGATACAGGTGGCTGATGGTAGTTGAGGCAGAGGTATTTTACTCTCTGCACTACGCAGAAGCAGCTGCTGGCCCTGATATCCTACTTCATCCCTCCTCTCTGTACTTCCCTCTCCACTGTCCAGGATGCCATCATCTCCTGCCCCACGTTATAATCTGCAGCATAATTCACAGTTTGAGAGTCTAGTCTTGAGTCTGACTTTAACCCCTCCAGGGGATCCTAGTGCCCTCAGTCACAAGCTTCACCAGTTCACTGCTCTGGCCCTTGATGTGCTCCACAGCCTCTTCTCTCCCACGCTTGCCACCTACAGCACCACGCTTGATGTCCTTGCTCTCCACCAGCCTTTGCTCCAGGATGCCCCCTCTGCCTTGAGCATCGTCCCCGTGCTGTCCATCATCCTCTTCCCCGTTTATTCTTCAGGCTGTGGTCTGTATGCCCCTCTCTCAGAGGTTCCCAGTTTTACCTGTGACTTGGGTCCACTCTGTACTTATCCAGGCCCTTGTCTTCCTGTGTGGCCCTGGATACCTGTGTCCTGTGCAAAGCAGAGACACCCTGTCCTGTATGCTTCTGTTACTGTGCTAAAACTGGTATCAAAAGCAATCTGGGGAAGAAAGGGTTTATTTCATCTTCAGGTTATAGTTCATCACTGAGGGAAGCTGAGGTAGGGACTTGAAGCAGAAGCCATCAGTGGAACACTGCTTGCTGGCTTGTTCAGTTGGCGTCTTCGCATAGCTCAGGGCCATATACCTTGGGATGACATCTCTCTCAGTGGCCTGGGCTTTTCTACAGCAAGAGCATACCTCTCAGACATGGAGGCTCCTGGCCAATCTGATGGAGGCGGTGCTTCAGCTGATGGCCCCTCTTCCTGGGTGACTCTAGGTTTCTATCTGATTGGCAAGTGAAGCTAACTGTGGTACACACTGAGGTCTGCCTTGGTTCCTGCTGGGTCCTGGCTAGCAAAGGGTCCGTCGTATAACGGATCTTCAGGAAGTATCTGATGGATGAACAAGTAAACAGGGATATTGAGATTTCCATTAAAAGTCCCTCTTTTCCATTCATAAGCTGAACAGCGCGAGGGAGCAGCTCTGTGCCCTTTGCAATTGACCACTTTTTTATCACTCCAAACAAGAGGCTCAGATAATTAAACATGCAGGGGAAGAAAAATGTGAATTTTAATGTGAACATTGAGTGTGTTCTGTGGTGGTTCATGCCTTATTTACTTTCGTAATTATATTTGCCTAAGAAGCTAAAAGACCTCTGCCACTTGTAGGCGGTGCTTTTTGAGCCAGAAGGGAAGGCAGGGGAGCGGGGAAAATTGTCTGTGTTGCTTCAAACAACACTGATGCTGGGACCTCCCCGCTGGAAAGTCACATTTTCTGTAGCCAGGTTAGGTGTGTGTGTGTGTGTGTGTGTGTGTGTGTGTGTGTGTGTGTGTGTACATACATGCATATGTGTGTATGTGCATCCTTCCTCATGACTACACAGGTGCCTGCCACCAAAGGCTGCATCTCACTCTCTTCATCCAGGCCTTGGACTTTGGATGAGTTGTTACCATTGAGATCTTATTTATTATGGAGGACTTATTAGTGAGGGGGAGGATTTCTCTGCAGAGGATTGTGGGCAGGGGCAGTCTCAGGAGGAAGGAGGAAGAGCCCTGGCCGTGTGGGTTTCAGACTTTGTTGTTCTGAGACAGGCTAGCCCAAGCTGATCTTAACTCCTGGTCCTCCTGTCTCCTCTTCCTGGGTACTGGAATTCAGGCATGCGCCACCAACTAGCACGCAGTTTCATGTGCAGAGTCCAGGCCACATGCATGCTGGGTAAGCACCTATCAACTAAGCTACGCTGCCAGTCCCAGATTGCAATCTTGGACCCCAGGAGGATTATCTGTGGATCTGTCACACTTCAAGAGCCAGGTTCCACTCCATGATCTGAGCAGTGGTCCTCAACCTTCCCAGTGCTGCGACCCTGTAACACAGGTCCTCATGTTGTGGTGATCCCAACCATAAAGTTATTTTCTTTGCCACTTCTTAACTGAAATTTTGCTACTGTTATGAATCGTAATGTAAATATCTGTGTTTTTCAATGGTCTTTGGTAACCCCTGTGAAAGGGTTGTTTGACCCCCAGAGGTTGAGAACTTGAGGCTCCCAGGGCCGGGCACCTGCGTCTTAACTGAGGTCACCAGTGGTCTCAGTGTTTCACCGAGTGAGAGGAACCTGGAAAAGTTGGAAGGGCGGATGACAGCACAACAGGTTCCCCGGGGGCTGTAGTGCCAGGGTGGCAGCCATGGAGTGGGGAAGCCATGGAGGGGGGCATGTATCGGGAGCCATGGGGGTGGGGGTAGTACTGAGAGCAGGGCTCTAGAACTCTCCCATCATCTCAAGGCCTCCTCAAATACAATATGTAACATGGGAATGAAATTGGCATCACATACAATTACCCATAAAGCTAAATGGTTCAGCGGCATTCAGCAGTCCCCAGTTCCCAGTTCTCTGCAGCCAACACAGCCACCCAGTCCCCACACCCCAAGAGAAGTCCACTCCATTAGACCTTTGCTTTGTGTCCCTTTCTATCCCCCACTCTTGCCTACTACTGACTGGCCTCATTCTTTTTACACTTATGTATTGATTTTATATGTGTGTGTGTGTGTGTGTATGTGTGTGTGTGTGTGTGTGCATGTCATGGCATGCATATGGAGGTCAGAGGACAGCTTGCAGAAGTCTGTTCTCTTTCTACCATGTGTGTTCTGGGACTCGAACTCAGGTCCTCAGTCTTGGCTGCAATCACCCTTACTCCCTGAGCTGTCTCACTGGCCCTTCAGAGCGATTTCTAGAAGGTTTGAGTGAGCTGACATATTTCATTGATTCTGAACGGCATCAGTTCATACTGTGTCAGCTTTAAAATTGGGCTTCATCTTGAAGGCGATGGTGGGTGTTACGGTTTGGAAGTAAAATGTTCCCTACAGGTTCAGCTGGTGGCCCCATTTTGGGAGGGTCCAGACCTTTGAGTGTTATATCCTGACCTAGCTTCCAGCCCTGATCTCTGCTTCCTGATGTGCCCAGATGTGAACAAACCGTGCCACACAC
Organism: Myodes glareolus; assembly: GCF_982192425.1. Lineage (NCBI taxonomy): Eukaryota > Metazoa > Chordata > Mammalia > Rodentia > Cricetidae > Myodes > Myodes glareolus. The sequence continues at coordinate 9,028,194 of NC_142034.1, forward strand.
CCCCATCAGAGGCTTTGTTGGGCCAGCCACCACGACTGACTGAACCTTCTGGAATGGTGTTGATGGGGAGTGTCCTGCAGTATTCCAATGAGAAATGTATCCCAGAGGCTCATATTTGAACATTTGTTGCCGATTGGTGACACTGTTTGGGGTGGGGTTCAGTTGGTGCAGCCTTGCTCAAGGACGTATGTCACTGGGGCGGGCTTTGGGGGTTCATGGCCTCACCTTACTTCCAGTTCACTCTCTGCTTCGTGCTTGGGATTGAGGGTGTGAGCTCTGAGCTTCCAGCTCTGACCACCATGCCTTCCATTGTCAGGTCTTCCCACCATGATGGACTCTTACCTCTTTGGAGCCATAAGCCAATATAAACCCTTCCTTCCATAAGTGTCTTTGGTCGTAGTGTTTTATCTCAGCAACAGAAAAACAACAATACCGGGTCAAAATAAACTTCTCTTCCTTGAAGTTGTGGTGTGAGGCATTTTGTCACAGTGATGAGAAAAGCAGCTAGCACCCTGGTCGTCCTTTAGCTGGCTGCCTGCTTTTCCTTCTCGGTGTCTCCTTGAGTAGTGGCGTACGTATAGTAGAAGGTGTCCGGAAATCAGTGTGAAGGGAATTATACAGGTTAGGTCAGCACCGCAGCCATCTAAGACTTCAGCAGCTGCCGGCCAACATGTCCCCATCATTTCCTTTGTGACATCAAGCAGAAAGCGTTTGGTGTGATACCACCGTCCTTCTCTCTGTCCAGCAGTCTTTTACTCTCCTCTGCATGTATGTCACCATCTGTGCCCAGAGGCCTGCACTTTGCTTTGTCTCCACCCCCCCCCACCCCTACCGCACTGGTACAACCTCTCTTTGGGACCTGGCACAGGAGAGTCTGACGACCCTGAGGCTCTGACCCCATCTTCCTTTGTCTCCCGCACTGTGAGCACCATCTGGTTGTACACACGATCCCGCTTCCCAGACTTGAGGACCTTGAATACCTTTCCAGCGCCAAGGAGTCTCTTCTTGTTCCGCTCAACTCTCTGTTGCCGATGTAACACAATGTCACAGACTGGGTGAGTTATAAAGAAGCAAGGTTTGTAAAGAAATGGACTTTGTGCTTCTAAAGATGTGAACCCGAGAGACGAGAGACTGAGTCTGGTGATGACCATGCTGATGTCAGACACCCAGTGTGTCAAGGGGCCCCAGTGTGACACAGGGCAGGAGACAAGGCGGGATGTGGGAGGGGCATATGCATACATGTACCAGCCCAGTCCTTCTCCCTATTCTCTGAAATGCATGTGTGTAGGTGTGTGTGTCATGTGTATTCTGGTACATGTGCATGTGTGTGCATGTGTGGAGGTTGAAGGACAACTTCAGGTGTCATCCCCAAGAACGCTGTCCACCTCCTTTGAGACAGGAAGCTGTCCCATTAGTCTTGACTGACAGCCAGTGAGCTGTAGGAGCATGCTGTCTCTGCAGTCCAGAACAGGGACTACAGCTCACACTGCTGTCTGTGAGCCGCCTTTTTATGTCAGCTGACACCAGGTCCCCATGCTTGCATGGCTTGTGCCTTATCAACGAGACATTCACTTCCCCCCCAGGATTCAGTCATGGAGGCTTCACCCTGTGACCTTATCCAATCCCAGCCCTATTAATGCTGTCACAATGGGGGTGAAATGTCAATGCTGGAAGATTTGGGGATACCAAGATCATATCTAACCATAGCACATGAAAAATTATTTTCTTCTTTATTTCTCTCTGGTGTCTGTAGCTGTTTTAAAGGCTGTTCTCTATCCATATGAGTCTTGTCCTATACCAAAAGGGTTATTTGAGCAGGGGGAGCTTACTGTGGAGGACTGCTGGTCAGGAACCAAATTGTTACCCATCACCAGAACTTGGATGTGGCAGAGGGAGACTTCCGAAAGCAGCTGCTACCCCACCCGAGGGCTGATGACCCAGAGGAGGGAGTTAGTCTGTTAAAGCTTAGAAACTAAGGGCAGGCCCTCCCCAGAGCAGAACCCCTGCCATCTGAGGGGAGGTGGCTACAGGCTGGTGTTGGCATCCTCAGCTGAGCACAGTGAAGGTACTTCTGTGAGTGTTGGAAAAGCTCATGGCTGAGGCAGTAGGAAGACGTTGCTGCTACACTGCAAGGCGATGCTCACAGCAGCAGCCAGGGCTTCAGCTCCCCAGTTTTCCCAACCTCAGATGGCAGGGCTGAGAACGGAAAAGCCAGCACAGCACTGGTGGAGGCTGCTAGTTGTTATCCGAGCACCACAGACACAGAGAACAGAGCCCTGGGCTGAAAACAACTCAGGCGCCACCTTCGCTTGGCCCATGAGCCCCATGGCACCATAGGCAAAGGCGGTAAGCCTGTCTGCCCAGGCTGCAGATACTGACTCTAACTGGTTCAACAGGGTTGGAATTCATGAAGGGACAATGGCTAGTTACTGAAGCCTTGGAGGGAGAAGGGAGACAGAGAACCTGGCTAAGGATTCAGTTTTTAAGAGTAATAATACTGTCAATTTATCAGGTTCTAAAATCACCCAGGAGACAGGTCTCTGGGTATACTTCTGAAGGACTGTCCAGGTTAGGTTAGCGTCTGGGCTGTCTGTGAGGATTATCCAGAGTAAGTGACGAGGTGGGGAGACCCTCCCTGATGGCCAGGCAAAAAGTTGAAAGTGATTTGTGGTCAATTTGACAGTATTAATAATATACTCAGAGTCACAAATCATGTGTTGATGTTACATTAAAGGAAGAAACCAATAAAGCATTTCTCCTCAGAGTTATTTAACCAAGAGTGAGTCCAGATGTGGCTTCTCTCCTGCATGCTCCCCATGTCCTCTGTCTGTTGCATGAGTCTGGGTTTGACCCTTCCTGGAGGCTGTCTTGTGTATCTGCTTCTGTGTCTGTAACCATCTGTATGTCTCTGTGTGTCTGTATATCTGTTAGTATGTGTGTCTGTCTTTTGTGTCTTTGTGTCGTCCCTAACAAAGGTCTTTGCCCTGTATTTATTGAGCAGCCGAGAAAGCATCACACGGGGAAGGAATGAGGGATAATTTGCAGAAATCTTTAAGAGTTTTACAGGGGATTAAGTCGCTGACTCCAACTGACCCAGATAACAAATAGTACTACAAGTATTGTTTATCAAGCATTATCCAAGTGTTCTGTTCAATATTTATGGTGGATATTCATTTAATGAGGTTGCCTTCAGCTTATATTTTTTGTTCCCAGCCAATAACTATCACAACACAGGTACAAACACACATTATTCTTGGATCAGGGGCATTGAGGAGTACATGACTTCAGATTACAGTTACACCTTAGCTGCTGTTATAAACTTAATCACAGGGGGAATCCAAGGAAAATAAGGTTGATTGTTACATTGTTCTCTTAAACAAGGTTAAACCGGCAAGCTCAGCACACAATAGGACAACAGTCTTAAGTCTTAAATGACTTTAAGTTGTGTTGTTAACTCTGGCTGTGAGGTCTAGCAGAAGTTCCAGTTCCCTAGAATGTCAGAGATATTCTTCTCATAGTGCCTCACAACAGATCCTCCTTTGTGTTCACCGAAGAGCATGCCAGTGGAGGAGGTCACTGCCATGGAGCAGCTGATCAAGGCATGGTGGACTGTAGGGGAGCCTGATCAACATCACTTTGTTCTGGGTGGTCCTTTAAGTGGGGGGGGGGGGAACGCCTGAGTCAGCATCGTTCCTGTGGTCCTTTAAGTGGGGGGGATCCCTGAGTCAGCATCGTTCCTGTGGTTCTTTATGTGGGGGGGACGCCTGAGTCAGCATTGTTCCTGTGGTCCCTTAGAAACGGTGGCAAAGTTGGCTGTGAGGAGGAGGAAGCTGCAGAATGGCTCTTCCTGGAAAAGACCATGTGTTAAGGTTAATCCTGAAAAGCAATTTCTAAGGGTTAAGCCAGGCAGTTATCAAGCGTCACCTCAAGGTACTCATTTCAGAGATAGGAATTGGCAGTTGCTGCAGTTGGAGTGGCTCGAGTTACGGCCACCGGTGCTGGGGCGGTGCCACCGTGGCAGCTATGACAGCGGCAATAATCGTGCAGCCAACATCCTTGTCCCTCTGCGTTCCGGGACATAATTGTTCTAAAGTAGATCCCAGGCCATAGATGAGGCAGGTCAGCAGGAATCCAGGCATGGACTCACTCTCTAAGAATTAATATGGAAGAATGTTTGAGCACTGACAGAGTCTTCCTCTCTTCTGACTGGGGACACAGTGTAACCATCAGTTTAAGTCCCCGGTGCCATGTCTTCCCTGCTGCAGTGAACTGTGCTCTCAAACTGAGCCAAACGAAGCCCTTCCTCGCTCAAGGTGCTTATTCTTAATTATTTGGCCATAGCCATGAGAAAAATATCCAAGGCAACACCCCACATGAAGTATTGGATGGCTCTGTTGAGTAAACCAATGTGGGTCAGAGAGTGCCAACTGCCTGCGGCTGCCCTGCGCTGCGTCTCTGTTAGATCCATGTCAGATGCAGCTGCTGCCCCTGTCGTGCTAGCTGGTGCTACAGGAGGTTGGGGGAATGGTAAAGGTAGGAGACCTAGCTGACTCTGCGCCTGCCTGATCACATGACTGTGCCCAGGCTGCAGTGGTGCCAAGGACAGCTTTCTAGCCCTTTGAGCTCCTGTGATGAGAAGCAGATCAACGCGGGAGGACCCAGAAGATAGGCAGCCACCCGGTACAGGGGATGTTAGTGTTCGCCAGCAGGAACTTGGAACCTCCACCTCCAGAACCCCCTCAGCTGAGTCTGCAGTCCCAGGTACCCCCGTTGCTAAGGGTTGTACATGGAGGACATCTAAAACACGCGTCTAGAATGACCTCACAGAGCCAGTGTGAGAACCCGTTAATTTCAGACTCAAGTTCTCACCAGCTCTCTGACGATGCACCGCGGAGTGTTACCCGCAGAGTGCTAAGCCCCCTGGGATTCCCTGGCCAAAGGGACCTTTGGGAGCCCACTCTAGGTTTTAAATAATTTCCCAGCAGCTTCTCATGGTAGAAAGATCATACGGGTGGGTTCAGCTGGGGGCAGAACACGTTTCTGAGTGTGGTGGTGAAAGCCGGAGGGATGGCGTTGCCCTTTCATCCCCACTGACATTTTCCTTTTCATAATTAACTGTATCGTTTGACAATTCTGATTACTTTCCATTCCAACCCAAACCCTCTCTCCAGTCCCTCTCATCCCCGTCAACCCCACTCTCCCTACCTGTCTCATTCTCGTCCTTGTGATTTTAGTTTGGCTGTGACTCTGTTGGGTCTTCTGTGTGACCCCTGACTGGGCACTGTCCATTGGAGCCTGGTGGAGACATCAGTGGGTTCACAACCAAAGATAATGCTCCTGCTCCTGCCCCTGCCCCTGACCTATCAGTAGGAAAGAAACCAGAAGAGAGGGTTAGAGTCCCTGATCCCCTCCTGCACCCCTGCCAGGCTGTTAACAGGTCCATTCTATTTTTTTTTAAAAGTCAAAAAAATTCTTTGAAACTTTCCTAGTTGTATATGATGTATTTGATCCTATCCACTCTTCTAAGGTTCAGGTTTTATTTCTTTTTTTTGGGGGGGGGGGTGGATTGTTTTGTGCTTCAACAGTATTTTCCTTTTTAAAAATTCTTTTATTAAATTTATTGTTTTAAATCTTATATATGTGTACTGTGTTCATTTATTTCTCCCACGCCACCATCCCTCCAACCCCCTTTCTGTCCCTCTCCCCCTGCTCACTCTCAAATGCTTGGCCTCTTTCTTATTATTCACAGACACACACACACACACACACACACACACACACACACACACACACACACACACAGAGACACACCCCGAAGGAATATAAAATGCACACATATGTTAATAAGTATATAAATAGAACCCTCTGGTTCTGCTTAGTGTTGCTTGTATGTGTGTGTTTTCAGGGCTGACCACTTGGTACTGGGTAACAATTAGGGGTCTTAATTCCTAGGGCGGAATAAGTCTCCCTCTCTCAGTAGTCCCTGATGGAGCAGGCCTGTTCTCATTCAGACCCAGTCCGGGTATCAGCAGCTGATTACAGTGATTACAGTGTCTGTGTCTACCTGCAGGTAACCTTCTGCAGTCCTTTCCGGTTTCCTAGCTCTTAGTTCCTTCCGCCCTGTCTTCTCCAGTGTTCCTGGAGCTTTAGAAAAGGCAGTATAAATGCCATTTTTAGGGCCAAGCCCTTGCCTGTCTGCAGTGACTCTTTTGCTATGTGGGGGCACTCCCTGGAGAGGGAACACAGGAAGTTCTCTGTCACAGTCACTTAGAGACAGCTCTCTTCATTGACTCCTTCTCTGTGTCCTCCCAGAATGCCACCAGCTCTCAGATTTCAGCTCCAGGCATCAGGGAATTCCATGAGACTTTCTCAGGGGTCTCAGTGGACTTTGGTCCCAGGTTTGGTAATTGGATGAGTTTTTGTTTTGTTTTGTTTTGCTTGTTTTGTTTTGATTTGGTTTGGTTTTTCGAGATAGGGTTTCTCTGTGTAGTCCTGGCTGTCCTGGAACTCACTCTGTAGACCAGGTTGGCCTTGAACTCACAGAGATCTGCTGGGATTAAAGGTGTGCACCACCAACTCCAGGCATGTTTTGATTTTTTTTTTTTTTTGAGATGAGTTTCTCCTTGTAACAGCCCTGGATATCCTGGAACCAGCCTTTGTAAACCAGCCTAATCTCAAATTCACAGAGATCTTCCTGCCCCCCACCCCCGCTTCTGCCTCCCAAGTGCTGGGTTTAAGGTGTGTGCCACCACAGCCAGGCGAGTAAGTTTTTAATGTCCTCAAAGGATCCCAGCACATTGAGTGTGAAACGACATTGTGCTATGAGGTGAGACTGGAAAGCCGTCACACACTTCCATATTATGCCCTTTGAGGCTGTGAGTTCTCGTTTCTCCCCATCACCAATGGCTGCCATGTTCCCACAGGACCTCCATATTCTCTGGTTCATTTAGTGCCAGCATTCAGAGCCAGACATTATTCTGGAAGAAACACAAGCAAACAGCAAGGCTATGATTGCTGTTTGTAAGATGGGCCCTGGTGTATGACAGGAGCCTCCCAGTCTACTGGTTCTGTGTCATAGGAGGCTCCCTGGAGCTGGCGCTCGAGTTTACACTGGAAGCGGGGAAGGGTGGCTGCATTCAGAGGATGGTAACAGGATATCTAAGGTCAGGCTCAGTGGTCTGGTCAGTTTACCTTGGCTGTGGTGCAAAGCCTGTGTGTTAGTTAGCAAATGCTACTGTGTACCAAATGCGGTGCAGTGTTAGTGGCCCACAGTAGAGGCGACTTTCTAGGTGTCTGTAGTTGGCTCCATTGGCCGTCCTGATATCAGCTGGCTGGCTTCCTCGTGTGTCTGGGGCCAGCTGGGGCTTCATCAACCTTCACAATATTAAGCTCCAACTTTGCAGATTGATGGTACGGCTCCAAGTGCCCATCACCTGCTTGAACCTGGATGAGTTCTCGTGGCAAGAACAGAGACATAAAGCAGGAGAGCAGAATTGGACAGGTCTCTGATGCCAAGGTGTAGATGGACACCGTGGTCTTTCTTCCCTGCGTCATTGACTTGTCAGATCCCGTGGCAGGGCTTTGCAATCTTTATAGCTGATAAAAGACTAGTGTCTATAATATATAAAGGTCTCCCGCAAATAAATGAGAAAAGGGCAAGCCATGTTCAACAATAACAGTAGCATTAATGAGTAAACTCTTGGAGTAGGAGTTAAAGACGGATAGACTGCCAAGGACCAAAACATCTATGAAAGGATGCCGAACCTCTAGTGGTTAGGGCATGCAACTTTAATATCAACTATTATATTTGCCCCCAAATGAAAAAAAAAGTTAATTGATACTAAGAGCTGACAGAGTAGGATTTGGGCAAATGGGAGTGTGTCCATCGTGGGCACTGGTGGGAGCGCAAGCTGGGACAGCCATCTGGTGAGTTATCTGTTCGTACCTAGTAAAATGAAGATGTTTGTTTCTGGTGGTCAGACATTTCCAGTTCTAGCCAAGCATTATCTAAACAGTTCTACAAATGTATGTGAAGAGCCGCTGTATGCTCATTGTAGCAGTTTTTGTAATGATGAAAAATTAGATACAGAGAAACTATCAGTCACCTGCAAAGTAGGTAATTAAATTGTGATAAGGTAGTGCACTCACAGCCATTTTTGGAAGTTGCAGGCTGCCATGTACTATTAAGTATTAGTTACTTACCACTTGAAAACATGAAATAATATTGTTTTTTGTTCTTGTGTTTCGTTTTGTCTTCGAGACAGGGTTTTGCTCTATAGCCCTAGCTGTCCTTGAATTCACTCTGAGACCAGGTTAGCCTTAAACTCAGAGATCTGCTGGCCTCTGCCTCCTGAGTGCTGGGATTAAAGGTCTGTGCCACCACTGCCCAGCTGATTGTGTGTGTGTGTGAGTGAGTGTGTGTGTGTGTTTATAGGGATATAAGCAACATTAACTTGACACTGTCTGTACTGGGAAATAGCAGGCTATGGCCGTGAAGGCCACCCAGGCCTTTCCCAAATGCTGAGTGTCTCTCGCAGGTGGGCGTTGAGAGGAAGAGCTACAGCTCGTTCTGCGATGGTTTATTACTAGGGGAGGATACCCATTTTCATATTGTTTCTCTTCCTTTTATACATTACTGAGAGTGTCTGAAGTGATTTAAAGATGATAGATATGACATTGCAGGTGAGAAACTTGAAGTGGATGAGTGGATTTGTAGGTACCTCAAATCTCCCTTTCATATTTTACTGTAATAGCCCTGGCCTTTGATGGCCCTGGAACATATGTACCTTAGCTTTTTTGTGTCTAGGTTATGGAAGAAGTGTGTAAGGTTTTGATGAGTGTGTGTGTGTGTGTGTGTGTGTGTATGTGTGTGTGTATATGCATGCATGCATGCTTGTATTGGTTTTGAGGGGGTGTTACCAAGAAATTTTGATATGAGGGCTGGTACGATGGCTTAGTGGGCTTACTGCTAAGCCTGAAACCCCGAGTTGGTTCTCTAGGAACCCACGTGGTGAAAGGAGAGAACTGAGTTCTGTAAGTTACTGTCTGACCTACAGCACACACACACACACACACACACACACACACAATGAATGATGAAATAAAGTCTTGCTATGATCAGGTAACTGATTATCCCCTGTGCTTGAACACCCCCACCCCCAGGTCTCCTTTCCTGGCCGTTTCGCCAACGACTACCATAACACTAAGTTATAGTAACTACTGAGAAAAGTGACCTGGATTTGTCAACCTCCGGGTTTGTAACACACAGGAAACATATCGCTTGTGACTCTGAGGGCACCACCCTGGCTTGAATCTCGTCATTCTTCCTGCAAACCCACGCAGGGCTGGTCACCTGTTCCCACCATGCCTAATTAAGCTTTCTGTGCACCGCCGGCTCTGCCGCGGTGGGTGTGAGTGACACTGGGCCTCTCCTGTAATGAGATGTCTTGGCTCTTGACAGTATCATCTGCAACAGCCTGATCTCCATCCACGGCTGTGCTCTGTAATTCAGGATGACTTCTCCCTGAAAGAGCGAATTGCCTGACTGATGAAGACAAAAGGAATTGCCGGAGAGCCCCTTACACATGCGTTCTTTTTATCCCAGATGACAATCGGGACCCTAAATAATTCAGCTTCAGTAATTAGGTTTTGTCACATACATACATGAAGCTTGTCACCGAGGGAGCACTACCGCTAGGCTTACAGGCTGCTGCTGCTTGCCCCAGGCGATGACCTGCTTGCTGTTCAAGGTGGAACGTATTACCTTTCCTTGATGAATGCCACGTTCTACACGCCTCCTCTTGAAATAGTGGCACGAGAGAAACCCTCTTCACTTGAAGCCTGGCTTGATGAGCTGTGGGCGCGAGGGTGCTTGACAAACTGTCAGGGTGAGTTAGCAGGCGGTGTAAGTCCGATGGTGATTCCTTAGAACAGTGGACACCCTTACAGATGTTTTGTTAGAAGGAACAAACCCCTGAGCAGCAGATTGTTTAAAGGTAACCTATATCCTCAAGACGTATCCCAAGATGATCCGAATAAGAGAAGCTGACAGAAAGAGAGTGGGTATGCCCTGCTGCCGTTGTGTTGGAAGGCATGGTGGTTGCTCTCCTCATGTAAGGGAAACTTGCATCGTTCTCACGATGGACTCAGTTCACTGCAGCTACAAATCTTAAACAAGAGGAAGGGAAAGTTCAGAGTCTGGAAAATACTGGGAAATGCAGCCAAGATCATTTTTATACAACAGCTTGCCCATGTCGGCGAGGACGCTGGCTTTTTATTTATTTTTTAAATGATGTTTGTGTTTGTTTTTTGTCATGGTGGAAAAACACCACAGCATCCCCCATCTTATTTTACAAGGGTTCTGCATGTGGTTCAGTCTTGTTCAGTATAGCCACAGTGCCGTGAGAGTAATTTCCAGAACATAAACAGGTACTCCCTTTTGTTCACTGCTCTTGACTGTGAGCAAACAGAGCCTAGTACTAAGGGGACAGTTTAGCTAATGTCTTCCCTTACAGACATTTGCACACTGGGTGGTTACTTGAGGGAGAGAAACACAGATACCTTGTTGAGCTTCTTGGGCTGGTGTGTGTGTGTGTGTGTGTGTGTGTGTATGTGTACAGAAGGACCCCAGTACTGTAGTGTATGTGTTTGTGTGTGTTTGTGTGTGTATGAGTGTGTGCAGAAGGACCCCAGTACTGTAGTGTATGTGTTTTTGTGTGTGTGTGTGTATGAGTGTGTGTGTGTGTGTGTGTGTGTGTGTGTGTGTGTGTGTGAGTGTGTACAGAAGGACCCCAGCACTGTAGTGTTTCCTTTCCTGGGAAGCAGCCTGGCAGTGCAGCGGAAGACAGTGGGCGGTTCCCTCTTTACTCTTTCCTGGGGCGTCTTGTGACTGTAACGCCTGCGTGGCATACACAGGTGCTGCTCTGAGAGACGCCTGTGCTTGGCTCCCGTCCTCAGGGCCCTAGGAAGCAGATCTCTGCAGCGTACCATTTTACAGATCAGAGAACTGAGGCCCAGAGCAGCAATGGAACGGGGTCTGCCTGACAACTGCTCAGTGCTGCCTCTCAGATGATCTGGATTTATTATTCTTTCCTTTTAATCGTTTGCCCTCCATCCTTCGAAGCACTTTTCATCCCAGGATATGTCCCCACTTCACCTGGGGATTTTGTTAAAACGCATGTTCGTGGCTCGTGGCTTGCTACGGACCGGTTCAGGGGAGCCACTCAGACCGTGAGGGAATCAGGGCGAAGGACGGAAGATTTCAGGATACGGCGGAGGAATTTGACAGACAGCCACTTTCAATGTATTTTGAAAATGCTGCTGCGTTTTACTTATTCAGTGTGAGGTTTTTATATTATTACAAACAAAGAACTTGGCAAAGGCATACATCATCAGATCGTAAAAAAAAAGCATAGAATAGTTTACAAAAAGAATCTTTGAAAATGTTTTGACTTGGGCACAAGGACTTTCGCCCAGTCTGTACCAGGCGGCTGGCAGGGCTAAGTGACCTTGTGCTCAGAATATCTTGGGGTGTGAGAGGAGAAGGCCACTATCTTCCTGGGAAAACTTTCTGCTAGGAAATTTTAGACATGATCTCAAACTTGTCTGAATCTGGTTTTATACCATAAATCTCAACTTTCTTCCCTCCCTGACTCTCAGGGTCAGATGTTGTAATTAGCCTAGGTTTATTCTGGCCATAATGAAGGCTGCATAGGCCTCCTGCACGTAATTCTCAGGCAAACATCTAGTGTTGCTGCAGCTGTTTTCCTGCAGAAGCTTCTAAGGTTTCTCCTGATAAGAGCAACTCCTTTTGCTCCACATCATTAAGGAATTATTTTAACGATGACTTCCCTATTTCCAGAACTGGCTATTTCTTTAAAGGCTTTAATGAATAGGGGTGCAAAACTCAAAAATGTCCTCAGCAGTCTTGTTTGTATCTGCAACTGCCTGGAATAGTCTGATCTGTTAGCAATATGCAAGGATCACAAAGAACACACAGACAAGGGAAAAGACAGACATATAGCACCAAGTACAGTCAGGTCGAGTCAGTACAAATGGCAACTCAGGTAGCATTACACCACAACTGGTTGCCAAGGGACAGCCCAGGACTCAACTCCGAGAAGCGCGGATCCTGATCCTTCCGGCAATATTTGCCCATCCAGTCAGCATTTCTGCTACACTGGCGAGACAGCCGTGGATGTAGCAGTGGCTCATCTCTCTAATCCCAGTACGTGGGAGGCTAAGGCAGGAAGATTTCTGTGAATTCGAGGCCAGCCTGGGCTAGACAGTGAGTTTTGGGCTAGCCTGGGCACAGTGTGGGATTCTGGTTCAGAAACAGAAAACAGGGCTGGAGAGAGATTTCAGTCAGTAAAGTACCTGCCTTGCAAACATGAGGACACGAGTTCAAATCCTAGAACTCATGTCAAAGTGCCTGGTGTGGTGGAATAATGCTTGAAATCCCAGCACTGGGTAGGTAGAGATGCAGACTCTGGAACTTGCTGGCCAACCCTCTAGCCTAATTAATGAACTCCAGGTTAGTTGGAGACTTTCTCTTAAAGGAAGTGGAGTGTTCCAGAGGGTAAAACCTGAGGTTGCCCTGACCTTCATATGTATCCACACATGTATATTTCAGCACGCATGCACGCACCAGAAATAAGAACAGAAAACAAACCAAAAACTGCAGTCCTAATGGAGCAGGCCTATAAAAGGCTTGGGTTTTGCCTGGAGCTGACACAGTGACCAGCAGTGTCAGCTGGACACAACAGCACAGAGTCATGGAGCTTGGGGCGGGGCTTGAGGCGGGGCTCAAAGTGCCGCATTCTGAAAAGCCCCATAGTGGCTTCAGATGTATCCCCAGGTTTGGAATTGCTGTTAGTGTTCCCTGACCTTCTTAGTGTCGCCCCTTAGTGGTTATGTGGTTACTGAGTGAACCGGGTTTGGGAAGGTAGCTACAGGGGTCATATTGCGTCTGGGGAAGAATCTTATTGCAGGAAGTATTGGTTTGCCATGGTTGCTCTGATAAGGGGCTACAACTTGATTGCCATCAACTATGGAAGTCCATTGTCTCAGTTCTGGAGGCTAAAGCCTTCTAGAAAGTTCTAGAAGCACAGTCAAGGTAGAAGAGAGTCCTGTTTTCTGAAGATACGGGGAAAAGATCTTCCTCACATCCCAGCAGTTTGGCCTTTGTGTGCACAACTCCAACATTCCTGGATAACCTATATACCTCTCTCTCTATACATTCCTGGATAACTATATACTTCTCTCTATACACATTCCTGGATAACCTATATACCTCTCTCTTAATACAAGCCCCTCTTCTTTATAAGGACCCCTGGGTCAATAGAGCTAAGGACCACCATCACCACCACCTACAAAGACCATGCTACTGAGTATAACTGTGAGTAGTGGGGGCCAGGACCATGCATTTGGGAGGCTAGAGTCTAATCTGTGATAGGGACATAGGGCACAGAGAGCTGGAGGATTAATAGCTCAAAGCCAATACCAAAAAGTCAGACACTGGCATTTAGAGCGGAAAAATGAAACTGGGGTCCCATGTGAACACAGAGTTTGGCTGGAAATACAGAGCACTAATGAATGCCACCCAGTGCTGTAGGGGACAGCATCCCGCCTCACCATCAGAACCACTCTTTCCTCTCGGTGTCGATGCTGTCACAGGGCCCTTGCTCAGCGGCTCTTTCTGCGCTGCCCCCGTCGCTCTCTCCCAAGCACTTCAGCATCACAGCTTTGTATGATGTGTGGCAGAGGGCTGTGCCCATCATGCTCGGTGCTGGAAGACAGCCCTGGAAAAGTGACCTCACTTCACCTGCCTCTAGCCGGGGCCCCCCACTGTGCTCTGATGGGCAAATCGAAGCCAGCAGAATTTGTAGCGGGAAGACGTCTTTGTTCTGAAGAGAAGAAAATCAATTGTGTGAGAGGACTGCTGATGGTGGGAGCTTTAGTACCCGTCCTGGGTAGCAGAATTATTAGCTTTGGAAAGAAAGGAAGTCAACTTGGGATGTTGTGTTGCAGATAAACAAATGGCCTTATTCATTTAGTGTTCTGGTTCTGGGGGAAGGAGTGGAAGAGTCGAGGCTGTGTGACTTGGTCTTCCTTGGCTTCCATGAAAGGCTCAGCTCCGTGTGGAGCCCTCTCAGGAGGAAGTGCACTGGGATAACTGGAAGGCCTTCCTCAAGCAGACTGCGGGGGGGGGGGGGGGGGGGCTACCCCCAGGCACGCAGGGATGCCTAAAGGCGGTTCCAGAGTTTGCACTTCTTGCTGGTTCCTGGGTGTTACTGATGTTGCGCTCTCATGACCCTACTTTGAGAACTGCTATCTGCCTGAATTTAAGTTCCTTGTGTCTGCAGCTTTCTGGTATCCCATAATGCTCAAGGAAAAGAAATCTAGTTTGTTGAGTCAGCAAGAAGTGCTGGCCCAGCTGACTCCATTATTAAACAGTCATTTTTGCAGAGAACATCTCTAAAGTAGTGTGTGTGTGTGTGTGTGTGTGTGTGTGTGTGTGCATATATGGAATCAGATGTCAATTTCAGATGTCATTCCTCAGGACAGCCTTGTTTTGTGAGACAAGATCTCTGGCTGGGACCCAGGTTCCCTGAATTAGCTAGGCTGACTGGCCAGTGAGCCCCAGGGATCCTACTGTCTCTGCTGCTGGCTTACAAGCCCAAGCCACCACGACCAGCTTTTTAAAATTTTTCAGTTTTTTAATTTTTTTAATGTATGTGAGTGTTTTGTCTGTGCTATATATATGTACCGCATGTGTGTTTGGTGCCTGGGAAGGCCAGAAGAGGGCATCATATCTGCTGGAACCGGAGTTACAGACAGTTACTAGTTCCATGTGGGTGCTGGGAATCCAACTTAGGTCCTCCACAAGAGCCACACTTTCTCTTAACTGCTGGGCCGTCTCTAGAGTTCACACACCCAACTTTTTATGTGAATTCTGGGGATTGAATTTGGGTTCTCATGCTTTTAAGACAGGTACTATATGGACTTAGAAGCCCCCTCCAACCCTTACTAAGTCTTTTTATGGGGAAGCATAGGTACCTTTTCTAAGCCAACCTGGTACCAGGAGTTGGTTATTGCTGTGACAGACCTGACTATATTGTTCTTTTGGGAAGATTGTGGATTGAAAGTTTGGATGTTTCAGAGAGCTGTTCTGTAGTTGTTGAGTATTGCAGATGGAGGCCTGGCTTGTGAAGGTTCAGAGGGCAAACAAGACTCCAGTGGGAGAATCTATAGTGTGTGGTCAGCTGGAGATGAAGAATCAACTCTGCCTAACAAGAGGTCGGCACTGTTGAAGTGAAACCTTTGAGTTACTGGGACATTTGGTGCTGTTTGGTGGGAGCTGAGGGACATTTGATACTGTTTAGTGGAAGCTGAGAAATGAGTGGTGGTTAAAAAGAGGCCAGCATCACTGAGGTGACGTCTTCTGGGAAGTGGTTCCTGAGAGTCAGCCCACAGAAGCCGTGTTCCAGAGGTGGTCAGGGTTGTATCTTGTGCTGGCAGCTGAACTTGGTGGTATAAGAGTCACCCAGGTGGTCCTGGCTTTGAAGACTTGAAGGGGCCATAGAAGAGCATAGCACTGTGTGCCAGGGATGGAGTCCTTGAAGAGAGCCCAGGAGAGGCCAATGGTGAAGGGGCAGCCTCAGCAGCGGTTGAAGGCCCAGGACTGAAGGGGTCGTGCAAAAACATCGAGGACTGGCATTGTGCCGAGAGCCTGTGAGAGGCTGCTGGTGAAGGTGCAGCCCAGGTGTAGCAAGGGACCCCAGCAGTACCATGGGACAACCGCCAAGAACAGCAACAGCAGTGGAGGGCAGCTGGCCAGAGCCTAGGACGCAAGCTGTGTGTGTTACAGGGCAGAGCTGGAGAAGGGACCCAAGCCCTTCGGAGGAGCCCAGAAGATCGTGAGTGAGTCCCAGATCATTGGACACTGAGTTGTGGATGCTATTGGAATCTGGTTTTCCTTTGTTCAGATTGTGTCAGTGCCCTGGTTCCTCTCTCTTGAAAATGTTTAACTTAATTTTGATGTTTATAGGCGCCCACAGCAGAAAGACTTTGAACTTGTAAAAGAAATTTTGGATTTTTAAAAGAGATTGGCTATTTTAATGAGACTAAAATTTTAATGTGTTTGAATTTGTAAAGGCTGTGGGACTTTTAAAGTTTTTTATATTTTGAATGTGAGATCTTGGGGATGAATGAGAATGGAAAGATTGTGGCCTGACAGTGATATGTTTGTGTGTCAAGCTGATAAGAGGGTCAGTTGTGCTGACTCATCTCATGTCAACACACAAACAAGAGTCATCTGAAAAGACACCAACTGAGAAAATGCCTCAGTTAAGAACATAAGATTAGGGTATAGTTAAGCCTGTAGAGCTTTTTCTTGGTCAGTGATGGATGGGGGAGGGTCCAGCTCCTTGTGAATGGTGCCATTCCTGGACAAGTGATCCAGGGTTCTCTAAGACAGTGGACTCAGCAAGTCATGGAGAGCAAGCCAGTAAGCAACACTCCTCCATGGCTGCTGTGTCAGCTCCTGCCTCCAGCTTCCTGCCCTGCTTGGGTTCCTGTCCTGACTTCCGTGATGAACAGTGATATGGAAGTGTAGGTCAAATAAACCCTTTCCCCCCAACTTGCTCTTTGGTCATGGTGTTTCATCTCAGCAGTAGTTACCCTAACTAAGACACTTCTTTTCTGTACTCGGTTCGCATCAGGTCTTTCAGGCCCTGCTGGTTGGATATAACAAGAAGCTGCATTTTGGGGGATGGAAATGGCTTATGTAAGGAAGCCACTTCTAAAGATGGCAGGTGAAAGGCTTAAATGAATTTTCTAGAATTGGCGACATAAGCAGGCCATATGTAACTCTACAGGTCTTCACATGCCAGTGTAAGATAGGCAACTTGATGCACATTTATGTGCCTGAAATGAAAATATTTTGGGGACTAAAATTTCTTCCTCATCCTCCTCTCCTCCTCCTTTCTCACTTCTTCTCCCTTCTCATTTATTCTACTTTTTTTTTTTATTTTGGATGGCTGCACCAAAGCCACATCAGAGGAAAAAATATGCACCACATCTGAGCACATATGAACATGTTTAATACAGTATTTTTAAAATATTTTTATTTCCATGCATAAATCTCTGTTTGGTGTGCGTGTGTGCTCTGTTTGTGTGTGCGTGTGACCTCCAGGGGCCAGAAGAGGGTGTTGAATCTTTCCTTGGGCTGTTGTTACATGTGATTGGGAACCGCCTGACTTGGGTGTTGGGAACTGAACCCAGGTTCTCTGCATAAGCAGCAAGCACTCTACCTTGGAGCCATCTCTCCATCCCCAGGATATGTTTTTAAAAGTGAGATTATATCATGGTTTGTGGCTTTTCTTTTTTCTTCTTCTTTTCTGCTTATAATTGAAAATTCCACTTGGCCTGGGTAGAGCTTGTACCCATTTACAATCTGCCCAACAAAGTGTGAGATGCCCCAGGGTTTTTATCCAAAGAAAGGTGCAAAATCACATTTCATAGTGTCTGAGCTCTACCCAACCATCTTCCGGAGTTGTGCCACTCTAGGGCACTGTGGCTCTTGCCTGCTGCTTACATCAGAGTTCCTTACATAGTGATGAAATAACCTGTCATGGCTCTGTTTATGTGCCTCTGAGCATGTGGGTTTCTAATTAATGTGTCCTTCAATTATTATTCTTCCTGGAATGTTGCTTAGTAAGTCTTCATCATTCCATCATGGTTAAAGCATTATCTATTTTCTATTATTTTATTCTCATTTTTCTGCATTCAAATACTCGTGTGTGCGGGCATGCGTGCATGCATGTGTTTGTGCAGGTACCTGTGTACCAGTTTGTGTAAGTGCATATGAGGGGTGTGAGCATGGGTGCTTGGAGGCCAGAGGTCCAACCTGGAATGTGTTCCTCAGGCGCTTCCCTGCACCCCCTTTGAAACAGCTTTTCTCATTGACATGGAACTTTCAGGAAAGCCCCAGAGATGCACCCGCCTTCATCTCCCCGGCACTTGGATTAGAAGAATCCACTATCACATCTGGTTTTAACACGGGTTCTGGGAATTGAACTCAGGCACAAATGCTCATGCAGCAAGCACTTTACCGACTGAGCTGTCTCCCCAGCCCTATCTGAGTGCTTAAACCATTCCAAGTTCATTCTGTTAAAAGAAGTGAGATGGGGATTAAAATACGTACAATTCCCCTGGGCCCCAGAAATCACAATGCCATTGTTGGACAAATTGCCTTTTCTTCATGGTTTTGAAATGCTAACTGGATAATTTACCAAGTTAAAAGATAGATTTGGCTGCTATTTTCAAACTTTTAAAAATTCCAAGATAAATATGTAGTAGGCATTAACCCTGTGTGCTTGCCAGACATTTAACCCGTGGTCTGGTTCAAATGAAGATGTACTGTAAGGGCAAAATACATTCCACATTTTTGGGATGCAATTAAAAGTAAAATCCACATAAAATGACTCATTAGCATTTTACACTGCTTACGTATTGGAGTGGTAATAGTTTGGCTATATTGGGTAAAGTAAAATTAATTTTACCTATTTTTTTCTTTGTTTATAGCTACTACTAGAGAATTTAAAATTCTATTTGTGGCTCATATTATGTTTTTACTGTTCCATGTGTCACTAATCTTTTCTGGGTTGTTGTCTCGGCCTTGATGCTGTTTTAGTTCCGGAAACGTCATGTTTCGTTCTTTGTCTGTCTTCTGTATTACTTTTCCTTGTCCAAAGTTTCGCTCTTCTGAAAATATATCTTTACCTATGAAGTTTAGAACCACTGCTCTCATTCCGCAAGTGTCTTCTAGGTACTTACTTATTTATCATTTATTTATTTATTTCTGCTAGCTTTGTTTCAGATGTGTAGATCCATGTAGGCAGCAATGACAGGGTGGCAGCCGTGTGAGCTGCCGAGGAGCAAAGCATGCCAGTCCATTTCCATGCCGTTAACTATGTCGGCCTTCGGAGTCTTTGGTGTCATTCACAGGCTGGCCGCATTTCTGATTGAGCAAATTGTGGAGTTTGCTTCCTTCAGAGACGATTGCAAAGGGATCTTTCTGTCCAGCACACTGACAGTGAAGCTATTGTTTTGCCTAAGATAAACTGTTGATTTTTTTCCCCATACTAGTTTTGTTTGAGAGGCCAGAGTATTTTTAATTTTTTGTTTTTTGTTTTTTTTTTGCTTTTGTCTGTGCATGTTCATGTATGTGTGCACGTGTGTGTGTGTGTATGTGCACATGTGTGTGTTTGTGTGTTTGCACATGGAGGCCAGATGTCAACATTGTGTCTTTCTTACTTGTTCTCCACTTTAGGTTTCTGACACAGAGTCTCTCACCTGACCTGGGGCTCACCTGAACAGCCTGGCTGGCCAGTGAACCCCAGTGTCTCAGCCTCTCCGGTGCCGGGGGTACAGGCACGTGTTCCCAGGGGCCAGACTCTCACTATTGCCCAGTATGCACAGTCTGCTCCTTACCAACAAAGCCATCTCTCCAGCCACAAATTGGGCATTTTCCATGTAAAGTTATTCTGCATGCTTCTCTGAGATTTGTATATATACAAAAGCATCTTCACAGAAATGAGGCTCCCCTCACCCCACTAGTTTTTTTTTTTTATCTTTTATGTTTCACCCCTCATGGCCTGTGTCTGACAGTCCTGTACCTATGACCTGGCCTTTATTTATCAGACATACTGCTTGCCCCCCCACCCTAGGCTTTTATTTCTGTCTTTCCCACATTCCCTCCCCCTCACTGAAGTTTGCATTTTACTTTTAGTGTTGAGCTGTTCTTTTCTTCCCCTGAAATATTCATCTGAGTGATGGGGCTGCCTGCCCGGGAGAGCCTCTGGGCGCAATGAAATTATGGAATAAAGCCCTTTTACAACCAATAATTAAAAATATTTTCCTGCCATACTTGACACGGAAATTAGGGTAGATCTGGGGAAGCTCATTAGTATGAGACATTTCCTTTTCATTTTTCTTGTCCCCTGAAGGGGACTGGCTTTCTCTGTGTAGCTCTTGTGAGAACACTTGCTCTTCTTTCGCAATGTCATTTAAGGATGTGTCATCTGCAGGTTTAATAACTGTTTTGCTGCAGAGCTCAGGTGTGACAGGACACCGGCTGTCTTCTCAGTGGGGTTACCTGTCATCTGTTGATCCCCTCAGGACGGGCAGGCATCTCCGACCTTGTGACATTGCGACAGGTATTGTCATTCACAAAGCTCTGGCTTGGGAACTTTGCAATCAAGCTATCAAAAAAGTAGAAAGGAAAAAAGAAACCTCTTAGTGTCTTAATTAAATTTAGGATTTTGTTTTGGACTGTACTCGTAGTTCTCCTTGGGTACAGGGAGACTATGACCTCAGGTCGGACCTTCCTTAATGATGTATACAAACTGTGAGCCCAGCACCATTGCCAGCATTGTGGTGGGTACAACCTAGAGGACAACCATGCCCTAACACTTTGTGATCATCTGCCCCTTGATATGGGCAGGTTCTCTGAACTGGACACTCAGGACTCCATAAGACAGCATATTTTGCCTCTGAACACCCTAGAGAGAAAGGCACTCAGATTTCTCTATTAAAATGTGACTAAGAAGGGTCTGGGAATATGGCTCACAAAGCCCTGAACTCATTCCCCAGCACTACATAAACCATGAGGTAAGGTGGTACCTGCCTGTAATCCCTGTACTCAGGAGGGAGAACCTTGGCTACATGATGCTCATAGGAGTTCTGGGTCAACCTGGACTACAGGAAAAAACCCATCTCAAAAAAGAAGAGTAAAGGAGGCTAAGGAGTGAGACAGAGGAGATGCTGAGACGTGGACTCCAGATTTCTCTCTGTCGGCGATGGACAGATTTCTTCTTCCTCTCTCTAAGGCATGCTCGTTGAAAACCCTGCTCCCTTTCCCATATTCCATGGTCGCAGTGAGACAGCTCTGAAGAGCAACCGGCAAATCTGTGCTCCCGAAACTGGGGGTGTGGGTGGCTTGTGAGCCGTGTTTCGGCTGAGCAGCCCCGCCTTCATGGTGGGAATCAGTCCCTGGGGGTGGCTGCTTCTGTGGAGGTCAGAGGCAAGCCAATGTCATCGGAAAATGGGAAATGTTTCTTTTTCAGTTCATGTGGGATCTTACATAAAAGAACAACCGCAGGAGACTCTTGGCGAGTCTTTCCCATATCCTGTCTCATCGTCTCATCGTTACGGGTTGAGTTCTGTGGCTGAAGGTGGGACTTTACATGCCCTTTGGGAAAGAGAAAACTTTGTATGGAAGTCATTCTTTGGATGTGTTTACATTTGGAGGTTTCCCAGCTTAGACAGCCACCTTCCTTTGCCACGTATTTTTTTTTCTGAGTCCCATGAGGGACAGGCGGCATTTTTTACCAGCTGGGAAACAGTTTAAGATGCTCCCACTGGGAATGTCAGCGGCTTCTAGTCAGCTCAGCCGAGTGTGTGCAGAAGAACCTGCGATGGCGAAAGGGGTGTGGCCAGTCGCGGAAAGTATTTGAGTTGGGTGTGCATGTCTGTGGATGTTTGGTTTATTGTTTTGGACGATGATGGAGCCCAGGACCTTGTGTCTGTTCATAAGTACTCTACCCCTGAGCTACGCCTTCAGCCCTGTTGTGAATAAGTTTGGTACAGATAAATCAAAGACATTGAACATAAACGCTCTTGACTTTTGGGCTTAGGTATAAAAGGGGTGGTGATATAGCCCCCTGCTATATATATGCCTGTTTAATTGTGCTGTTTTGACAAATACTCAGCAGACTGTAACCAGTCTGGAAAGTGCAAATTCTAAAGGAATTGCTGGATGCCCTGTATAGGCACAGATAGAAGTGGCCTACTTGGTGATGGTGAGCTCTGGAGAGGGCCAGTCATATGTTTCATTGAAGTGGCATTGCAGAAGCCTGAGTCAGGGACATCACTGTACACGCTTGTCAAGAAGAGAGACTTGGGGGCTGGGGAGTGACTCAGTTGGTAGAGGCTGGGATCTGGGCACCCAAAGGAAAAGGCCAAGTGTGGTTGCCTGTGTCTGTAACAACTCCTGGGAGGTAGAGGTGTGGGGGCTGAGACAGCAGATTCCTAGAGTTCCCAGGCCAGCTAGTTCAGACAATTGATGAATGTTGGGTTCATGAGAGAACCTGTCTTAAAAGAAAAGGTGGAAAGTGACCGAGGAATATACCTGACACCAACTTCTGGCTTATACATGCATACATATGTGTACATCTACATGTACTTAAGCACCCATCTGCCTATGCATGTGTGCATGCACACACAGAAAAAGAGCAGAGAACAGGGTGCTAAGTCACAAGACTGACCAGAACATGAGATTTCAGAGTGCGAAGACGCTTTCTGAAGGACTGGAGGGGTGGCTTCTCTCTCACGAGCTCTGCTCTTACAGAGGACCCGGGTGCGAGTCCCACCTGCAATGTCAGATGGCTCAGTGTTTCCTGTAACTCCAGCTCTTGGGGATCTTGTGTTCTCTTCTGGCCTCCGTGACCACCCACACTCATGCGCATACAAACACACACACACACACACACACACACACACACACGCTCAAGTAATTCAATGTAAGTGTTAGAGGCTTTTGGGAGGGCTGGTAGGTGGTGAGAGGTGGTGAGGGCGGCAGCTGTAAGAGCAAAGGTGGAAGGAATATTTGGGGGGCAGGTTAAATGCAAATGTCCTAAAAGAGTCACTAGAAGCTCAGTTCGTGGCTTTCAGAAAACATCTGTCTGTTCCTTTCTTAGACGCTGTAGCCCAGTAACTGACACACGTGACTTAAGGGAGGAAGGGTTTGTTCTGGCTTGCAGTCTGGGGATGCAGCCAGCAAGGTGGGGAAGGCGTGGCAGCAGGAGCTTGAGGCAGCTGGTTGCACTGTATCCACAGTCAGGAAGCAGAGGGCAGCGAACGTTGCCACTCAGCTCGCTTTCTCTGTATGTGGCCCATGACCCGAGCCATCCAACAGTGTCACCCACATTTAGAGTTGATAGTCAGTCATTAACTCAATCTAGAAACTTCCTCACAGACATGCATAGAGGTGTGTTTCCATAGTGAGTCTAAATTCTATCAAGTTGACGATCAAGGCTAACCATTAGAGTTTTCTATTGCTGTCTTAAGAGAGACTCCTCTAGTAAAAATAGCAACTGGCTTATTAAATAGGTCTCAGGGTCCAAGATCTTGGGTTGGAGGAAGACTTCGTGGCAGGTGTCCAGTGGAGTTCAACTGTTTGGTTTTTCTCCACTTTTGACTATCATCTCTCTTCCTGTAGATTGAAATCCAGTACCTGGCTGTTTTTTTGTTTGTTTGTTTGTTTTGGTTTTTTGGTTTTTTTTTTCTGCAGATCAACAGTTCAGAGTTTTGGTTAGTTACAGAAAAGGAAAGAAACAATAAGAACACCAGGGTTGCAAAGTTCAGAACGACGGCCAGGATCATGTGAGACCCACACTTGTTCCCATAACCACGTGATCTCCTCAGTTCACCCGCACCAGTCACAGCCTCCCAGGCGCTGCTTTTGTCTCTAATCTTTATTATTATTATTTGTGTACTCATAACTTTTCTCTCTGCTCAAATCAGGGCGAAGGACCTCAAAGGCTGAGGGGATTCCCAGCAGGCATTCTCTTCCCTCAGATTATCCCCCAGAGGGTCTTGGTTTTGTTGCATGAGGGGGCATGGTCTCCGATTACGTCTTTATACATCTTCCCCCATTCCAAGGAACACTCACAATGAGAATGTCAGGCTGCCATGTTTATTAGGACTTCCCCCATCTCTTCTGTGGCTTGGGCCAGCTGTCCACTCAAGGACACAGCATCTACTTCTTCTGGGTCCCCTGGCTGGTGGTTGCTGTAGTCTAGACCTCTGGCTAGTGCGCTAGGAGTGAATGGGCGAGAAGAGCTGGGTGCAGGGAGGGGCTCCAGCTCCATGTCAGGTTCTTATCTGCAGCAGGTTAGGGGTAGAGTGTTTTTGCAGGTGGCCTTCCTTCCTCAGGTAAGCCTGTGTGGGAACTCCTCACAGACATAGTCAGAGTTGTGTCTCCATGGCGACTCTACAGCCTATCTCCTTTCTATACACCGTGCCATCTCTCTGAAATGTTGTTGCAGCTCTGAGCATGACTTTTGAGGTACAAATCGCCCATACTTCCCAAACCCCTACTGCACCCAAAGCCTCCTACTTCCTCCGGTATATTTCTCTTTTAGAGCTTGTTATTCATTATACATTTTTCTCTGTCTATTGTTAAACTTCTTTACAAAATAACATTTGTGTCTATTTTATGCATGTATATGGAATGTGTGTGTGTGTGTGTTTGTGTGCATGCGCATATTTGCCATGGCACGTTGGTGGAGGTCAAGGGACAACTTATGGGAGTCCTTTCTCTCCTTCCACTGTGTTGGGCCTGGGGATCAAACTCAGGTTGTCAGACTTGGTGGCGGGTGCCTTTACCCACTGAGTCATCTTGTCAGTCCTGTCACTCCGCCTTCATCTATCTCCCCATCGGAATGGAGGCTCCTCGAGGACAAGGACTTGCCAGCCTTGTCTGCCAGCCCTGATACAGGGACCTCTGTGACTTCTCACCCAGGAAATATCAGAGGAAGGAAAGAAGGGAGAACAGGGTAGATAGGAGCTGCTGTGATCAAGTTTACAGATGCGGTCTGCACCCTAGGAAGTCAGGGGAAGCCCAGATTCTCCTGTGTAGATCGCTCCTCATCTGCAGGCTGCTTGATGGCCCAGTGGTCCCCAGACATTTGGCTAGAAAGCTGCTGATGATAAGGAACCCAGGGGCTGACGTTCATTATTATTCCCCTGGTGACCCTGCGACTCAGCACTCCTTCCCGTTCCTGTGGCTTCACGGGAGGGAGAAGAGCCTGGGAACACAGGCTCATCTGGTCAGTCATTTCCGGGCACCGTGGCTCTCCCAGGCAGCTGGCAGCCGATGGTGTTGTCTAGGCAGTCTCTTTATTGTTTTATTGAGTGGACTTTCATCTACTGTGGGAGCTGTTACCCTGTGACTGCTTCCCCTAATGTGGCTCCCTTTTCCCCAGACTCATCACTGTGGTGTGTGTGGAGGTGGGGAAGGGGACATGTTTCTGTTTTGGTGGCTCGTTTTGCATCGCTCATAGAAGGTGCTAGAACCTTCTTTCCTGCTTATCTCCCGGTATCCCTCTGGATACTCTTGACGTCTTCACTTTCTCTGTGGCTTTTACAGGTGGCTCATCTATATCCTCTTCTTACTCATCCACCCAGGGAAAGGGATTGCTTTGCTGTTACCTCGGTGATTCAAGAAAGCTGCTCCCACGTGGCCAGGACCTCTTCACTTTCTCTGCTGTATTAGTTTGTTCTCACTGTATACAAATGGCTGCCAATTCAGTGACTCTAGGTCACACCCATCTGTGAGCCCAAAGACTGGGTTAGAAGTCAGGGAGGATGTGGCTGGGTTGTCTGTTCGGGCCTCTGTGAGCACTAGAGTCAGGGTGACTGATGAGAGACTTGTGTGGACCCTGAGTTCTCTGCTAATCTCATTTCTGTCAGCAAAGTTCAGTGCAGCTGTAGGTGTGGGGTCTTAGCTGACTTCTGTATCCTCTTGAGTCCATTCGTATCCTTCCCACACAACCCCGTCCGTATCCTTCCTCCCACATAGCCCCGTCCGTATCCTTCCCACACAGCCCCGTCCGTATCCTTCCCACACAGCCCCATCCGTATCCTTCCTCCCACACAGCCCCATCAATCTTCAAGCCAGCCACACACATAAATTCTTTCTTTCCTTCTAGTATCTGATTCTGCATTCCACCATAACCAGAGGACTCTCAGCTTCAGTCATGTGACTTCCCAGGCCAGTTCATCCAAACTGGGTAATATTCTTTGACTATGAGCTGATGGCCTGTTGCAGTCTCCGAGTCTGGGGAGTTGGGGAGGATATCTCTTTAGAAGTCTGCCTGCCTCATCTGTGCTAGTAGTTGAAATTATAATCCCCAAACAGGAAGGTTTCCTCTACTGCTTGGGTTCTCCAAGAGACGAATAAAGAGGAAGGAAGGCGTGGATCACCCGTGGTGGACATAACGATCTCTCTGGTGGCCTTTGCTGGGGCCTCAGCTGTGAGCCTGTGCGGGGCTCTGGGGGACTCAGATTGAAGAGGGTGACTGCGGTGCCAGCCAGCTTGCAGCTTTTTCCTGACAGACCCAGACCGTCTCGGAGCTTGGTGATTGTTTTTGAGTTCTAGTCAAAAAGACAAAACAGAAAGTCCAACAGACAGTTCGACCATAGCTTGATCTTGACCAAGAACGTGTGTGTGTGTATGTGTGTTGGAGGGGAGCAGGTGTTGAGACCAGACTATGACATGAAATTACCACAGTGCTTTCCAGGAGAAGCATTTCCTATTGCCAAGGCCAGCTCTTGTGGGCCCCGCAGGGGCTGTCACCATTGCTCCAGTCTGTGAAGGGAACTCCATGGACCAAAGTAAATAACCTGAGTTTAGAAAAATAGATGAGGGTAAAGTTAGAGAATGCATTTTTTTTTAAAGTATCTCCTAGGATTCTAATGAGGGAAAATGATTATCAAATCTGTGTTGTTGGCTCATGGCCCTTGAATGGAAGTGGGAGAGGGTATTGATTAGCTAAATGGCCCTTTAAAGCGCCGGCTATGTTTGCCCTTGTGCCTCTTAAGCAGGCAGCTCTTCTCTGTCTCCGTACTTATTGGATTTCAGATGGCAGTGCATACAAATTCTGCTTCTGCTGGGTAAACATTAGGCCTATGATTGGATGGGAGATCTCGGAGCAGGTCTGCCAAGTGGAAAGGTTGGAGAGCAATCTAGACCGTGATGCCCAAGCCTGTCTGGACTGGGAGCACCTCCTCCCATGGCCACTGATTTCCATCCTCACTTCTCCCAAAATGGGCATCCACAATGGCGTCAGACAGAGGGAAGACAGAGAGCAATGGTCGTGATTACTCAGGCAGTCTCTTTCCAGTCTACCGGGGAGCAGGCTAGTGTGCCATCACAGAGCTGAGCAACCTTGATCTTGCTGTAGTCGCACTGAGCCTATTTTCATTCCCTTCCCTGTGCATTCCAATGTCACGATAGCCCTAGGAATGGCATTTGCTTTAATGGTGATGCTGATGACGGTGATGCCGAAGACGATGGTGATGATTGCAGCTACTGTTACTTGGAGAATTGCTGCCTCGAAGGCAACTGCTTGGTCCTTGCTGTCTTGTGGAGACAAGCTCAGGCCCCAGCAGGTTGGAAGTAGAATTTGGATCTACAGAAGGCATCCTCTTGTTCTGGAGCAGGATTATGGGGCCTATATTGCAAACCATATATGTTTTATGGATAAATCGTGTTCCTCCAAATGGCGATGTTGAGGGCATACAGTTCCTGCAAGCCCCAGGTCTTTTCTTTTTTTAGCTGTTCAAACTACAAGCAAGTGTTGATGCCATGTGCCCAATCAGGTAGGTAGAGTAGAGTATGCATGGTGAAGAGTTGACTTTGAGGGAGCCGTTGGCATGGGGTTGGAGCTGGGCTGTCTTGCTGAGGGGGGTGGTCTCCCCAAAGCCCTTACACTTCCCAGCCAGAATGGATTCGAGAAGCTTGGAATACTCCATATCCAGGGTTCACTCCTATCCTGGAAGTGCTCCTGTTTGCCCCACCCCAACACTTGCTCAAAGCACTGTTGATCATGGGGGTCAATGGCATCTTGATTGCATGGCTTCTTTGTATGCTTTTCATCTGATGGGAAAGGAGAGAAAATGCATTGTCTGGCTGGCGAAGGTTGGAAATAAAGGCTCTCATTACCACTGGGGCAGTGTGCCATTTCCTGGGGGGGGGATGAGCAGTGGGCCACCTGAGAACTTGAATGACTTTCAGAGAGGAAGGGGGAGTACCTGTGTGCATGTATCCACGTGTATGTAAGGTGAGGGATGGACGGCAAATACTGAACTTGATCTTTCCTATGAGTAGATTCTTGACATGGGCTGCCATCAGAAATCTCATTAAAAAGATGTTTTGTTTATGCATGTGTCTCTGTGTAGCGTGTGCACATGTGTACGCCTGTGAAAAGCTGGGAGAGGGGGTTGGATCTCCTGGAGCTGGTGTTACAAGGGGTTATGAGCTGCCAGTGTTGATGCTGGGAACTCAGGTTCTCTGCAAGAGCAGCAAATACTCTTGACCAGTGAGGCATCTCTTCAGATGCCACTCCTGCCCCAGCCCTAGTCTGTTTTATTTTAGCTCAAGTTTTCAACCATTTTCATTCTCAAGTTTGTCATCAGACATGGCTGTCATAAGCCCTTATCTCACACTTTATTTTCTTTCCTCTGGATCATTCCCTGTAGAGAACAGGGGAATAGGAACTCGAGATAAAAAGCCTAGAGCAAGAGACCCAAGAAGTCTGGGGATTTAGAGACAGGACACAGGCCTCTGGGACAGTGTTGCATTAGGATGACACTGTCGAAGGCCAGCTGTATCACTGGCATGGAGGAGCATCAGGGATCCTCTGAGTCTCACACCTGTTACAGGTGCAGGGCAAGGCAAGGGCCAGTGGGGAGCCCAGTGCACCCGCTCGGAGGACTCAGCACTCCCTCCTCTGCCTTCTTTGTCAGGAAGCTCCCTCTCACTTCTTGGTGAAGTTAGTGCCTTCAAATAGCCCAGGAATCTAGTGTCCCTTCACCCAGACCCTTCTAGACAGTGATCTTCTCTGCTAACCAATCGCCTGCCACCTTTTCCGTCACCACTAGATGAGAATCTTCATGTTGGTGGCTGCTTTCTCCTCCTTAGCTCTCTTGCTGTTGGAGAGTGGTCTGAGGTTGGACCTGAATGTACCCCAGGCTGATGGGGCTGCCACACATTCCCTTCCTACAGCAGCGTCTGGTCCCTGCCTCTCTGTGGTTCAACCATGGTCTGCTGGGATCCTCTTTGCTTCCTTTCTGAAGTTGGGGAAGTTGAAGTTACTGAAATGTTGCTATAGGCAGAGGTCACCTGCTGGGATTTCCAGGGTCATGTGTCTCAGAACAAGCAATTAGACCCAGGATATGTGCATAGTGGTAGATAGAGAAATAGGTTTCCTAGAGAGAAAAGGGTGTAAGTGAACCAGGGCTGGAGAAATGTCAAAGGTTCAGTGGTGTTTACATGGGGTAGATAGGGACATTTATGTTGTGTGCACTTGTGTGCACATTTTGTTATGGCTGCCATGATGGGGAGGGATTCTACTCTCTCTACTTAGACTTCTTTTATGTAGTAATGGTTACTATTAGAATCATTTGGGAGATGGGCCTCTTTACATGCCTGTGTGTGGGGGGGTCACCTTGATCACATCAATTAATGTAGAAAGACCTGTCTTAAGGGCAGACTCATTATGAATGGGCTGCTACCTGGACAGGGGATCCTGGACTGCCTAACATGGAGAAAGTGAATGAATACCAGCCTGCATATATTGCTCTGTTCCTGATAAGCAGTGCCACGTGACCATCTGCTTTAGGCTCCTATGCTTCCCCGCCATGATAGACCTTACCCTTGACTGTACCAGAATGCACCATTTTTCCCTTAAGTTGCCTTGGTCAGAGTGGTTTCATCAGGGTGATGGGAAAAGAAATGAAGAAGCCCGTGTTAATGTTAATGTCCCCTTTCTACCCTTCTCTGGCTTCTGGGCGCTGTGGCTACTGAGTGGTTCCTCCTATGTCTGGTTCCAGGTCCAGATAAGGCAGCATCACAAATGCCAAAGAAGGGCAAGTGGGAATGCGAGAAGCAGGAGGCTGTAAGGGAGGAATCTGGCTGCTGGCTCAGAGTGAAAACTCAAGTCCTTCTGGGGACGGGTGTGACCTTATATATCTGGGATTTAACCCCCGGCTTGCTTGTTACTTGTCCTCCTTTATTTTGGGAATGCTGGCCTTTTAACTGCCAGAAGATTAAAGGCTAAGTGTTTGGGGACTTATAAAAATCATTTGAACTAAAGCTAACTTGTTCTACTCTCACTGGTGCCCCCACCCCCAGTTCAAGTGCATGGATTGGGGAGTCAGTGTTGGATTATGCTGGCCTTTCTCCTGGGTACTAACCCTCAGGCTCATGGTCTCAGGGGAAGTGAGCTCTGTATCTTTCCAGATACATCTGTGGCCCTGGGGACAGTATTCTAGGTCCATTATGTGCTGGAATGCATCCTCTGCTGTCACTTGTATGAAAACCAGGTCCTCAGTGCTTTCTAATTTGGAAAAATATTAGTGATAAAATCAACATTCTCTTTGATGAGTAATTGTTCTTAACATTCGATCCATCTCCCAGGAGCCAGGGAGATGACTCCATCTTCTGGATTGTTTCCTGTGTATTAATACTCATATCTTAAAGCTGTGTATATTGCTGAATGAATTGAAAACTTAGAGGCAGGGGTGGGGGGACAAAGAAGGAAGGGGATCAGGAATGTGGTAACACATTGTTCTTACCCTGGTTTCCTGGTGTCCACTCCAAGGCAACAGAAAGTACTGACTTTGTCCCCAAGAGAGGTCTTGTTTATTCCCCGGGATCATCCTCGTTTTTCAAGGCATTTTTTATTAGCGCGTCTTACTCATGTGAAATGCTGAGTTTTGTTATGGCTGCTTATACCAGCACACCCTGTACTTTGGTCGTATTTATTTAGGCTCCCTTCTTATGCCTTCTCTCTGGTCCTCCTCACATTGTGGCTCATTGAAATGGATCCTGTCTTCTGTTGCCCTCTCCCTTCACTGTGTCTTTCATAAGTGGGGAGGGCTGGCTGGCTTGAAGGAACTGTCTCTCCCACGGAGGGGCACTTGGTATCTTTTTTCTGGAACTAGAACGTAGAGGTAGATGGCTAGATGGGCACACAGCAGGTGGATGCCCTAGAGTCTCATGACCACACGTTGCGATGGCAGGATCGGGGGCACATCAGCAGAACTTTTCTGCTCAGGGCTGTCTGCTCTTCAGGTGTTGAGATGGAGGCCTCTGTCTGTCTGGGTCTCCTCCATCCTGGGATCCATCCTGCTTGTTAAACTTCTCTTCTTCCTGTACTTCCCTCCACCTGGGCATCAACCCATCCTTGCTGCCACCCCAACTGTTACTATAGTTCTCTTCCTCTTGCATGTTATTCTAACCCCACTACACACTTGCATGTCCCAAACTTCAGTTCTTTTCCACATTAAAAAAAAAAAAACAGGAAGGTTATCTAATTGATATTGTCACAACAAAGAGTTTTCTGCCTGGTTTTTGGCATTTGAGAAGGATTTTATTGCTTCCATTAAATCCTCCACCCCCTGGAGGTCATCAGCTCTCAGCTATGAGGTGGCTGATGGGACTGAGGCCCAGTGGGGCTGTGGATCTAAATTCTAAATGGCTCATCGAGGAACCAAAAATGGCCCCATTAGCCCTGTGCTTATAACTCGAGGCTAATTTGTTCCCATCAAACTAATAAGCAAGTTTGTGCTGCTCCACAGTGTCCTGGGAACTACCCCATTGTCACCCAGCGTCATTCTCATTAAGAAGAGGGTAAAAGTTCAGCCTTGTAGGAGGATCGAGGGCTTAGCTCACTGATGCTGAGACGGGTCTGGGCTCACCATAGACCATGCATCACACACAGAAAATGTGTGTGCACCTTGAAGGTGTATCCCATCTTTGCATCCCACCTAGCCCACCTTTGGGTTCTTGAGGGCCTTGGAAGCTCCTGCCTTCTTGGACTCATTTATCCCTAGGAATACCACAAAGCACATATTACAACCCTGCTGGTATGGAGATGAATGTGATTGTGCCTAGACTTGTGCTTTTTAAAAGTTTACTCATTTTTCTTATTTATTATTTGTGCTTTTAGGCTCGCCATAATGCTTTACTTTGTCTTTTTAAAAAAGTTTTACTTATTTTTTGATAATTTCGTGTAATAGTTTTGATCATATTCTTTCTCTTCTCCCTACTGTTCTCAAATCTCCCCACTCCCTCTTAGTGCTGGGATTTTGTCTGGCTTGAACCTCTGAGCTGGTCTTGTGTGTGCTGTCACAGTTGCTCTGAGTTAGTTCGTGTGTGCAGCATCCCTGTTCTGTCAGGAAGATTCTGTCCTTGGAGCCATCCATCACCTCTGGCTCCCAGAATCTTTCTGTTCTTCCTTCTGTATAGATTTCTGATCCTCGAAGGCAGAGATGTAATAGAGACATCCCCTTAAGGTGGAGTAATCCAGAGTCTTCAACTATTTGCACACTGTCCAGTTTGGGTTGTAGTTTGAATAAGAAGGCCCCCATAAGCTCATATTTCTGAATGTTTAGTCACCATGGAGAGGCACTGTTTGAGAAGGATTAGAAGGATTAAGAGGTGTGGCTTTATTGGAGGAAATGTGTTCGTGGGCTTTGAGGTTTCAAAAGCCCAGGCTCGGTGACTGTCTGTGTGTGGATCAGGATGTAGCTCGCAGCGATTGCTCCGGTGCCTGCCTGCTTGTTGCTATGCTCCCCGCCATGATGGTGATAGACTAAGCCTTTGTAATCAATCCTCCCGATGAAATGCTTCCCTCTGTAAGAGTTGCCTTGGCCCTGGTGTCCCTTCACAGCAATGGATCAGTGACTAAGACGGGGATGTTTGTGTCCATTACCACCTTTACTCATTGTTGTTCTCATTTTCCTTCTGATTTGAAAGGAAGAAACTACAACATCTTTGTGGGCCCCTGCAGTGGGCTACTGGGCTTTGTGTCTAGGCGGCCACTTGGCTCTGGGGCCAACAGAGCTCATCCTCACAGAAGCTGAGCTCAAGACTCTGTCTCAAAGTTTCTAGAATATTGTTTTGCAAGTATTTACTGATGACTCAAGAGACGTGGTACTTGATCTTTGAGGTTGGTGTTCTGGCTGAAAGGGTGTGTCCTGGAGATGTGGTCGGGTACTCCGCTTTCTGATAACATTGCCTTGAATTTAGACCCAGTGAACCACGTCAATCCCAGAAATCTCAGGGATGGAGGCCTTGGGGAGTTTTGGGTGACAGGCATCACTGTGGATGAAGTTCTCACATGGCCTCGGCTTGCCAGTTTGTTTATGTTTTCATTCCCATGAGGTGACCAAACAGCTTCCATATGCTCCTGAGTTAACATGACTCATTAGACCCTTAGACAAGGGACTGGCTCCTCTTTTTTTAATTGTTTTTATTGAGCTATATATTTTTCTCTGCTCCTCTCCCTTTCTCTTCCCTCCCCTCCTCCCCTCTTCCATGGTCCCCATGCTCCCAATTTACTCAGGAGATCTTGTCTTTTTCTACTTCCCATGTACATTAGATTCATGTATGTCTCTCTTAGGGCCCTCTTTGTTGTCTAGGTTCTCTGTTATTGTGAATTACAGACTTTTTTGTTTGTTTGCTTTATGTCTAAAAGCCACTTATGAGTGAGTACATATGAAGTTTGTTTTTCTGGGTTTGGGTTACCTCACTCAATATGATGTTTTCTAGACCCATCCATTTGCCTCCAAATTTCAAGATGTCTTTATTTTTTTTCCTGCTTGTAGTACTCCATTTTGTAAATGTACCACATTTTCCTTATCCATTATTTTGTTGAGGGGCATTTAGGTTGTTTCTAGGTTCTGGCTATGGCAAACAATACTGCTATGAACATAGTTGAACACATGTCCTTGTGGTATGGTTGAGCATCCTCATATACTCAAAAGCGGTATTGCTGGTTCTTGTGGAAGGTTGTTTCCTAATTTTCTGAGAAACCACCATACTGAAATCCAAAGTGACTGCACCAGTTTGCACTCCCACCAGCAATGGAGGAGTGTTCGCTTTACCCCACATCCTCTCCAGCATAAGTTGTCTTTAGTGTTTTTGATTTTGGTCTTTCTTACAGGTGTAAGATGTAATCTCAGAGTTGTTTTGATTTGCATTTCTCTGATGGCTAAAGTGTCTTCCATCCATTTTAGTTTTGTCTGTTGAGAGTTCTTTGTTTAGGTCTGTACCCCAGTTTTTAATTGCATTATTTGTTCTTTTGATGACCAATTCTTGAGTTCTTTGTATATTTTGGAGATTAGTACTCTGTCTGATATGAGGTTGGTGAAGACCTTTCCTCATTTTGTAGGCTGCCGTTTTGTCTTGTTGACTGTGTCCTTTGCTTTACAAACGCTTTTCAATTTCAGGAGGTCCCATTTATTAATTGTTTCTCTCAGTGTCTGTGCTTTTGGGGTTATATAAGGAAGTGGTCTCCTGTGCCAATGTGTTCAGGTGTACATTCCACTTTCTCTTCTATGAGCTTAAGTATGGTTGGTTTTATGTTGAGGTCTTTGATCCATTTGGACTTGAGCTTTGTGCATGGTGATAGATATGGATCTATTTTAATTTTTCTACCTGTTGTGATCCAATTATGCCAGCCAATTTGTTGAATATGTTTTCTTTTTCTTTTTTCCACTTTATATTTTTTGCTTCTTTGTCAAAAATCAGATGTTCATTGGTGTGTGGGTCTTTGATTCAGTTCCATTGGTCCTCCTGTCTCTTTTTATGTCAATTCCAGGCTGTTTTCAGTACTGTAGCTCTGTAGTAGAGTTTGAAGTCAGGGATAGTCAGGGATAGTCAGGGATTGTGATACCTCCAGAAGTTCCTTTATTGTACAGGATTGTTTTGAGTATCCTGCATTTTTGTTTGTTTATTTGTTTTTCCATATAAAGTTGAGTATTGTTCTTTTGAGGCCTTTGAAGAATTTTTCTGGGATTTTGATGGGCATTGCATTGAATCTGTAGATTGCTTTTGGTAAGATTGCCATTTTTGTATGTTAATTCTACCTACCCAAGAGCATGGGAGATCTTTCCATTTTCTGATGACTCCTCAGTTTCTTTCTTCAAAGATTTATAGTTCTTATACAGGTCTTCCACTTGTTTGGTGGAACTGGCTCCTCTTTGAGGGCTAAGCAGTTTGAAGAAAGATACACTAGTTAGCTAGCTTTGAAAAAGCAAGTATCCATGCTGTGACCTGCCCTTGAAGGAGGCCACATGGCCAGAACCCAAGAGTGGCCACTAGGGGTTAGGAGTGGTGGCTGTCTAATAGCCAGAAAGAGAATGGAGAGTTGTATCATTTATGTGCAAGGAGCTGAATTCATCCAAAAGCCACTGTCTTGGATGAAGACTTTGGACCTCCGATGGGGCTCAGCCTCTACCCCAGGCTTGATTTCAGCCCAGTAAGCTCTGAGCAGGGGTCTAGCCAGCCCACACCTAGACTCCTGAGCCCTGAAAAATCAGAAAGGGGCTTCTCCAAATTGCTGTATTTCTGACAGCTTGCTACTCAGTAGTAAGAATCTCACAGGTGCATTTGATGCTATGCTTTGGAATTTAGGCATAGAAAAAGAGAGAAGAGGGGAAGGTGGCAGTCCCCACATCCCCACAGCGGGAAGCAGAAAAACAGTCCCTTAGAAGCAAGCTGCTTCAATACCGCGTCAGCTGCCAGCCCTCATCAGGCTCAGATAAGCTGAATAATTAACTCTGCTCCAAGCAGAGAGATGCCACGGATAAAGCCCCATCCCGTTAAAAAGAAATCAGATATGTTTTTCAAAGCCCCTGCTTTCTCTTTGAAGTGGTCTCCATGCCGTTCACAGTTTCTATGTTGCCGGAGGTTTCCTTCTCCTCTTCCAGCCGTTGTCTTCCTCTACCTTCTGTCACCTAAAGGTCCGTCTTTTCCTGAAGGCTTGGCTTGTGTTGATTACCCCGGTGGACAGCTCCTTCTATGAAGCTGTGTCTCAGTCTAGGAGGTAGTAGTTATCAGGATGCGGAAAAGCTGTTTTCGGAGAGAATTGGGGGTTTCAGACTCTAGTGATCAAGATTATGTGATGTCGTTGAGAAGGCAGTGGCCTGGGAGGCTGGGCAGAGACCCAAGGATTGACAAAATCCTGGCTGCGAAGATGAGAGGGCGCGATCCTGACATGCTGGCCTCCTGACACCCAGTGCCAACCCATGCCCAGCACCCAGAAGCCCATCCTTTGACCTGTGAGAAGATTTTGGGAAACATTATGTGTGCGAACCTGGGAATGCTGCAGGAATCCAGCACCGGAATCCTCTTGACATGTTTGGGGGTCCTCTTGAATTGGGGGTTTCTCTCCTTTCCTCTTACTGTTAGTCTTTAACTCTTCTGATGTGATTCCCATAGTGAAT
This sequence comes from Myodes glareolus, assembly GCF_982192425.1. Lineage (NCBI taxonomy): Eukaryota > Metazoa > Chordata > Mammalia > Rodentia > Cricetidae > Myodes > Myodes glareolus. Next base: position 9,064,275 of record NC_142034.1, read on the forward strand.
AGTGAAGGCATTGGTACTCCAGAATGGCATGAGGACATCTCTGTCCCTGCCGAGAACCAAACTCTCTTAGTCTCGCTTTTCACGTCAGACCATCTTTAACAGCAGCAGGGTATTTGTTAGCTTCCTCTGGTGTAGCCCAGAGGTCTGCTCTGCAGACTGGGCTCTTTTTGAAAATTTTCCTTAAAAACTGTGTGTGTGTGTGTGTGTGTGTGTGTGTGTGTGTGTGTGTGTGTGTGTGTTTCTGTGGAAACCAGAAGATGGTGTCGGATTCCACTGGAACTGGAATTGCAAGTGAGCTGCTTAACAATATGGATGCTTAGAAATAAGCCCAGGTCCTCTGTAAGAGCAGGAAATGCTCCTACCTGCTGAGCCATCGCTCTGGCCCCTGTTACTTTTCCTTAGGGTACAGTCCATCCTGCCTGGGGAGGCATGTCAGCAAGTGCTTAAAGGAAGCAGCCACATTGTGCGTGAAGTCAGGAAGCCGAGAGGTGGATGCCTGTGCTCGGGTCAATTGTCCATTTTCTGTTTGCATTCAGTCTGGGCCCCTGTGGGATAGGGCCAGCCCATTCAAGATGAATCTTCCTTCCTCAGTCATACCCCTCCGGAAACACCCTCACAGACATGCCCAGGAGTGGGTCTCCCAGGTGACTCCCAATCCAGTCAAGGTGACAAAGACATGAACCATCCCAGGTGCTCATCCAACTGAACCTTGCTTAGTTCCTGCTTTCTGTAGACAGAGGTGAGTTCTCTGTGTGGTGGGGGGATGGGGGAGCTACAGGCATTGCAAATAGGAGGTTGAGGTTCAGGACTCTGTTTTTGTGATTCTACCATGTAGGAGACAGAGACCACACCTAAAGGAGCACTCATTGCCCGGTGGTGGAGATACATGGGTGAATATAGTGGCTTATAGCTGAGTACCTGTTGTGCGCATGTAAACTCTGCCCATCATGTGGGCCCATGTCTTGGTGGTGGTGGCTGTTTTCTTTCTTTTTTTCCCTCTCTTCTCCTTTTCCTCCCCCATCCTCCTTCTAGGCCTCTGCTTCTTTTTTTGATTTCTTCAGTGGGGTCTTGTTATACAGAACAGGCCAGCCTGGAAGTGACCATTCTGACTCCCTGACAGGTGCATCCTTGCGGTACCTGGCGTCATGTTACTCGGAACCACATCCTTTCCAGCACATTGCTGGGTGCCCCATGGGAACAGCACTGTGCTGGGTGAATAGTGGTATTTGGAAGCAGAAGATCTGACTTCAAATTTTCCCAAATGCTGAGGCAGGAGAATTGTCAGTTTGTGGCCAGTGTGGACTTCACAACTAGTTCTAAACCTGATGTTAAACAATGGGAAAAGAAGAAGAACAAAACCTTGGAGAAAGGGGATCAGTGGTAGGGGGATAAGAGAGGTCAGTACAGAGTGAATATGATGAAAATTCATTATAATATGTATGGAAATATCAAAATAAATCACATTATTAAATATAATTAATATATGCTAATGCAAAATTAAAAATGCTGCTTGCTCTTCTGATTGATAGTGTGATGCTCAGTGAGTCATTGGCTTCTGTAAACACTGTTTCCATAAATGAAAAAGTGATTGCTAGGGCTGTCACGACAAAGTCCCCCCTGGACTGGATGGTTTAAAGCCTAGAGATTAATTTCCTCACAGTTTTGGGTGCCAGACATCAGAAGTGAAGGTGCTGGCAGGGCGGAGTTTTGCAGATGCCTGGAGGAAGGCTCTGTCCACACCTCTCTCCAGCTGGGACTGACAGCTGGGTCTCCTTTGGTCTGCACACTGTACTCCTGTCCAGATCTCTTCGAAATCTCCCCTTAGGAGGACATTAGTCATTGGGTTTGGGCCCACTACCAACCTCATTTAATTTACTATTATTTATAATTTAATTACTCTGTGTGTGTGTGTGTGTGTATGCGCGCATGCATATGTATCCCACACTACATAACAGGAAGACTACTGTCCTACAGCTTAGAACGCTGCTCCCTGTGGCTTCATGTGCTGAACACTGATAGGTCCATATATGACTAAGTGATGTGTGATTACGTATGATTACATACAGCCTGTGCTCTCTGCTCTCTGTGAGATTTCATGGAGTCACGGCCTGCTTGTGTATAGATTTTCCTACACGTGTATATCTGTGAAATCTGTCCTGTCAGAGCAGCCTATGAAACAGGGAGCTCTGAGAGCTCATGGACAAGAACAGACAGTGTCATTAGGCGTTTTTGGTTATTTATGTCCACGACACAGGTGTGCCTGAGGTCTCAGAAGCCCAGAGAGTGATGCTTTAAACAGGTCACTACTCTAGAGCACAGTAAGCCAGTGGTGGGGCTCCTGCGGAGTGTTCTAGCTGCTGTACTATGTGTGATTCAGAGGCAGGAAAGTCTGTGTTTTGAGTGGCAAGATAAGGAGAGAAGAGTCGCCAGTTGTTCCAAGGTATAGGACAGTGTTTTTCCTGTTTGACTAATATGTTTGTGCATCATATAAAATCAGTATATCTTGAGGTCAATATTAGTGTGTATATGTGTGTGTGTGTGTCTTTATAAACACAAACATGCACAAGTATAAAACTAAGTGTAAGCTGGACTCATGATTTGGCTCTTCAACTGTCCGTAGAAAATGGGGCAATATGAATCAATCAAATCCAACAATATATTTTTCTTTCTGGCTAATATTACCCACTGGCGGCAGGGTGTCACTGGTACCGGCTTCCACCATTAGCTCCCAGGGCTCTGAATAGCTCTGTCCCATGAAGGTGGTGAGTGGAATTAGCACACCCAGTGAAGCTCTAGAGCCTTGTGGAGACTCCTGCCATCTCCCTGGGGCTCCAGGGCTGTGGAGTAAGCGGCCTGCTCTGGCTCCAGACAGCATTCGTCTGCGGAGCCGACCTTGATGCTCGCCCTGTCTTCCCTCCACAGTCACACACAGTCACAGCGCTGTAACCCATTTACTCAGACATGCACGTGTAAGTGAGGCCCCGAAAATCCAGCAGTGGGGTGGCTGACCCTGGCATTTCTTCAGAATATCATTGCAATAAAAATATAACACAAAAATTCTGAAGCCTGCAGACCTCTGAGGATGTGTTCTGTTTTGGGTGGAAGAGACTGAGCTGGGATTAAACTGAAGTTGTTAGCTATAGTCTGGACCTACAGAGAGCTGTCAGGTTGGGGCCAGTTTCTCAATATTGCATGGCATATTCTCTGTGCCCGTGCATATGCTGTGGGTGGCAACGGTACCACAGACTCCTCCCGGATGACACTGATCCTCTGTGTCCACAACACTGCAGGTGCTCCCAATAAGGAGCAACCACAGACTTAGTCTTCCTTCCACACAGTCAGGAAGCCCTGGCTTGGTTTTGTCCATGAGACGGTAGCAAATTTGATACAAGCAGAGACTGGACAACTACTTGACACTGGAGGCCAGTTTCAAGTTTACCGCACACCAACCTAGCCTACCTGCATGGAGGGTAAGCCAGCACAGAGAGGAGTCGGTGGTTCACAGCCGGTAGTTAGCCAGCTCTGGACATCGATCAGAAAGATGCATGTGTCATCCCAACTGTCCACCCCTCGGTGAGCCACTAGCTTGCCCGAAGCATGAATGAGGCCCAACAGCATCAGAGCCCAATGGACTGCAGAACAGCAGTAACTGATGTTGGTTTAAAGCCAACAGTGGGGGTTGGGGGTTGTTACCTTAGCAACGGGTACCTGAAACACATGCTTTTTTTATTTGGTGAAGATTTAATGATCTGAGATTCTCTTGTCAGATAGGTCAGGAAAACATTGCCTAAGAAGGACCAGAAGGGGCTCACTGGCTTACATGGATGCAATTTAGTGCTACGTAAGATGAGGGCTGGCATTAGATGACAGCCATTGAGTCACCTGTGAGTGTAGAGCAGAAAGCAAATTACTTTATTGTACATAGTTCTCTGTGTTCCTTTCCATAGTTGTTGTTTTAAGAAAAACCACATTGTGAACTAAAAGAAGTAGCAGACTGATATGGGAAGCTTCTGCACCATCTCTGTCACCCACACCAGCAGGGCATTCAGCTCTTTGGAAACTTGCACACGGTCTCTCTCTCACCCACACCAGCAGGACATTCAGCTCTTTGGAATCAAAGCTATGAGTGTCCTACCTAGAATGCCTCTTGGCTACCTCTGCAGATCCGCTCAGAGCCGCACCTTTGTAGAACACTGTCATGCTTTAAAATCTGTTCGGTGTGATTAAATAGGCTTGATTTATGACTAGTAATTGATAGGCATGAGGGATAGGAGAAGCCTTTGTCTCACAGAGGCAGTCATCACACACTGACATAGCTCAGGTGCAGCCAGATGTCAGTGACGGATGGCGTCCGTGTGGCACTTGAAGACCAGGTTGTCCGAGGTGGGAGGAAAGAGAGCTGTGGCCTTGGAGGGTCCTCAGTTTCCTGATCAGGGAGCAGGTTGGGTTGCCAGTCCTATGTTTGTCAGGAAGGGGAGCAGAGTGGGAACTTTCGGGTGGAGAGTTCCAGGCTTACATCTTCATGAGGTTTCGGGCCTCATACTGATGGCTGCTCATGACCACCTCTAGCATGGAAATGCGGGATTCCCGCCCATTGTGATAATTCAGTTGAGGTGCATTTGAGCCCCCTTTCCCCTTTCTGCACTGATCCCACTCCTTCCTTGTGTGCCCACATCTTCCTTCTCTGTCACATGTAGATGGTTTTGTTGGTTTGGAGATTTCATTGTATTGAGTTAATTCCCTCAAGTTAACTGTATGTTAATCAGAGTGTGGGGCTCATGGAAGCTATGGATGTACGGGATATACAGTGTCTGCTTGAAGAGCCTCGTGGTTCTAATAGGACTGTAGGACATGATGAGCTTTCATTTTGGTCAGCAGATGGCAGGAGCATGTAGATGTCAGGGGAGGACACAGGGGACACCCTGGACCCAGAGGAGGCGGGGTGCATGCATGAAGGCTTCCCAGAAGAACAAAAGAACTCAGAGCTCTAACCTTGCCTTGCTGACTCTTCATTGGATGTAGCATTCTTATTGCCATGAGAAGGAGGTACCAAGGCTGAGTTAAAGATGAAACACTGTGTCCCGGAGAAGCTGAGAGGGTTGCACTTCACAAACCACTAGGAGTTCTTAATTTCTGTCTCTATGGCCCCTACAGTTCCCGAGTATCTAGGGAACTGAAGGTAAAGGAAGACATCAGTGATAGCAATCTTAGGGCCTGAAGTAAGATTGTACCCCAAGCCTCGGTGTCTCTTCAACCAGTGTCCCCATTTGCTTTGAGGATGGCCATTCCACATCCTGAGCCAATCTGGCCCTGGGCAGAAGGCCATGCTGGGCTCCCTTCAAGAGAAAATCATTTATTATGTAAGCGTCATTCATATTCTAGCTGGCGATCGAGGGTGACATTTATTTTTTTTCCATTATGTGGAATAATTTAAGATTATGTTATCAGTGTCATTTTTGTGGCGACTTCTCAGCCATAAAAGCAGCATCAATTATTCAGCGTCACCTTGTGTGTCTGGGTTAAGTGGGGTGATAGAAGGAAGAGGCGAGGAGGGAGGAAAGTGAGTTCAGGTGTTGCTCCAGGCAGGTCACCCTGTGGCCCCTTCCCTCATCTTTGCTGAGTCCCTGACAACAGAGCTTCCCTTTAGGGCCCTGATCCCTTCTCCCCTGGTGTAATGTCCGCCAGAGGGCGCCAATTAATTACCCGACCTCTCTTGATTCTTCCCCAGGGAGTTCTGACCTCTTCTTCACAGACCATCCTTAAATAGTCTCTGTTCTAGGGGATTTGGAAGCTCAGCCCACAGTGTCTAGGTTGTCTAACAGCGGAGGCAAAGTTAGTCCCCACCCCAAACCTTGTGAGCATGATGGCTGGTTTATGTGGGCTTGGAAAGATCGAATCCCATGGACCGCCAGCATGAGAGTCTGGCCAGCCTTTCGCTCTCCCTAGATTCCATTGTTGGTAGTTTTGGGATGCCCAGCAGGGAAGAAAGAGGACGTATAACATAAAACCTAGTAAAGGCCACTATTGGGACCTGAGGCAGATGTGCCAGTCTGTCTACAGAGAGTTTGGAAGATGGCAGGGCCTTCCGGGGTCAGGTACCTACTACCATTTATGTAGGTGTGTTTTGTGTTTAGTTCACGGTCTTATCCTCCAGCTGAGGCTAAAACAAGGTCTAAGAGTGGAAGGTGAAGGGTGTTGGGAATGCCATCCGTGGGCGAGCGAGAAAGGAGTCCTGGGGTGCTGCTGCCTGAGGATGACGGTGGTGTCCTTCTCATAATGTCAATGTTCTCTGGTGTGTGTGTGTGTGTGTGTGTGTGTGTGTGTGTGTGTACTAGTGCACCACAGGAGTCTGATTTTACCTACTCCCTTGTTTAAGACAGCATCTTGCTCATTATTGCGTGGGTCAAGGTCACTGTCCTAGAAGTGCCTGGAGAGTCTTGTTTTCTGCCTCGTATCTTCCTGTAGGATACAGGGATTTCAGATATGTGCATCTTCCTGTAGGATACAGGGATTTCAGATGTGTGCATCTTCCTGTAGGATACAGGAATTTCAGATGTGCACATCTTCCCGTAGGATACAGGAATTTCAGATGTGCACATCTTCCCGTAGGATACAGGGATTTCAGATATGTGCATCTTCCTGTAGGATACAGGAATTTCAGATATGTGCATCTTCCTGTAGGATACAGGGATTTCAGATGTGCACATCTTCCTGTAGGATACAGGGATTTCAGATGTGTGCATTGTTGGGCCTGCACTCTTAAGTGGGTGCTGCTATCCAAACTCAGGTCATCAGGCTCATAGAGCAAGCTCTTTGTCCGTGGAGCCACCTTCCTAGCCATACTGACTTGTTTGGGGCGTGTGTATGTGGGCGGTTCTGGGCAGTTTCTTCCTCACCTGGGGGCAGCAAACCAAGGTGAGCAGAAACAGCTTAGGTTCTGGGTGTGTGTACCGAGTCCTGAGTCCTTTTGTGTTAATGAGACATTTGTAGACTCTCTTCCCTCGCCCCTGTCTGTCCCTCCTCTCCAACCCCCCTTTCACCTCTCCTTTCCCTCCTTTGTTTCTCTGCATTCCTTTTGGAAAATGCTATTCATCCCAGCTTCCGCCTCTTTGCAGGAGTGGGCGGAAACCGTCTTGTGTATTGTGGGCCAGACTCTGGCCTCAAACCATGCATGGTAAAAATAATAAAAACAGTAATAATTGTAATTCCACTGCACGAACATGGAGCTCTCCAGATCTGGAACCGTAGATGGACGTTACCACTTACCTCCAGTGGCCCACTTTTGACTTTGTGTATGGAGTTGGGTTAGGAGTCGTAGGTGGAAATGGGGGAGGAAGGGCAAATGAGAGGTTGGAGGGGAGTGGGAAGGGAAGGGAACGTTCTCCTTGTGGCTTAGGAAGGAGCCTCCAATTTTGCACATTGCCATTTGGAAGCTGTGAGGTGACACAGCAAGCCCGAGCTGTCCAAAGCCCTTGTGATGGGGACGGGAGGAAGGTGACTCGCTCCTCTAATCATCAGGCACTCTTAGAACTGTGACAGAGAGTCAGGAACCTGTCACATGTGTCCTGGAGACTGAGACACTCCCTTGGCCCATCTTATGGGGCTACCAGGTTTCAGATAGGGAATGTGAATGGAAAATCATTATGGAGATTGGGATGAATTAGCCCTGGAAATGAAAGGAAGGCTAACACATCAAGATGGTTACCACAGCATCAGGAGAAAGGCACGAAGGCCTTTCGCCCTCCATTCCTGATGCCTCCGGCACAGGCTGAGGCTGTGTTTATGAAGGGCGTCTGTATACAGAAATCTCCTCTTCTGTCACTCTGTCACCTGGACACCAGGTGCACAGCAAGACAGGGCCCCCAGAGCAGCAGCGTTGTCCTCCCAGGTCAAGAGCCACCTTGTGCCTGGAGATGCCTTCTGACCCCTTCCCCTTCTGCCAGGGGCATCCTGAGGAAGCTGCCAAAGCAGAGTTCATGCATCCCACTGGGAGCTGTTCCTGGAAGGGTAGAGGCGGGGTCGTATTTCTGCATTTTCCACATCAAAGTCTGGGAGTGGAAGGTGATGAGTATTTGGAATGCAATTAACCAGTGAGCAGCAGTAAGAAAGGAGCCCTGGGATGCTGCAGCCTAAGGGTGGTTGACAGTGCAGGGGTCGCAGGTGTAGGAGAAGGGTACCACCATCCCAGGTAGCCTTTGAGAAGCTTCTGTAAGCCATTTGCATACCCGGGCCCTCCTGTTCTTTTTTCTTTTTAAGTTAATACTTGCCAGTTGTCCATATTCCATCTATACCTACAACAGGTCAGGATCAAGTCTGTACTCCCCTGCTTTCACACTCTTTCCACCCCCTAGAAAGTGCTATTGTATTTTTCTGGTTGATTGTCTAGTGTGTGTGTGAGAGAGAACCTGTGGTGCTTGCTTGCCATTCTGTGTGTCTGACTGAAATCACCTAACCTGAGCCCTCCTCTCTCATCCATTTTGCTGTAAATGACAGCGTTTTGTTCTTCATTATGGTCAAATTGTATCTACATCCCATTTTCTCCCTCCATTCTTGTATTGACGGGCATATCTTAGCTATGACCAATACGCTGTAACAGCCACAAGGCCTTAGCCTTCTGAAGGGTAAATGTGTGGTCAAGTTCGTGATGGGTGGCACAGGTGGGCATGGACACAGGTGAGATATCTTGGTCCAGTTTTTTTTTTTTTAAAGGGAAGCCTCTTGGGGCTGGAGAGATGGCTCAGTGGTTAAAAACATTTGTTGCTCTTGCAGAGGATTGAGGTCCAGTTCCCAGCACCACATGGTGCCTCACAACCGTCCATAACTCCGGTTCCAGGGGAACTTATGCTTTCTTCTGACCTTTTTGGGAATCAGGAGCTCATGTGGTACACGAACATAAAGGCATGTAGGCAAAAGACACATGTAAAATAAGATAAATAACATTTAAAAAGGGGGTCTCATTAAAAAAAAGTTTATTTAGTTGTATGTGTGAGTATGTACAGGAGAGAGAGAGAGAGAGAGAGAGAGAGAGAGAGAGAGAGACAGAGAGAGAGAGACAGAGACAGAGAATGCACTGGGGTGCACATGCAGACAGAAATGCATGAAGACAACTTTTGGGAATCTGTTCTCTTTCTCTCTACTGTGGAATCGGGGGATCAAACTCAGGTCTTCAGATTTATACCTCCTAAGCCAGTGGTTCTCAAACTGTGGGTTGTGACCCCTTGTGGCTGAGCTACTCTTTCACAAGGCCACTTAAGACCCTTGAGAAATACAGATATTTACGATTCATAGCAGTAGCAAAATTTCAGTTATGAAGTATCAACAAAAATAGTTTCATGATTGGGGTCACCACAGCATGAAGAACTGCATTAAAGGGTTACAGTGTTAGGAAGGTTGAGGATCACTGCCTTAAGCTGTCTTGCTGGCCCTAAAAGGGCAGCTTCCAGCACAGCTGGGGTGGAGGCTTCTTAGTGTACTTTCTTCTACTCCCTAAAACATGAATCCAAAGTAACACAGCTACCAGAGTCTGGGTTAATGAAGTGGTAGAAAGGTCTGAGGGCTACGGGGACGGGGATGCCACGATTTGTTCTCCTTTTCTTTTTTTCTTTAATGCTTGTCTTCACAGAGAGGCCACTGTCCCAAGGATCACACCCAAGGTCACTGTTGCTCAAGGATCACACACACCTCCATGTTTAATAATGGAGAAGCTTATGCGAATCACTGGACAACCATCCGCCACAGAGCCCGGAACAAGAATGGCTATAACCCTTGACTGTGACATATTTTTCTTCATTTGTTTCCGCATTTACTCAATTTCTTTGTATGTGGTATATGTGTGTGTACATATGTGGAAACGCACATATATGCACATGCGTGTGGAGGCCAGAGGTTGATGGCAGCTGTCTTCCTGGGCCATTCTCTGCCTTGTGAAGCTGGGACTCCTCAGGTCTCTCAGCTGGTTGGCCAATAAGATCCAAGGATCCGCTTGTCTCTGCCTCCCCAAGCTGGGTCACAGGCACCTCCACTGTGCCTGGCTCTAGAATGCTTGGGGCCCAAACTCAGTTCTTCACACTTCCACAATAAGCGCTTGACCCACTGAGCCACCTTCCTGGTCCCTTTCTTCCGAACATTGTCACTATTCAGGTCTCTAATTGTTCAGTCTGTCATTGATTGTTTGTTATGGTCTCTCAAAGGAGAAGGGACGGTTCGTGCAGAGTGGGAATTGGCTCTTTTATATCTCGAGGAGCTGCAGAGCTCTGGCAGACAGTTGATGCTTAATTAAAAATGTATTGAATCGTGAGGGCAGGCAGGCAGCAGTCGTTCGAGAAAGCGACAGAATTCTTTTCTTGGTAGGAGCAAGAGCTCGGGGTTCCTGGCATTAATCTGTAATAATGCAGGTAGCTGTGAGGTCCTGGTCAGCCCAAATTTTTCAGAACCAGGGTTTCTCCACATAACGATATTGTCATATATTGTCCTTTGCTCTGAGGCTGTCTCATACATGATAGAATATTGAGAAATATCAAAGGAGCCACCCACACACCCACTGGAAAAGCCAAAGATGCTTAGTTCTCAGTCTGAGGTCTGGGGAGGGGAGACTAAAATCATGCTATTCAAAACCATTGTCCTAAATCAACCTGATTGTCTCCAAGTTGTGCCTTCCTGGAGGGTTTCAGCTGGATGAGCGGTCTCAGCCTCAGCTTGGCGCACAAGAATGCAGTGGCATTTCCCCTGCAATGAAGTAATTCCCCCCACCTCCACCTCTCTTCCAGTTCTTCACCGATCACATCATCAAAGAAGGAAGACAATGGCGAGACCGTCAGCTGTTCCCCTTTCATGGTGAAGCACGCTTTTTATTGCTGCCGTGATCTGTCAGATCGCAGCGGGAGATGTAGAATTAGAAATAATTAAAGCGCATAAACAAACAAAGAGCTGCGACTCCGTGGCCCACGGCTCATCACGCAGACACCAGCTGTCACCCGAAAGTGGTTGAAGGGGCCTTCTGCAGAGGTGTGGGCTGCCTTGCTCACGGCTTTTCATCCACCCAGGATTCTGTCCATCTGTGGTGTCAGCCTTGACCATGATGCCCAGAGCCAGATGTCACTCAGTGTGACAGAGGGGAATTCCAGGATTCGGTGTAGAAGCCAGGGACTGTGTGGGACTGGCCAAATAGAGATGGGGGCATCTTCCCCTCTCCCCATTTTCAAACAAGATTAAATGAGGCTTTGGTACTCTTGGTAAAGTACTCCATCGAAGGTTTGATGTATAAAGAATTAAGAATCTATAGAAAAAACTATGGGGAAAAAAAGATGTGAGACACCGCAAAGTGTTCATGTTTAATATTTAATTGGAAAGAAATGATGAAATAAAATATCAGAATCTTTAGTTTCTTTTTGTCCTTGATCATCATGGCCATGAGAAAACAAAAAGGGATGTGTGTGTGTGTGTTTTCTAAATTCTTTCTAAATTCTTTCCCAAAAGAAATGTCCCCAAGGGAAGCTTTAGTTTGTACGCCTTTTTGGCTTTTTGACCTGCTGTTCTGAACCGCCATCCAATGCTGTGCCCTCCCCATGGTGATGGACTGAAAGTCTCCAAAACTGTGAGACAAAATAAATGCTTCCTCCTCCTCTGTTCTTCTGCCAGAAGTTTGTGTTATGGTGATAGACAAGTATCAAATGCAGAAAACTGGTACCAGAATTGGGGGATTGTCATGACTAACCCTGACTATACCTTTCTCTGGTGTATGGGAACAATTTGGAATTATTTAGAGGTGTGGGCCATACATGCCCTAGAAGATGTAAGCAGACTTAGTGGGTGATTATGCTGGAAACTCAGGAGACCAGAATCCCGTAAAAATTCAGACAGTGAAGAATGTACTCACCTGGTTCCTGATGTGAGGAGCCCTCTGCTGAGAGCCAGGCTCCAGACCTACAGACCGTGCATGCATGTTCTGTCCTAGCAAAGACTTCAGTTTACATTACCTGTGTCCTAAAACTTTGTGGGAGGCCGACTTTAAAGTTATGGATAGGTCTAGAGAGATGGCTCAGTGGCTAAGAGCACACACAGTGCTCTTGCAGAGGACCTGAGTTTGATTCTCAACACCCACTCACAACCCCTGTAACTCCAACTCCATGGAAATCAATTGCTCTGGCCTTTGTGGGCACCTGCACTTATATGCACACGCACATACACACATATGCACACATGTACACACATATACACACATACACACACACAGTCTCTCTCTCTCACACACAGACACTATTAAAAGTAATAAAAAGAAAGTAAAGCATAAATTAACTCGGCAGAGGAGATTCCCAGACAGTGTAAACCTTCAGGTGATGGGATGGTTTATCGCTGGTTGCTTTTAGTCAAGTTTATAGTGAGAATTGTGAGCAGAGCAGAAAGATTTGAAAATATGTAGGCTGACTGGAAAAGGAGTAAGCTGTAAGTTGTGGACAAGGAGGGCATAGTTTGAAAAGAGATCAATTATGTTAAAGAGAAGCCAAACACTTGACGCTGAGACAATCAAATATTAGGCCAGACCCCACTCACAACACATTTCTGATATAAATCCACACACTCCTCCGAAGGATTTTTCTTGTGAATAGTGAACACCAGGGTTTCTTGCTTACATAGGGCTATCCAGGGAATTCTATTCTCAGATTCCTTCACCTAGGCCTTTAAGGCCTCTTGTAGCTATGGTCAGATCTGGTCTCGTGATTTAACATGGGAGCAGACTTGGCGTCTGTATAGCTTTGGTTTAGCAGGAGCACTGAATGCACGAGCCGAGGCAGTGTAGAGGCTTCCGCTGAGGTAGATGGAGTTTTTTTGGGCCGTCTGCTCACAAATAACAACATGGAGACTCATTATTAATTATGAAAGCTCAGCCGTAGCTTAGGCTTGTTCCTAACTAGTTCTTATAACTTAAATCAACCCGTATCTCTTAATCTATTTCTTTTACACGTCTCTGTTACCTTCACTCTCTACTACCCACCCTACTTTCTCAGTGTTTAGCTGGTTACTCCACTTCTTCCCAGTGTTCTCTCTCTGCCCAGGAAGTCCCACCTGTCTCTTCCGTCCAGCTATTGGTCATTAAGCTTTTTATTACACCAATCATGACAATACATATTCACAATGTCCGAATATCCTACAACACCCAGATCTTTGAGGGTGCTTGTGAGACCAGCCTGTATGTGATCGAACCAGGCTCACTGTGAGGATCTCCTGGGAAGCCGCTGTGTGCTTCCGTGCAAGTGTGTGCCCTGGACACTAGTTGTGGAGCTGCGGGGTCTCATGTTTCCCCTGCTGCATTTCAGTCTGTCCTCCCTATTCTCCCTCTCCTCCGTTTTGAATTAGGGATCCTTACTCTGTGCTTTTGTAGACAGTTAGCATGCACCTCGCATTTTGATCTTCCAGGAATTCCCAGCTGGGTGTTGCCTTGGGCGTCAGAAGAGATTTTGAACTTGAGATTTTGAGTGACATTGAGGCCCTGACTTTGAGGACTTTCAGAGGACAGAACGCGTCCTGTTTGGTGAGGTGGACACGGCCCTTCTGCATCCTAGGAGTAGAGCGCTGTGGCTTCCTGGGAGGTGTCCTAGTATCATTTGACAAGTGGTGGCCTTGTGACCGCTGATCTTCAGGGCTGACTGGATTCACAGTAACCGATGCTGAGGCTCATCTGTGGGTGTGAGGGTATTTCCACGGGAAGATTGCCGGGAGTGGGAAGATCCCTTCTGTATGTGGGCAGGACCATCTTCTCAGCCCAGGGCCTGGATGGGATAAGTGGAAAGAAAAGGGAAAAGTGGAGAAGTTGGGGCTTGTCTCCTTTCTTTGCTTCCTGGCTGCTGTGAGGTAAACTGCATTGCTTGGCAGTGCCTTCTCCACCGTCATAGACAGAGTCATTTGAAATAATCAGCAAAATTAGCCTTTCGTCCTGCAGCTTGCTTGTCTGGCATTCTGTCACAGTCTCCAGAAGAGGCAGCTATCCCAAAGCTTGCATCTTCTACACGACCCAGTTTGTGAGAGCGGGATCATGTCCGGCACTCAACCCTCGGTACTCTGAGCAGGACATGGGTCCTTTGTTCAAACATCTATGGTCCTGGGGGTCTGCAGTTTCAAGGACATGGAAGTACTGTGGTGATGTCCTGTTTCTTGTTTCAGGGTGCTGCGGAAGATCCCCAGACGGCCCTGGCCCTGAACTTGGACCCTGCACTGATGAAGAAGAAGTCTGATCCCGAGGGCCCCACCGCACTGCTCTTCCCCGAGAGGGAGCTTTCCATCCGGATAGGTAGCGCTGGGCTTCTTTCAGGCAAGCCTTCTGCTGCAGATGCTGAGCTGGGCAAGAGGGAGGGTCCAGACCTGGGGCTGGTGCTTGGAGAGGAGGGAATGCGGGATGCTCTGCCCTTCCAGGCTGCTTGCCTCCCTGCTCACAGCAGTGCTCTGTCCGTGCTCATTCATCTCATTTGTTCATGCAAACGCTTGTCCATTATATACAGGCAGTTGGGAGAGCTTTGCTGCTGTTCCCAAACTGGGTGAATGGGCAGGGGTCACTCTGAATGGGATGGGACTGATTTAAGTTAGAAAGGATGAGCCTTGATCGGTCCCCTCCCCATCTCCCCATTCCCGGTGAACCCCGCGTGCCCTTTTCATTTGTGTGATGTTGACCTTCTGATTCACCTGTGAAGGAGTGCATGTGTCTCTTACATTGTCTGTGTGGAACCAGAACACTTTAAAGACAAGGAAAGCAACATCATTTCTGCGGAGTTGCAGGAAAGAGTTTCTCCAAAGGAGTCAGATAATATTCCTCAAACTCAGAAGGGTCCAGGCTGAGCTTGGATTCTGCCCTGTGCAGCTCTTAAGACCTGTGGTTTCCATTCCGATTCTGCCCAGGGTGCATTTTCCAGGAAGAACCTTAGGTGCCTACTTTCTGCTTGACCCTCTCTGCCTCCCGCCGCTTCCTAGCTGCGATAGAAGCGGGAAATCAAATCCATCTGATAGGATCTCAAGCTGTGGAGGGCCAGCGACAGCTTCCCTCTGCCACCCATCACACTCCTCCTTCCCACTCGGGACTGTGGTCAAGGGCTGTCTTACACCAAATGTGTCGTTTTTCATGTCCGGTCCTGAGTGCACGGACACACAGATCTCCGTGATGCTCACTTGCAATTTTCTTTGCTCGACTCCTGTGTGTCCTTGTGGGGCTGTTGTGGCCCTAACTCAGCATTTTTGTAGGGTAGAAAAGTTGGCCTGGCTTTACTTCTTTGTCTTTTAAACCAAAGGAGTTGGGGTTTTAGGGTGGCTGTAAACAAACAATGTGAAAACTACCAAACACACACAATCACACACACACACACACACACACACACATACACGGCACACACACACACACACACACCCGGCACATACACACACACACACACACACACACACACACACACACACGTGAATGTGTGTGTTGTGAAAGCCAGAAGACAACCTTTGCCTTTATTCCTCAGGTACTCTGGACCTTTTTGTCTGTTTGTTATGAGACCCGAGGGTGGTTGTTTTACTCACCTGGAACTTGCCGAGCTGACTAGGCAGGCTGGCCACAGAATCCTAGGGATCTGTCTTTCTTTGTCTCCCACATTGGGACTGCGAGCACACGTCATTGTGCCCAGCTTTTTTAATGTAGGTTCTGAGACTTGAACTCAGAACCTCATGCAAGTAGTTTATAGACTGAGTTATCTCCCTAACCCCTCAGGGTACCGTTTCCAGGGAGCTTTGGGAGTTTTCTGCATCTTTCCAGGCAACCTGTGTTCCATGGTGGGGCTGTGTGGAGGGACCTGCAGGCCTCTCACCTGCCATAGAACATGAGGCACCACCTGTTACCTGGTTGCCAAGCAATCCTTGTAGCTGTTGCTAATCGTTCTGCTCCAGGCCTGGATGCAGCCCTTGAAGATGGTTTGCTCCCTGCCAGCTCATCTCACCTGGATGCACCTGTGGGTGTCAGGCATCTGGAGAGTCTCAAACTGATAATGCTTTTGTGCTGCCTGGCCTCCTGCAGACCAAGCCTGAAGGGGCACTGTTTGTGCCATCTGGATTTGTCCTTTAGCTTGCTGTAACTGGAGGAAGGAGGCCAGCTTAATGGGCATTTAGTGACAAACACCAGCCTTTAAAAAACAATCATGGCACTGCTATCATGTCCTGTAATTGGTTCAGCAGGGGGAAAAGCCAGAGAGGCCATGCCTTGGGAGGGAAGTTCAGCTGCCCTGGGTGGTAGCAGCAGCCAGGCTGGGAAAATCATTTATTAGACACTTAGCTATTGATGGCTGTCTGTGTCTAACATTTATGATATCAGCTATTCTCAAAGCTGGGGCTATTTGGGGATGTACTGAGATCAGGAGTTCCTTTAAAACTCTATCATTCCCTGTTTCTCTCTCTCTCTCTCTCTCTCTCTCTCTCTCTCTTTCTGCTTCTCTCCCTCCCTTCCCCATTCTTCACTCCCATTTTTCTCTCTCACTCTTTCCATCAACCACCTACCCATTCCTCTACCCACCCACCCTTCTTAAGTCTTTCTTCTAATTCAAAATGTAATGTCAGGGATTAAAGAGAAAGAGCGACTTTACTTCCAACCTCAGATCACTTGTAGTTTAAGCCCCAGCCCCAGCCACAGCACCGTCTCTGGCTTCCTGTGTGTCCTCTAAGGACTGCTGGGCCTGTGCTGTAGTCGTCCTTGGTCATCATTCTGTGTCTTAGGATTTTGAACTTGACCAGATGTTCTTATTGTTTGGGACACTCTCGGATCCATCCCATTTTGTGACTGACCTTGACCTTGCATGACTGATAATCCTTTAGATTAACTCTACTGTTCCGTTGTTATCAAGAATTTGGCAGAGAACATTTCGACATTAGTGAATAGTTGTCTGTCTGTATGTTTGTTTGTATGTATGTATGTGTCTAGGGGTCTGTATATGAGCATCAAATGGTTAATTAGCCTCTTAACGTATGCAAAATTTTTGTGTATTTGTGTCTGCTAAGTTCTTTGGAAGTTTTATATATGTAGATAATACATTCTGATTACTCCCCACCACCATTTTATATTCCTCCCACTGTTATCAACCCCTTCCCTCCTGTCCCCTTTTCAGATTCATGACTTTTGGTTTAGTTGTGTGACCTGACCTATGTGTTTTGAAGGCAGAGGGCTGTAACTTCTGATTCTCCGAGACTCTAATGTACCCTAAGTCTCTGACATTTGCGCCTCATTTCCTCCCACCAACCATTTTGAATTATCATCCTCTTTAGGTTAAGAGAGGATTTCTCTTCCTCCATCCCTTCTGGGCTCAGGCCTGTAAGCTTGACTTCTTCATTGAAAGGGTGGGAGCAAGGCATGGTGGTTGTTAGAATGTGCCACGAGGTAAGAAAGGAAGCAAAATGAAATATGGTAGGACTTTTGTTTTTGTAGAAGGCTGAAAAACAAAGGACTAAGATGCTGGTGATGATGGTGATGATGATGGTGGTGATAATGATTATGATGTTGGTGGTGATATTGGTTATGATGATGGTGGTGATGATGATGATGATAGCCCAGATATCTTTATCACTGTGGGTATTAAATAATGTAAATAAATGACCAGATCTACTTTCTTGAAGTGGGCTCTGTCCAGGCAAGTGGACCAGTTACATACATATCTTTGCTTCTGTTGTCCGATGATACACGTTCAAAACTCTTTCAGCTTCTGAAGCGTGTTGTTATACCTGGTCCAAGTGAGCTTAGAACCCAGATAGCACTTGGCCTACTTCCTTGTCTTCTTTTCTTTTTTTCATGAGTTAGGCAGTGGTTTGGGAGCAGTTTTCTTGTGAGTTGTTCAGAAGACAGTGTGGTACTCCCATGAACCTGACTGAGCTGCCCAGTCAAAACAGACTGGCATGCTGAAACAGAGGAAATACCCTTCCCACCCCCACTCCTGCCAACCCTGGGGGCAGGAAGTCAGATGGAAGTGTCTAGGTGCAGGGTAGCTTCTTCACAGGCCTGTTCTTGGCTTGCAGGTGGCTGACTTCTCCTCTGAATGTCTGCTGCCATGTGACATTAGTCCTGGGGAGATGAACAAATGTCTACTCACCCCAGATAGGGCTCTGATGACATACCAAAGTATGGATACCACCAAGGCCAAGCTGGTGAACCGGTGAGTTTTGCTGGGGTGTATAGGAGCAGGATTACTCAAAGATGGCTTCAGCACTAAAGCCCACCCCAGCCCGAGCGACAGCTCACGAGGCTGGGACCCTGGAGCGCACTGCACAGTCTGCAAGCAACATGATCAAGAGGCTGCAGAGTGTCCTTTGCTGGTGACAGATCAGCTGGTTTCTGCTTCTTACTGGCTGCTTGGCTTCTCTGAGAACTATTCCCAACAGTCTTTCTGTTTATATACTTTTTGGGGAGGGAGGGACAAAGTGAATCAGGGACTTCCTAGAGTGACTTTGAGTTGCTTACTTCCCGTCTTAAGGAATTCCACCTGTAAGGTAGAGTGTTTTGTTTCCCCTTAGAACCTGCTCTTGTTTCACCTCTGCATAAACATCCTTTCTAACATAATCCTCTTGTTTCCCTTCTCCTTACATCCCACATCTTAAGATGTTTCTCTCCAAGATGCAAGGGTTTAACCTTAGAAGAAACACAACACAACACTGCCCCGTCTCCTTTGTCAGGACATGGCCCTATGAGTCTTAATGACCTCACTGAGACTGTCTCCAAGTAGTGTTCATCTCCAGATATGTAGTGTTAGGACTCTGGACAGCAGGGAGGGATTCCCAAGTCAACCCATCTGTGTTACTTTTCTCATTGGTACGGAAAATACCTAATACAAACAACTCAAGGAAGGACGTGTTTTGACTGAGCAGTTTGAGGGTGCTGTTCCTCATGGCAGGGGAGGCATGGCTGCCCATAATCACTCAAGGAACGGGTGGGGGTTGTTCTACTTGGATTGCCTTTCTCCTTTTATTTCAGCCTGTGACCCCAGCCCATAGAATGGTGCCACCCACATTTAGGGTGGCTTTTACCCTACTCAGTTATCCCAATGAAGAAATTCCATCACAGGCATGCCTAGAAGTTTGTTTCCATGGTGATTCTTAAAGCCATTAAGTTGACAATCGAGATTAACCATTGCACCGTTTAAGCACCAAACTAGTTTTGAAACATCTTCTCACAGATGGTCATCAGCCCCAAGGAGTCACACATAGTGAGAAGAAATGCTTCTTTTGGCTTCTTTTAGATTCTCTGACTGTTGTTCTAGTTCCTCAGGCCAATTGGGTCGGGGTAACTTGGAGTTGGAGAATGTAGGTAGACTTTTCTTTCCTGCCAGCCAGTTCCCAAATAACCAGAGACTTATTATTAATTATAAATGTTTGGCCATTAGCTCAGGATTGTTACTAGCTAACTCTTACATCTTAACCCATATTTCTTATCTACCCTCTGCTAACCTCTACCTGTCAAGCTATTGAATAATCAGTATCTTTATTAAATCAATCATGGTGACATAGATTCACACAGTGTTTAGGACCACTCAACAGGAGAATACTGTCTTCAGAGCAAAACAGCTGCCATCTGCATCAGATCAGCTGCACCTGCTGGCCAGAGGCCCTCAGGAGCAGGCCTAGGGACTGTTGATGTTCCCTCAGACAAGGAGGGGGTGGGGGGTGACTGGCCCCTACCTGAATTGTAAGCTCCAGCCACACACCCCTGCCAGCTGTTTCTGTATAATCCTACCCCAATTGTCTGTGGCAATTGGTCTGGAGAGGTACTGAATTTTATAGCTTAGGGAAGTTAATTAGAGGGGAGGGCTCGGTCTGCAGCTCTGGGGAAGCCATCTTGACATGGTGGAAAGACAGTTTTCAGTGACTACTTTGGGGTCCCCCATGCTCCTGTCATAACCCTGCACCCTTGCGTGTTCTGTAGATAAGCCGAATAGACTCACCGGTTCCCTAGAGCGAATGTTAGTGAAGCTGATTGTTGGTTCCCTCGTGACTACATCTTTTCCCCTTTGAGCGGTGCTCACCCAGCTACACATACACAGTCCTAGTTTCTGAGTGAAGGCACGTTCTGAGGTCCCAGGGAGACCTGTATCTTGGTGTGGGCACCATTCCACAGGGCACGTACACACCCATCCTCTGCTCACCCATACCTGAACGCAGGAGCACAGTTCGTTTAGTGGATGTATGTCAGGTGCAAGTAAGGTGTGTGTGTGTGTGTGTGTGTGTGTGTGTGAGAGAGAGAGAGAGAGAGAGAGAGAGAGAGAGAGAGAGAGAGAGAAGAAGAAGAAGAAGGAGGAGGAGGAGGAGGAGGAGGAGGAGGAGGAGGAGGAGGAGGAGGAGGAGGAGGAGGAGGAGGATGAAGAGGAAGAAGAAGAGGAGGAGGAGGAGGAGGAGGAGGAGGAGGAGGAGGATAGGAGAGGGAGCCTGGGGTGGCTAATCCTGACAATAATAGAATGAAACCCCTTTTAATTCATCCGGAGCCTTGGAACTGGCTGCCTGCAGCTCTGCTTGAGGTATTCATTAAGTGCTACAGAGGAGTTAAGGATACTGTCTCCTTATGCAAAATTTAACATTTACTTGGTTAGCAGGCTCCATCATATTTATAAGAGCCCGACACATTCATTTCAGCTCATAAGTCTATTAAACAGGGTAATGTGTTTTTAATGTGCGCTCGGAAACAACTGAGAAGCGGCCAGAGCCCCACCAGCTGGGTCAGGATACTCCTGCCGGGCTTTTATTGCTGGGAGATTTAGAGGGCTGCTCCCAGAAACAGCTGTCTCGGCTCCTTCCTATATTATCTTGTTTTGTTCTTCGGCTGCTGCTTTTCTTTTTTCTTCTCTTTAAACTCAAAATACCGGGCAGCACTTGAGTAGTTAGGACTTTTGTCGCCTGCCTTCAGAGCTGGAGAGAGGTGGTCAAACTCACGGCCTCAGACCTCATGCGGTTGGACCAGCACTATAAGCCTGGGCTCCAGCCCAGTCTTTCAGTATGTGGGATCCTTAGAGGGTTTTTTTTTCTGTGTTTACTCCTAGCTCTTTTTCCTGTGTTTCTTTTTCCTCTGCTGTTTGTATCTTGCCCCGTAAGGAGCAGAAGCTTCTTTTGATCATGGAAGATTGGAAGGAAATGGGTGCTGCTTCCAGCCTGCGAGGTGGAAGGCCATGGGGGTGGTGCGCAATTGCGTTTTGAACTCAGGTGACGTTCACCATAGCACTGGTGTCTGGAATGTGGTGGGTGCTCCCCCACCTTGAAGAAAAGGGGTTGGTGATGGGGTCAATGATGTGCCCAGCTTGCCCTGGCTGCTGTAACCACTCCACAATTAGATAGGAAACAGCACCGCCCCCCTCCAAATTTCCTTTGGTCATACATGTAGTCAACCCCAATGTTTTTTTTTTTTTTTTTTTTTTTTATTTAAGACAGGGTTTCTTTGTAGCTTTGGAGCTTGTCCTGGAACTCGCTTTGTGGACCAGGCTGGTCTCAAACTCACAGAGATCCGCCTGCCTCTGCCTCCTGAGTGCTGGGATTAAAGGCATGTGCCATCACCACCCGGCTCCCAGTCACTTATTTAACTTGGCTCTGTGGTTTTACTCCCCCCAGAATGCCATCTCAGTGGAATCATACAGCCTTTGCCGCCAGACTGCCCTCACTTGGCATCATGTATCTGAAAACACTTCATGATATCATAAGTAATAAGAGTCACTTCTCTTATGGATTAATAATATTACCTGTTATGTGGATACACCCCAGTTGTTTATCCACCCCGCAGCTGGAAGCCGTCTGACTTGGTTCTGGTTTTTGGTAATTGAGCGGCACCCCTATGGATATTCACATGCAGCTCCGTGTGTAAACAAGAGCTTTCACTTCTTTCGGAGCAGGGTTGAGAAATGATGTGATATGTGTCTGCT
This sequence comes from Myodes glareolus, assembly GCF_982192425.1. NCBI lineage: Eukaryota > Metazoa > Chordata > Mammalia > Rodentia > Cricetidae > Myodes > Myodes glareolus. Next base: position 9,086,171 of record NC_142034.1, read on the forward strand.
GGACTTTACAGCAACCCCCCAAACTGTCTTCAAAGTCATTCCACCAGACTTCCACTTTCTGTGAGTCCCGTCCAGCCCTTGGTGGTGGAAACTTCATTTTCTTTTACATCTTAGCTCTCCAAGTGGTCTCTTGTGACTTTAGCTCGGGTCTCCCTAACATTGTGTTTGGCGTTTCTTCATGTGCCCCTTTACCATCCATATATTACCTTTGGTCCCCACATCCTTTACCTGGAAACAAAGAAACATGTTTGTTTGTGTTCCTGCTGCAGATCCTCGGGGCTCATTATCTTCATCGCAGATGAAACCCTGTGTCAGACCTGTGACTTTCATTCGTCTCCTGGTTTCTGCCTTCTTTCGCTGTTATTCCTGAACGATGCCATTGGGGGGGGAAAAGGCAAGCTTTTTGGAAAAATATAAGTCCAGTTTACCAGTTTTTTTTTCTTTTTTCCAAATTGTGCTTTTGGTGTCCTATCTGAGAATCCTTTGTTTAACTCATGGTCACAAAGATTTCCTCTTGTGTTTTCTTCTAAAGGTTTTACATTTTCTGTTTAGGTCTGTGTGATGTTTTGTTCATTCCACACAACCTGGAATCACCTGGGAAGAGTTTAGTGAGGTATTGACTACATCAGGCTGGCCTTTGGGCATAGCTGTAGGGGGTTGTCTTAATTACATTAATTGAGTTGGGAACAGTCATCCACTGTGGGCACCATACCCTGGGCCTTAGAGTGGGGGAGGGGTGGATGCTTCACTTTCTGGGCTCTGTATCACTACAAGGGTCCAAGGCGCAGTGACCTGAGGACAGGACTTTCCTGGGGTCTTTCCTCTGTGTAGCATGAGAGTTATGGTTGAGTAACCTGACTCTCCAAGATGCCCCAGCCACAAGCCTGCCTAGCACATCTGTGGGAATGGTGGTACCCAGGAGCCTGTGACCAACACCCCTCCTGTGACTCTCAGGCACACAGGAGAAGGGCTCGTGTGACATTACAGTCTGGGGCTGCAGATGAACCAAGGTGGGTTCTGGTGTGGAGCTTGGAGTGTGGGGGTGGAAAGCTGGCTACAGTTTTTACTACACAGTCTCCCAGGTGAGCGGATAGATACAGCAGCAGGTGCAGCCACTGGGGACAATGGCTACTTTCTCTGGTCTTGCCTTTCAGCCAGGTGTTGCCATGGTAACTGTAACCTTTCCCCTTCTCTGAGGCCCACCAGCACTTGGTAACTTTGTTAACTGATTTTGTTACTCCTCTCTGGCCTGGTCTCATCTTCCCTCTTTTCTCTCGGTCCTTCTGGACTTCTCTTGCTCGCTTCTTTGAGCACTTCTTTCATAGTGGTCTCGGTGATCTGCCTCTCTCCCTCGTCCCCCAGCCTCTCCCTCACTTCTGAGCACGGCAGCTCCTTGGAGGATGCTCTTGCAGCCCTGGGGCCTGCAGTGAGGACGTTTTTCTGCCCCAGTAGTACCACAACACTTGGCGATACTACTAATTGGAAAAGCCCTCCAGAGGCGTTTTATTCTCCCAACAAATAGAGATCTACAGGGGTAGATACCACCCCAGGGCTGTTCCCCTCTTTCTGGAAAATTCAATCTGAGTAAAGTTTCCTCCAGGCTCTTGCTGCGGGCTGGCGTTACAGAGCAGAAGCCCATTAGCCTACAGTGCTAATTAAACACACCCGAGAGCTGGGTCTCAGGCCTGCCATTCACGGGGTATCAGCAGGAAGTCTGCGTAGCCAGACTTGTCACAGAGAGGAAGCCAAGCTTTGAAGCCACCTTTCCCAGGGCCTTGGTGACAATATTTCAGCCGCACCTCATCAGCTCTCCTTGATTAGCTGTTCGCCACCCAAGTGTCAAACTGTTTGCATGTCACCCGTGTTGGTCTCTGTCCCACATGGTTCCCACATGGTCTTCGTTCCAACACATCACCTGGAAGAGTCTTCATTGCGTGGCCTTTGCATTGTGTACCTGTCTATGACTGGGGAAGCGGAGTAGGCCCAGAAATGATGACCTGACCACGTGGGCATCCGAGGGGTCTTGTTATCTAATCAAGATGTCAGAACCCTTCTTTGCTAGGATTAAGGAGCCCTGAGGCTCTGGCTGGTGGTTGAAAGCCTTTGTAAGGCAAGGAGACAGGAAACACAACAGAATGTAATTGAAATGACTCTCGGAGAACTAACAAGCTGCCCTCTGGCTTCCTGTCTAGCCTGTTAGGAGGTGCCATGGCTGCTTTGTCATGCTGAAGGCAGAGGGCTACACAAAGCTGGTTTTGACTGTACATCTTGACCAGTAGTAGAAAGGACATTTTTAAAAACCATACCTGCATTCTGAAAACCTGGTTAGGAGAGTTCTAGCAGGGCTGTGGGACTATTTCCCGTGTCTCTTTCCTTCCTTCCTTCCTTCCTTCCTTCCTTCCTTCCTTCCTTCCTTCCTCCCTCTCTTCCCTCCCTCCCTCCCTTCCTTCCTTTCATGCCGCAGTTTTAAGGTCACTGCCAAGTCCTATGGATATCTGTGTCTCATTTCACCAGTACACAGAGACAGATAGAAACTCACCTTTCCCCACAGGGACTCCTCAGTGCCATACATTAAACACAGACACGAGCTTTATTTTCTATGCACGATGTTTTCTTTAAATCAATTAGCTATTGATTTCTTCACAGGGTGTACCACAGAAATTAAACCCATAGTTTCTAAAGACTCCACAACATCCCCACTTCCGCCACAGGGCACTGCTGGGAAGGTCTGAGGGACGGGTCTCTGCTGTGCACGAATAGGTGCTTCCATTCCTGTTTCCCTCTATATAGGAATGTGACTTCAAGCTGAAAATGTGAAATTTTTCATGCGGGGGGTCAGAGAACAACTTGGACTGTCACCCCTCAGGCACATTCTACTCTTCTTTGAGGCAGGGTCTCTCACAGACTTGGGCCTTCACCATGTGTTAGGGCAGCTGACCAGCGAGCTCCAAGGAACCCTCCTGTCTCTACTTCCTACCTCACCAGCAAGGGGAATGTAAGCATGTGTCACCATGCCTGGCTTTTTATGTTGGTTTTGGGAATTGGACTCAGGCCCTCACACTTGTGAACCCACTTAGGAGACACATGAGCCTTTCCAGGAAGGGTTTAATATCCCCAAGGTTTACTTTTAAACAGAAACTCTGTGTGAAATTCAGAGATTGACTTCCATGCTACTGAACACGGAAGGCTGTGGTTTTGCCCTCTGTTCTGCTGAACCCCAGCGATGTCCTTGTTAGAGTGTGCCTCAAACTGTGTGCTTTACAAGCAAGGTGATAGGCTTGGCGATGTTTCAGGGAACACTGGTTCAAACTCAGCATTGGGAACTCAAGTGTTGTCAACTGCATGGAGTATTTTATTCTCAGCTCTTAGTGGGCAGCTGTGGTCTCTCTCTAGCAGTAGGCTGGGTCATAAGGTCACTGACTTGTCTTTTAGTCTCACATTTGTCTAAGCCCAGCTTTTAGGTGTGTCCTGGGATCAGGAACAGAAAGGGCCACTAAGATTTGTGAGCATGAAGTGCTCCATCTGGGCTGACTGCTGTGGTTTGGGTTCTATATAAGTGGGACCTCTGTAAGAGTTCATGTATCAGAATCCTGGCTCCCAGAATGACAGGATTGGGGATTCATAAGAGATGGGGCCTGCTTCAAAATAATTTGATCATGGGGCTACTACCATGGGGAGGAATCAATTAATGATGATCTCAACGGAGTGAGTGAGTTCCTATGAGAGAGGGCTGCTATCCAGCAACATTCCTAAGACAGCCTTTTTCGCTTTAACATGTAAACCACAAGAGTGGCCTCATTTTCTCTGCTGTTCTCACTAGGAGAGGGAAAATCTCCAGGCAAGCCCTGCCCATGGGGTTAGGACCATAGGACATCTTCTTACTTGTGTCTGGCTTCTGTGGCTTCTGATAATTTTCTTCTGGTTCTTGGAGCTGTCAAGGGTAGGCATGAGGCTGTTATCAAATGTGGGGGTCACAGGCTGTGCCCAAGATAAGTCTGGTCACCTATCCTCAATGAGCTGATAAAAAGAGCCAAATTATAATGGAATGCAAAGAAAGGAGATTCATTCAACGTGGCCACAGTGGGAAGGAATGTGGCAAACCCTGACTTTAAATGTCAACCTTCCACAGGTGAACTCTGTGAGCTACAACAGTGACTGGCCTGACAAGACATGCCCACTGTGCAGTAATGGCATGAACATCATGGGGTAACCAACCATTTTTATTTGGATTTAAGTTCCACTGTGTGTTATGAAACTCATAGTTGGCACCATTGTTGACCTGAGAATCTATGGTTAGTACGATCAAACTTTAGAGGGCCAAAGATATGCATATCTAAGCAGTCCTGGTCAAGGAGTGGTCTTTCCTACCACTGACCCATCATTTTCTGGGCTTGAGTCTTGTCCTGTAAAGTGTTCTCTGGCAAGACCTTAGAACTGTGTGAAATCTCTTTCTGGGAGATCCATTCCCACACTGGCTGGTGCCCTTTCCTTCTCCCAGTATGAAATTCCCATTTCTTTGGGGTCCATTGTTCAGATAGTCTGATACTCAGATTGAGAGACACAGGTATCGCTTTCAAATGTCATCGTATCTCCCAGGCAGGCTACCAGGCTACCTTAAGAGTACCCCAAGAATAGAGACAGAGGCACGCTCTCGATACAGCAGCTGTCCAAAACATGGTTGGTTCAGAATAAAATTGTAGTTTTGATTTCTTCCCCATTGTCATTAGCTTTCGCAGTTAGATGACTCACAAAATGATGGAATTTGCCCAGAGTTTCTAGGTGCATTTATGTAGAGCCAGTTGTGCTCACAGGCGCTTTTGGGGGAGGAGGAGGAGGACTGAAAGGCCCAAGGCTCGTGTGGGGCTCCAGGATTATTGCTTTCATTAGGGTCTGTGCTGCCCAGAGCTGCAGCATTGACTTCACTTGTTTGTTGTAATGTTGTGTGAGTCAACTTTGCCTAAAGAGTGCAACAGGAAAGCTCAGCAGTTTGCATCATGAGGGGATATTTTCCTTTCATATAACATGCAAGCAACAAGGTGACTCTGTCTCCAACCTTCCTTTACTTTCTGCTCCTTGGTCCCAGGCTGGCAAAGCAGCTCTTATGAAAGGCCTGCCCCGTACTGTGGTGAGGATCAGAATAAATGAGCTGATAGATGCCCTTTTAGAATTCTTCAGGGCAGGACCAGTGATGTAGCTCATTTGATAGAGTGCTTACCTAATGTAATCCATCCCTATGTCTCCTGCACTGATCCTGGGAGCACAGGCCTGTAATCTTAGCACTGAGGAGGCAGGAGAACCAGAAATTCAAGGTCATCCCAGCTGCATAGTGAACTCAAGTCTAACCTAAGCTGCACGAACACTTATCTCTTATTTATTTATTTATTAAAATTCTGCTGAACTTTGACACGTTCGGGTCTACTCTCTTTCCACTGACCAGCAGCAGACTAAATGGCAGATGTTGACATTGTACAGAAGTAAACATTTGGCAGTTTGCCCCATTCTCTCTGTCACAGATAGTATGTTTGTGTCTAAGCTTTAGGAGGCCCCTGTTGTAGGCTAAGCTTCTGTGTCCAAACACACCAGAATGAAAGTCAAAATGGCGTCACTCATGATCCAGTGCCCCCCCCAACCAACTTGAAACTAAGTTGTCCATCCAAGAACAGAGGGTTAGAGAGACAATGGCCCACGAATCCCATTTTCCTCATGAGAGTCTCTTCTGCCTTTGTCCTCACATATGGACACACACACTGTGCTGGTTAGCTTGTGGCAACCTGATGCAAGCTCATGCCTTCTGGAAGAAGGAACGTCTATGCAGGAAATGCCCCATCAGACCGGCCTATGGGCAAGCCTGTGGGGTATTTTCTTGGTTAATGACTGATGTTGGAGAGCCTAGCCCACTGTGTGTGAGGGTGCTACCGCTGGCTTGGTAGTCCTAGCATAGATGTGAAATCAACCTGAGCAAGCCAAGGAGAGTAAGTCAGGAAGCAGCATTCTTCCATGGTCTGGGCTTCAGGTCTGCTCCTGCTTCCTGCCCCGACTTCCCTTCGATGACTGTGGTTGGGATGTGTAAGACAAATGAACCCATTCTTCCCTAAGTTGTTTTTTGTTTTTCAGCATGGGAAGCAAACTAGTATGTTCTACACTGTAACCTGACCTAATCTGATATTAGTCAGTTATGTATTTTTTCTAGTTTTCTGTCTTCCTGTCAAGAAAATGTGACTTGGAAAATGTTCCTTTAATTAAGGCTTCTATTGCTGTGATAAAACACCGTGACCAAAACGCAGCTTAGGGAAGAAAGTATTTATTTCATCTTATAGCTAGTCTGTCACCCGGGAAAGTCACAGAAAGAACTCAAGGCAGGAGCTGATGCAGAGACCATGGAGGAGGACTACTTGCTCCCCCTGACTGCCTTAGCTTACTTTCTTTTAACTCTTCGGCTCACCAGTCTAGGGATGGAACCACCCACACTGGGCTGGGCCCTGCCACCTCAATCCTCAATCTAGAAACTGCCCCACAGGCTTGCCTACAGGCCAGTCAGTTGAGGTTCCCTCTTCCCAAATGACTCTAGGCTGTGTCAAGTTGACCTAGAAACTAGCTGGCACAGAACCAGGGTGCTTTGGGGGTTTTGTTTCTGCATTCTCAACCCCTTTCTGTGCATAAAACCAACCGCTCTGCTTGGCTCAGGGGAACGCTTGTTTTCTGTCCTGGTACAAGGTGTTGCCTGATTCTAGTATTGAAAACGAAGCCTTTGAAGAGCTTTAAATGGCTGTAATTTGATCATTTGATACAGCCAAGAGGAGGGTACCTGTCACTGTAAGTCTTCTTTCAATACTAGATAGAAAGGAGAGGAGAGACGGCCTTGCCAGTGGTACCGGCAAAGTCCTGCTTGCATCACCTTACTCAGGGGACCTGGAGAGAGGCTTAGAAATGGGCCTTACTAAGGGGATATTGGGACATAGGCTTAGAAATGGACTTGTTTGGGAAACCCAGCTTAGTGTGATCATGTCTTTTCTTTGGTCAGCATCCTCCTACTCCCCAAGTTCCTTAGAATCTCCCTAAAGGGGGAACAGCACCCCTACTTGTGAAGATACCCAATGGGCTGGTTTGTTTGTCCCTCAGACTCTTCTCTTTCCCCTCTGTGGTGTCTCTTTACCCTGGGACTCCCCATCCCAACCTGGCTCTTTCCTGGGTGAAAAGGCTGTATTTCAGGCCCAGTAAGGAACCACACACCTTTGTTGTGTATCTCTTTTTCAGCTCAGAGCGCTGTCTGTCCCAGGTCATTAAATTCCACTTAAGCAGCTGCTATTGCAGTGTGAGAGGCTGGCTCTACAGCTGTAAAAGCCGCTGCTCCCTAGGATGAAATATCTGAATTCTCTTCTGGGCTGCTGGGAATGTGCTTGAACTCTGCTGGGTCCTTCTGCGTGTTTGGTCCCTGGCTCTGCTGGTTTGTCTGTGGCCTCAGTACAGTTTTTGCCATGCTTGGTCCCTGGCTCTGATGGCTTGTCTATGGCCCTAGTACAGCTATTTGCTAGAGTTGTTTTTTTCTTCCTTTCTTCTCATTTTTTTTCAAATGACGGTATCTCATTTATCCTGGCCTATCCTTGAACCCCACTGTGTAGGTGGTGATGAATGACCTTGAGCTTCTGATTTTCTACCTCCACCTCTCCAGTGCTAGGATTCTAAATATGGGCCACCATGTGTAGATTTATACAGTGCTCGGGATCGAACCCCATGCATTGAGAATGTTAGGGAAGGCACTTTACCATCTGAGCTGTATTCTTAAGAAATCCAAATCATTGGAGATTCTCATCTTACACTTGGCCATTCAGTCTTCAACCCAGGAACTGAGTCTTGGTTGGAAGGCAGTATGCTGAAGGGCAGACATTCACATGGCCTGGGATTTGAGCTCCCTTTGAATTCTGACTATATTCTTACTTGGATTTTAGTTTTTTGAGTCAAAGTTTCTCTGTAGCGTTGGAGCCTGTCCTGGAACTCACTCTGTAGACCAGGTTGGCCTCAAACTCACAGAGATCTGCCTATTTCTGACTCCTGAGTGCTGGGATTAAAGATATGAGCCATCACTGCCCAGCCCTAGCTTGTAATTTTAAATAGACGCTCGCACCTATTCATTATCTGGGACCAAGTGAATACTAGAAAAGATGAGTGGTATTTGAAGGATTTGGGGTCCAGGAAGTGAGAGGAAGGAAGAAATCAGAGGCGCAGCCATTTCAGCCCTACTAAATCACAGGAAGTCTTTGGATTTTGTGCTGAAAGTTCCATTAAAGCCACCAGAAGGTCTGAGCCCAGCCTGACTGAGATTTTGAAAGGACAACCCTGGATCCTGCACTGGAGATAGGTAAGAGCAGGGAGAGCATTGATCCATACCCCAGTGCTTTTTCTTTTCCCTCTCAACTGCTTCCTTGGTCCTGGAAACACTCAGCAAGCAGAGAAAGCCCATGTTTGTAAAATGCTTCGTGAGAAGCCCCTTTGAAAATGTCCACACCATCCAATTCTGCTAAAACTGTTCTGACTCCTGAAATAGAATGCAATCCATCCTCCATCCTGCAAGCCACTTCTCTGAAATATCATTTAGGGCAGTGAAATTCCACAGCAACTGAAGTCTTGGGCGAGTTCCTTGAGATTTCTGATAGCTGGACTTGGCCTTGTCACCCCCCTACACACACACACACACACACACACACACACACACACACACACACACACACACCGTGTTCTCAGTCAGTTTCAGTTCCCTCCTGCATTCCCAGCAGGGCACTGGGGATGAGCTGGGGTGTCACAGGCACCAGGTCACCCTGAATCTCTGACTCCTCCACAGGTCACAGTTGAAGGGCTGGCTCCAAGTTGTTCTCTGTGCAGGTTCATGTTTTGTTTTGTTTTGTTTTGTTTTGTTTTGTTTTGTTTTGTTTGTTTTTCTTCTAGAAAGAGAAACCGTCCAGCCAGCCCTGAAGTTGGGTGTTTTGTCAGAAGTGTGTCCGATGTTCAGCTCTGCCGCAGCCCACGTCCCTCTCTTCTTTCTCTCTTAACATTTATGATCACTGGAGGAGTAGTGTTCTCAGATAACCCGTCCCCTTTCCCCAGACAACCCACCCCTTTCCCTGCCTCTTCCTCCTCTACCACTCCCCTGCTCCCCACTTCATTGTTTTTTTTTAAAAAAGATTTATTTGTGTGTGTGTGTGTGTGTGTGTGTGTGTGTGTGCTCGCACGTGCGTGTGCATGTGCATGTATACGCATGTATGCCCACCATAGCAACCAGAAGAGGGTGTTAGATCTTCTGGAACTAGAGTTACAGGTAGCTCTACAGTCCTGTGAGAGGACTGATGTGGGGCTAGGGTCCTCTGCAAGAGCAGCGAGAGCTCTAACCCCTGAACCATCTTTCCCACTCTGTCTTTGTTGTTCGTTTGCAAGACAGAGCAGAGAAGTTTTTCAGCACACCCCCCTTCCCTCCCCTGACACCTCAAGAGCTCATGGTGGCAAATTGAGAAATTCCCAGATAAGCTTTGAATTCCACAGAGAGCCACATTTGGAGGTGGGGGTTCGAGGATTTCCAAGGCCCAGCCAGGGGTCCTGCTCTTCTTGGGTTCAGGGGTGTTCTGCAGGCTGACTGCTGTTGAGTTGAAAGGTGTCATCTGTTGGTTTGTGTCTTCACAAACTGAGGGCACGGTTTTGGGGAGCTGAGGTTGCAGAGGGGGACATTGAATCTTCGTCCCCACTGCCTTCTAGAGCCAACTGCCATCCATTCACAAGCTCCCTCCCCACACACACTTTCTGGACTGGGGGTCATGCCTTTGTGGGGGTCTTTAAGATCAAAAATCTGCCAAGAGGTGCGTGGGCTCCAGCAATTGACGTGAAGTGGAAGCTGGAAAGGCATCTAGACGTGAGCCCTCAGCATAACCAGGCCGGATCTGAGTTCTGCCCCCTCCCTGATCCCTCCGTGTTCTGTGAAGACCAAAGGGAAGGATTTGTGGGGACAGCAAGAGGGAGGAGTGTGTATGCAGACGCAGGTCTATTTTTTAAAAAATTAAAAGGACATGTCTGCTATTATGGTTTGGATTTTGAGTGTCCCCAAAAGATCCATGTGCTGGAAACCAGCCTGAGGTGCTAATGGAATATGGTGGTCTCTTTAGGAGGTGGAGCTCAAGGGCAGAGAGCGATGTCATTGGGGTGCGCCCTCGTTCCTCTCTTCATCAGGTGTATATTTTCTCTACTGCATGGTCATATTGTGATGTTCTGTGTGCCACAGACCTAAGGTGACTGGGGAAAAGAGCCGCTGAAGCCACAAGCATACATCTTTCCTTCTTTAGCGTTGGTTCCCTCGGGCAGTTTGTTTTGAGTTCAGAGAAGGCTGATCGACATAGGTTTCAGATCAAGGCTGTGTGCACTGGATGTGGACCTTTGAAGTTATCACCTGGTTTAATGGCCTTAGTCATAGACAAAGACACCACATTTCCCAGGGGAGGAGTGGCGGGCCTCTGATGGCCTGGTGCACCTGTGAGTTCTGCCCCTCTAGTCGCTCTCCTTTCCTTTGTCCTCTACCCAGAGGTAACAGTGCTAATGAGTCTGGGTCTGCAGGTCCCATTAGCCTTAATCCCGTTCTGGGCGACCTGCCTCAACTTTCCATCCTCACCGTGGTCCTTCCTGCTGGAGGAAGGTGGTGATCCCTATGGAGACGGAAGAACGGCCAGATCAGACAGACTGATGCAAGCCTATCTACTGGAAGGGCTGGAGAGATGGTTCAGTAGGAAAGAGTTTGCTCTGCCCGAGCAGGAGGACGCGAGCTTGCATCCCAGTAGCCATCTAAGAAACCTGGTGTGGTCCCATGTACACCTGTAACCCCAGCAATAGGAACTGGAGGACAGAGGATTTCTGGGGGTTGCTGATTGTCTGCCTTGCTGAAAATCATGCTAGCTCCAGGTTTAGTGAGAGACTAAAGTGGAGGGGAGAAAAAGGGTTCCTCAGAGTCCCCCACACATACATGTACACATACACCATATGTACCTACACCATATTTACATGCTCACATGCACAGGTTTGAAAGGGATATGTAAAATACCTGCTGGGGGAGACTGTAGGTTGTCACCTGGCACCCCAGTGGGAACTCACTTGCACCGTGGGCATGTGGCAGAGTCACGTCAGGGCAGTTCCTATATCTCCACCTTCATGAGCTCAATCTTGTGAACGGCTACAGGTGGATGTCCACAAGTCCCTTCCCAGCTGGAAGGCCAGTGAAGGCTTAGTTTGAAACCTTCCTTCTCTCTCTATCCACCTGTCTGGAATCCTGCAGACTTCTCTCTGGCCCTGCGAGGCTCTCTGTGGTGGGGTGCTCTACGGAGCTGCGGGGATGTTAGCCATTCTTCACCTGCCCATGGCGATCCCATGACTTCACTTTTCTCTCCCATCTGTCTTCTCCAGTTCACAGCCTCCTCCAGATGCATTTTAGTTGGAAGCGTTTCCCTGTGAGATACAGCCTGGCTTTCCTGGTCTCGGGAGCTGGAGCCAAACACATTCCCTGTCCTTAACAGTGCCCAGCAGTTGCTGCTGAGAGAACTATTTAGAGGCTTCTAGAAGGACATGGAGTGGGAAGCCTTTCTTGCACATCCTTGGATGTGGGGTGTAGAAGGCCCCTCCCCAGCCAAGTCCTCCGTCGTAGCTCTTTTCTCCGTGCACTGGCTGAGGCATCACTGGGAATATGGAGTTGATTTCTCTTTTGAGTGCCCTTTACCAAGTGCTGTCTGACATGACGTCCAGGGAGACATGAACAAGTAACTGTTCACCCTGGATAGGAAAGTAATGACAGATCTTGTCGCTGATACTACCAAAGTCAAGTTTGGGGAACCAGTGAGTTTACTGGGGTCTCTTCCAGGCGTCTGATGGAGAGGTTAATTGCAGGAGCAGGGACGACTCCAAGGCAGCTGCATCACTGAACGCCCCCACCCCCTAGCATGGGTGATGACTTTTGAAAGCTGGAGCCCTGGCGCTTACTGCAGATCTTTGAGGCAGGTTAACAGGTCAGAGTCTCTTTCCGGCAGCTCTGCTGCTGTCTGTCTTTCCCGCAGTCCTTACTGTGTGCATAACCTCAAGGAGGGAGGGGCTTTTGCACCTGGTCACTTTCAGGGACTCCCTGAGACTTGTGAGTCATTAATTTCCCAAGTCTCAAGGAGTGTCTCTCCAGGATGGGATGTTTTAACTCAGAGGAAATTGCTGTACAATACCAAGCAGGTACACAGTGCCATCTCAGGTCACTGAGGGCAGAGTAGACAGACAGCCCTGGACATTTCAGTAATGACCCAACTACACAGACGCCCTTTTCCCTACTTCCTTTACTCTCTCCAGCTTTTCCACGCCCCTCATTAATTTGAAGATGCTCTGGAAAATATGTCAATTCCATCTCAATGTTAATGAAATATCGTGTGTGTTTGTGTGTGGGGGTGGGGTGGGAGAGAGAGATAGACAGACAACAGACAGAGAAAGGGGTGGGTGTTGAAATATTTCTCTCTCGAGCTGAAAAAGCGTCTGCTAGTGATATTTGCCTCTGCTTGGACAGATTTGGTAAAATCACTTTCCTGACCCCACCACGAGCTGAGGTGTGGCATCTGTGCCATATCTGCCGGCAGAGGTCGTACCTGGTGAACAGAAGCCAGATCCACCTGCATTCAGGAAGACAGCTTCGGTTACTGCAGAAAGACTTTAGTGTACCCATTTGAACTTGACCTTTGGCCCATGTCCGATTGTTAGTTTCCTGCCTAGATATAGAAGGGAAGTGGGCGGGGCGGGGCTCTTGAGAGGGGAGAAGTGGCAGAGAGATCTGGCGGCCTTAGGACCATGCTGCCCTGGTGGACTGGCAGCCATGTCCAGCTGCTTTGTAGTGACAGCCACACACGGCCTTGACCAGTTTAGAAAGCTCAGAACAGAGGTTCAGAAAAGGAATGGAAGGTGCCTTGCACAGTGGAACTCAGGGACCAGCCTTCGGGACTCACAGAAACAATCGCAGGACAGAATTTGTAAGAGGACAGGGACCTGCCTGGGCCAGTGAGACAAGAGGTAATGACGAGGGTTACATATGTTTAAGGTGAACAAATGAAATGAAGTCCATTTTTCCTTCCTGCCATAAGGTTTTAAGATGTTTTTGATTGTGTGTGTGTGCCCATGTGTGCTTTTGTGTGCACAAATGGGCACTGTTGTCTGCGTGCATCCACATCTCACCTCTTGACAGTACGCCCTGTCTCAGAGGTGAAAAGCAGTGTGGAGATTAATGGGGCACTCAGAGCCGGTTAGCTCCAGAGCGGGCTCATTGACTGAGCAAAAATTCCATTGTTCTGAAGACAAGCTGCTCCCACTTGATCCCCTCTCGGGAAACAAAAGCCGCCTTTGTGTCCGCCTGTGTTCCTAGGCAAGGGCAGACGTGCGGACGTGTGTTGCACTAGACAGCACTAGACGCTGGCATATGGTGGTGTGGGTGTGAGTGGCTGGTTCCTATTTACACAGAGAAAGTGCGGGGTTCTGAAAAATGTCTACTTAGCAGACTTTTTATTTTCGTGGATTCAGGGACATTTCAGTTAAAGGTGTGAATCCAGGAGCTGTGGGGTGTGAGCTGCTCCAGGCTGACGGCGCATGGGACCATCTGGGCCGTGTGTCGGGTGCTTACTGTCAGCCTGGCTCAGCTCTGCCCACTGCCAGGATTAATAAGGTGCCAACACGTGAGGGTAATGCACATGGAGGGTGGTGGGATGGACAGAGGGAGGTCAGCAGGAGTGGGCCGGGGTGGAGGGTCTCATGTGTACACATAGCATTTAACTTATAGAAAAGACCGAGTAGGAACATGGAGAGCCCAGTGCTATGGAAAGAAGAACGTGTGACTTAGATGTCCTAAGAGAACTGGACACACCATGGCAGGTAGGGCCAGAGGAAGCCAGCAGGCGGCAGAAGTCAAGTGGAGGTCAGAGCATGGGCCTCTCTGAAGAAGCTCCTGCAGGGCTGGAGAATCGGCTCAGCCATCGAGTTCATAGGTTCAGGTCCGAGCTCAGCATCAGGTGGCTCACAGCTGTTGCACGAGTTCTAATTGGTCTTAAAATAAAAACCCAGAGCCAGAGATCAGAATAAACGCTGAAAGATCAGAGAGACAATGGAGCAAACCACAGGCAACTCATACCTTGCTACCTCCTCAGCTGAAAAAGGATAGGGCGTGAGCTCCTGCCTCCTCCTGCCTTATATCCCTCTCTCCACCTAGCCGTATCACTTCCTGTCTGTCTGTTCAGACCTCCAGATCTCTGTGGTTAACTAGTAGCTAGCTCCGCCCTCTGATCTTCAGGCAAGCTTTATTTGTTAGAGTATAAACAAGATATCACCATACACAGATGCCTATAAATTCCAACTCCAGGGGGATTTATCCCCCTCTTCTGGTTTTGCAGGCACCTGCACTCATGTGCACACAACCCGCACATATATACACACAATTAAAGATGAAAACATTAAAAACCAAGAGGCAAAATACCAGGCCAGTGTGACTGCTTCTGGTCTCAGTGGGTTGTTGCTCCATCCTTGATGCATGGGATCAGCCCTGCTTCACTGAGGAGGAGAAACACGCCCTTGAGAATCTCTGTCCTCTTTGCTGTCCTTAGGAGTTCGCTCACTGTGGAGGGCACAGCACCTCCAGAGTCCGCAAGACCCCACAAATGTCAAAACAGACTAAGACTGGAAATAGTAATAGTAATAATAATAATAATAATAATAGTAAATAACTCAGGATGGGGGGATGGCAGCACGTTCTTGAGGCCATACAACAAAGAAAACCTGCATGCTTTTTTCACATATCAAAACGTTCACAAATGTAAAGAAAATTCATTTGTCCCTGCTTCAAAAGAAACAAAACCTCTACAAAACAAAAAGGCTCAGATATTCACACTATAATATAGAGTATAACTTTCTTCCCAACTGTCACTTTTTGGCAACACCGTATCTTAACTTTCTAATGCTAGTATGCAGACTTGACATTTGAAACCTTTCCTGGTAGGTGGGAACCAGAGACATTTGAAGACTTATATAATGGATTATAGATTATGTTAATTATAAGAATGTATTGATGTATAGAGGCTCAGGTCCCCTGTTTCCTTTGATGAAGGAAGTGTCCTGGTTGCTGGAGAAATGGCTCACAAAGCTGCCATGCTGTAGGTGGTCTCCATGTCAAGTTCATGGTCCCCTGCCTCAGGGGGACCTTGAGTGACAGGTGTATGCCCCTCACGGGTTCCCCAGGAATTTCTAGTCCATATATTTACTTCTTTCCCCACCCCTAACCTCATGCCCAGGTTCGGACTTTTCCGCTTCCCCATGTGAAGCCATCTCCTATTTCCCTGGGCCAGTGGAACTCCATCCACTCCTACACTTTTGACCTTGCCTTCCTTCTTTCTTCTGGCCTGCTCACGTCAGAGGATGTCAGCTCTCCTGTCCATCTGCAGGATTCGTCTGCCCAGCCCCACAGTTGATCTCCATCTCCTCTCTGCAGAAGCTCGCCTGCCTGGTTAGCTTTCCTTTATTACATTTGTAGCATTTGCCCCGAGGGCTTCTTTTATTCCACTCAAGGATGCTCAAAATTTCTCATTAAAAATGGTATTTTTGACCCTACACCCTACCGTTTCTTCCTTGCCATAGCTCTGTTTCTTTCCCCAATGTGGATTCACTTGTCCATATAGTTATAACATGGCCCAAGGACATTTTGCCGTTACGATACAGATCAGGACTTTCCAGAACAGCTACAAGGTAGCAGAATAGATTTTGTTGCTCAAGAGGGAGGTGGACAGGTGTGGAAGCAGCTATGTTACATATTTTGACCTCATCCTGGAAGCACATCTGGGGATGCTCCTGGTAGTCCAGGGCTCTGAGAGGTCAACACCTGCAAGCTAATTGCCAGTGAAGGCAAGAGGGCTGGGGAAGGTAGGCGGAGCTTGTCTGGAGTCCTGATGTAGGTGATAGAATTGGGGATTGGATGAGGGATCCTTATAACACTGGCATTGTGGTCACATCTGCCTTCGCTCATGCCACCTTGTCTTTGGCACACATGGGACCAAGTTCAATGCTCCTCTCTGGTCAGGCGTTGATGCTCCATACCCAGCATCCTTTTGTAGCCATCGTTGTTATTGGAGGCAAACTTAATTTCATCTGTGAGATTTAAAGGAAGTTCCAGGTTTAGAGTTGAGAACTGAAAAATCATTTACATTTGGACATTAAGCATGACTCACTGCTGTTTTAATATTTTTTCTTGAATTATCTTTGTGGAATAGGGAGTATTGTCTCCATGTGGGCAATGTTCACAGTAAAAGTCTTGACTGTGAGTTGGGGAGAGACTTCATTCAGACTACAGTGAAGGACCCTCTTCCCTTCTCATGCTTACCAAGTTTCTCTGTCATAGTGACTGAATTTCCCCTCTAAGACTTTGATCCCTTAATTTTATTTTTAATTTTTAGTTTGAAACAGGTTCTCACAGATCCATTTCTGTGCTGACTTAATTTTGCTCTGTAGTTCAGGGGATGGTGAACTTCCTCTGCCTCCACCTTCCGGTTGTTGGAATTACAGGTTTGGGCCACAGAAACTTCTGGTTTCATGTGGTACAGGAAATGGATCCCAGGGCTTCACACATGCTTGGCAGGCATTGCTAAGCAATTACACTTAAACAATGGAGCTACACCCTCAGCTCCTCCATCCCTCAGTCTTAAAGTCCTGTGAAGGCTGAAAATCTTCTGATACATCTTCATTGATTGAGAGGAATGTAGACCCTGTCTATCCAAGGATCAAAAGTTTCGATCTGTCTGAACAAAGGGGATCATGAGAAGGTCTGTATTTAGAGACTGGAAGACCCTCCCCTAGAACTTCTCTCCCACAGATGCCTCTGGCATCTTGTTACAGTGAGATGGAAGGGAGATGCCAAGGCTCACGCCTCCCCAGGGACTAGTGCCCTCTTAATAGCCCCAGGGACTAAGAGCTGCTGTTGCAGATACCAGCTGCAAAATTCCCCGTCTAGCGTTCTGGTGGGAAGATGGAGTCATGCTGTCCACAAGCTGTTCGTCTCCTCTCTGCCATGTCTACGTACAGTATCCCCAGCCCCAGCACGCACACCACTTGCTGTGGCCAAGGAACAGGCACTCTCCTCCTGCATCTCCACTTTGTCCCTCCTTTCTGTGGGGCCCCCCCGTAGCGTTGATCCATGGCCTAGCATATGGGGCACAAGCATGGGTTCCACTGACGGTACCGAGGGTTCCTACTGTCATGTGCGCATTGTCTGTTTCTGGAGTTGGAAGATGTGACTGGATTCATGGGGAGGACCAGAACTGAAGTGTCTGGTAGAGTGGAGAAGTGGGGGAGGGGACAAGTTGGCCCCCTGCGTTGTTTTGGGGTAGGAGGGTGTGAAAGGACATCTATTTCAGGGTGTTGGTGGGTTAGGAAGCCCTTTGCCAGTTCTCATGTGAGTCCTGCCATGTGTACGTGGGCAGGAGGTCTCACACCGTCCCCCTGAGTCATCTTCTGACTTCACTTTCCTTGCACACTCTTCTAGAAACTAGAGAGAAAGCACAGGAACTGTCTCTGCCTCCTAAATGTCAGCCCCCCTCCCCACTTCTCTCCTCTGGCGACTGCCTGACGTCAATGGCCGCCTTTTGGTCTCTGGTCTTGCCTGCTTTGGTAAATTTGGCTCCCAGAGCATTTCCGGCAGGAGCAGGGATTCTGAGTGGCCAGCCAGGGCTCTCAGGTATAGGGCGCAGCCCAGGCTGTGTCACCTGAAGGGTGCTCTCCATCTCATCACACGTTTCCCAGGCAGAGTTCCATCTGAACACAGCACAGGCAAGAGGAAGAGCTGTAATGGAGACCTGAAAGGTTTGCTGCAGAGAGCAGAGATTATGTGAGAGCTATGTGGGTTTGAATTTAGACCTCTAGTGAGATTTGTGTAAGAGAGCTGTGCCATTGGCTGTTGATATGATCATATCAATCATATCGTGCCAGCCTGGTTCCACTAAACATATCTACAGCAGATGAGCTATGTTGTATCATCAGTGGGAACCTGGATGGTGCAGTGTGCCTCAGATAACATGGCAGCCTCCTTGATTGAATATCTTCCCAAACAGCATTCCATCAGGAACTGCCAGGTGTTCCATCTCCTAGGCCTCTTGCTAACACTTGCCCACTTTTACCCTCTGTGTTCTCAAAGTCTTCTGAGTTCTGAGTTCCATTTGTGGTAGGAAGGGATCTCACCATCCCAGTCTTCATCCTGACTTCTCATACTTTGCAGTGGGCTTTCTGGATGCTTGTGGCTCAGATATTTGACAACTAACTTTTATTTCCTATGGACTCCTGGTCTGGGGTGGGGTCCCTTTCTGTATCCACTTTCCTTTCTTCTTTGGTTCTGATCTCTAACACGTGTGACTTTCTGAGATTTTAAGGGCGTTTGAAGGAAAATGACCCCCCAAAGTGAGTGGCACTCTTAAGAGGCATGGCCTTGTTGGGGTAAGAGTGGTCTGGTCTTGTTGGAGGAAGTGTGTTACTATATGGGTAGACTTTGAAGTCTCCTATGCTCAAGCTACTTCCAGTGAGGCAGACCATTTCCTGTTGCCAGTCTATCAAGATGTAGGCCTCTCAATTCCAACACCATGTCTGCCTGCATGTCACCATGTCTCACTATGATGATAATGGACTGAACCTCAGAACTGTAAGCAAGGCATTCCAATAAAATGCTTTTCTTTATAAGAGTTGCCATGGTCATAGTGTCTATTCACAGCAATAGAAAAGATATCTACTGTCCAAACGCCACATCCTGGTCATTCTGGGCCATTCTATTCAGTTTTGAGCTGAAAACCAGCATTAGGTATCGGAACACTGCCAATCTTCATGCTAAAGGGGTTAGCTACAGGGCTAGGGATATTAGTGTACAAGTGGTGACTTGCTCCCAAGTGAACCCAAGAGGCACAAAGGTGCCTTGGGAAGTGGTGCTTAAGTGTAGACCAGACTACATTCTCTTGGTGTGAGGCTGGAAGTGCCATCCAGATTGAAGAATGGAGATGAGTTGGAGTTGGGGGCTCGTCTGGGATGACTATCTGCTGGGATTAGCATTCTTCCTTATACCTTTGACTTGGGATGTGTTCCTGAAGCTGGAGTCATTCTAAGCCTGTGTTCATATCCCCACAGTGGGACAAATATCTAAAACATTGGCCATGGCTTTCTTTCACAGCCTTAGATGATTTTTCTGTGTGCTGCCAGTGTCTTTTTGCTTGCCCTATCTATGGTTGACTTTGTTTCTTCCAAGCAATTCACAAGAACGCTTATGAATACTTAAAGGAAGAGGAACAAGGAAGTGCAGTAGAGAGCAGGGCTGCATCATGCATCTGAGGTTTGGTCCTTGAGTAACCCAGCAAACATGGTGCTTGTCTAAGGGAGTTCTTGAAAGTGGCAGCTGCTCCCCTGGAATGGGGGAAGGAATGATGGGAATACTGTTTTCTGCTTTGTGAGGTTCATGTTACTGAGTTGTCTCTTGAGTGCACTGGCAGGGACTTTGTACCTAAAATGTAGTCCAGTTACAAATGGTGGGACTCAGTGCTTCAAAAGTTTCTTTATTCCATGCAGGGTTTGTATCTACTTCCTGTTGGTGCTGTATCAAATCACCAGTAACTAGGCTATAAGAAACTCCCCCCACCACCACCACAACACATTTATTCTCTTTCAAGTTTTACAGATCATAAACGCAAAATCAGTTGCGTGGGCTAATGTAGGTTAGTGTCCATTAGGGTTGGTTCCTCTCCCAGCCTGAGCCTGTGACATTCCATGACTTTTGTCTGAATCACTCATCCATGACTTCCGGCTTCTGCCATCACATGGCCTTCTCTGACTGTCCTCCTGCTCCCACTAACAGGGACAGTTATGATTATATAACCACTACCCCTCAGCTGGAACCTAGTGCAGTCCTCAAGAATTTAGGTCCTTAGCTCAATTCCATTGGCAAATGTCTTTGCCATACAAGGTACAGTCATAGTTTTTAGGACTTAAGAGGTAAACTACGGGGGAAGGTATTATTCAGCCTGACACAGCATCCCATTGAATCATCACACTCCCTGAATCATCGTTCCCATAAGCTCCTAGCATCCTTCCCTTTTGAACACCAGGGAAGGTATTCCGCATGATCAAAAGACAGAAGTAGGATCCATGCAGCCACTGGTACCCTCACCTCCACACTCCTCCACCACTTCTGTGAACTTAACTATATGAGGGTTGCATCTCCCAGAAGTGGATGGGCTCAGTTACATAGCTACACCCCCCCTTTCCCACTGTCTGGTTCATATATGGTCAGAGAATTTCTTATATCTTAGGAGTGGATAGTTGCCCTCAAAGATGCCAAGCTCATTAGGTCAACAGCCCACAGGAAGGGCGCATAGCATGCCAGGCTCCCATTAGAATTTAGAAGGCTCCTTCTTAGTGTTCTATTGCTGTGATAAAGACCATGATCCAAGCAGGTTGGTGGGGTGGAGGGCTCATTTCAGCTTAAACTTCTACATCACAGTCCACCACTGAAGGAAGTCAGGGCAGGAACTCGAGCAGGACACTGGAAACAGGAACTGCAGTAGAAGTCACCGAGGAACCATGCTTGCCGAGCCCATTTTCCTATACGGCTTACCCGTATCATAGCAAGTACCAGGGGTAGTACTGCCCACAGCAGGCCTGGCTCTCTTGCATTAGTCATTAATCAGGCCAGTCTGATGGGGCCAGCCTGATGGAGCCAGTTTCTCAGCTGAGATTTCTGCTTCCCAGGTGACTCTGCTTTGTGTTGAGCTGACAAAAATTTACCAGCTCGGCTCCTCACCCAGACACCTGGCTTGTCCATCCGTCCATGGCCCAAGGCCCTGGGTCCATCTTTGTTGCTTCAAAGCTGTAACTTGTTTTCTGGGGTGGCCATTTCTGAATGGAGCATGGCTTGTAAGGATGGTCCGGAAGGTGACAGGAAATGCTGTTGACAGTGTCTCTAGCAACCCCCCCCTGTTCTGGACACCACACTGAGAAACCCAGTGAAGGCTGAATACTCTAGACTCTCTGACTGGAAGCACCATCCTCTCTATTCCCAGGCTTCGGATGCCATGGTCACCTTTTTGGAAGGAGCCTTCCGCCATTCCTGGCCCTTCTTCATCATCCCCCTGTCCCTAGAAATAGCTGCCACAGGTGATTAATGGTTTGGGAAATCCCTCCCCCCGTGAGAACCTCACTATATCTTCTCCATCTCAGGGTATCAGTACCCGGACAGCCTGGCATGTACTATGGGAGACCAGCCTCTAAGGCCAATAGCATCACGAGCTGGCAGAAGTCTCCGGTGCAGGAGCCCCCTGACTGCCATTGTGTATGCAGCAGGCATGAGGAGTGGTGAGCCATGGCTCCAGGGCCAGAGATGCTGCCTGCCGACTTGTTTGAAACTTGAGATTTTTTTTTTTTTTTGTCCTCTTTTATCCTAAAGGCAGACAGATCTTTCTAGACAATTGAAGAGACCCATCAGGCCCAATTACTTTGAAAAATTCTCATTGTTTCCTTCCATTATCATCTCTCTCTGCTGGCTCCCTCTTGAAATTTAATGTGGAGAAAACGTGAAAATAAGCAGCAGAGCTCCCAGGCTCCGGGAGATCACCTGCCTGCCATCTCTGAGGCTCCACCGTGCCATCTCTGAGGCTCCACCGCCCTTTTGTGTTGCAGGCTGGCCCAGCTTTGGATGGCCACGACTGCCAGGGAAGCCTTTGAGAGGGTTATCGGAGAGCAGCATTTCTAGTGGTGGCTCTGGGGTGTGACAATGTGGGAAATGCTACAGATGGAAAGGTGGCTGAAAGAGCCCTGGCAGCGGGGCATTGGTAGTGGCTCTTGGACATCCATGCACAAAGCCAGCCTTGATCTTGTGTTCATGCATCTCCTCTGGGCTTTTCCAGGAACCACGTAACCCAGGCTAGACCAAAACACCTGGGCTCCATCAGTTTTCCTTTCCTTGGCCTCCCAAGTAGCTGGGACGACAGGTCCATGCTACTGTCTACTACTGTTTTTGTTCACTTTGCTGGAGTGTCTAAATTACTTCTTGCTTCCCAGACTACAGTTTATGATCTTTGGCTGAGATACAGAAAAACCACAAATAAATTTTAGGTTCCACTGTGTATTTGCAGTGCAGGACCCATGCTGTAACATCTCTGGAAACTGGAGGTGATTAGCAAAAAGAGACGTGGGCCATGGGGTGGCTGCCAGAAGATGAGGCTTTCAACCGAATCTGCGCTCATTCATCAGCTGCACACGAATCCCTTCTTCACTTTCTGGTTCTCAGTGTTGTCTGGTCCTTCCATCTTTTTGTCTGGTCCTTCCATCTTCTTGTTTTCCACCTGTGGGCGTGGACCACTTGTCTTTTTCTCATGTGTTCATTCATTCTCTCATTTATTCACTTTCTTACTATTCTCTTCCCAGCTTTCCCAGTGCTGCTGTAACAAACTGTTGCATACTTGGATGACTTCAGGCAATGCCAATTTCTCTTCTCAGCAATGACATTGGGTATGAGTGGGGATGTGTTCCGCCTGAGGGAATCTTCCCTTGCCTCTTCCCAGATTCTGGTCATCCCATCTATCTGACCTGTAGTTCCCATCCCACACTCCTCTCGGGTTCTTCTCTGCGTGTCATCTCCACATTTGCTTTGAGGTTCCCCCTGATATGACGTCATCTTAATAATGTCAGCAAGTGCTCTACTTCCAAAGAAGGTCATGTTCTGTAGTTCCAGGTCATATGAGTTTGGACCAGACACTGTCTGGTGTCAGCCCTAGCCTTCATGGTGTTAAGTACTGCCCCTTCGACAGGTACCAGATCTATTTGCAAGAGCAAACATGGCCCACCAGCCTTGAATCTCCTGGCTTCTGGGGACAGTGATGGCTGCATTATTACCAGATACTCAGGTGTAAGCCAGAGCCATCTTCCTGTGCCTGCTTTTCTGGCCCCCCTGCCAGATCAGTTGTTTTCACATGTTCCCGGTCTGCACTCAGTGCGTACCTGGTCCTGTTGTCTGTGCTCATAGACAAGGGCTGGTTCTGGTGCCAGCCTCTGCCTTCTGCCTGCAGTCTCTGCCTCTGATAGGATTTCACAGTGAGCCGTGTGTCAGCTGACCACCAGGATATAGTCCCCTTTGCTTTAGCATGGGGCAGCAGGTCAGCCAGGAAAGCCTATCACTGGTACAGCGATTTCCCATGACCTAATAGCTGCACAGCTGTATCAGCTGCAGCTCTGTCCCCAGCGTTGGAATTCTACCCATGATGCCACCTCATTGGCTTCCAGCCTCCACTCTCATAAATCCACAGAGAAATCGTTGTGACTTAGCTTGTACCCAATTTTTCAAATTTTCTTAACTTTGTGGATAGGCTCTTAGATTTTTTTAGTTCGATGACCTCCTGCAACATAGTCCTGGAAGGTGACGCGTTTGCTTTCTCTAGTGGATACAGACATGTGGGTAATATTTGGTAAGCCTGGTTTCTGCTTAGAAAGAGGGAGACATAAAATTAAGGGCCTCTCCTGCACTATTGCTGGTGAGAAGCCGGGCTCTCTAATTGCAGCTGGTCCCTAATTAGGGCCTACTTCTCCAATGCACTGACTCAACATGCTTGTTAGCGTGGATGTTAGTGTGTGTGTGTGTGTGTGTGTGTGTGTGTGTGTGTGTCTGACCAAAGATGAACCCAGGATCCTGAGCTCTGCTAACAAGTAAAACTGCAGTGTCTCGTGGTGGTGCCAGTGACTACAGATGCCAACGAGGCTGTCACTGAGTTATCATTCCCTACTCTGTACCACCATGTCCTGTCCTGGAAGGTGACCTGGCCCTCTTTAATCTCTTTATCCTTGTGATGGTTAATGCTAACTGCCTACTGATAGGATCTGGACTCACCTGGGATGTAAGCCTCCTGACACATCTGTGTTAGTCTCTGGGAATTCCAGGGATTGTTTTATCTTCACTGATGTGGGGGGACACATTTGAATTTTGAGGGGGACCCTTCCGTAGGCAGGGATCTGGGTCTGTGTAAAAGTGGAGGCAGCAAGCCGAGTACCAGAGCATTTGTCATTCTCTGTCCCTGATTGTGGATGCCATGTGACCACCTCTTTCAGCTTTTCCCACCTGACTTCCCCACTGTGATGGACAACACTCTCTAACTGTCAGCAGAAATAAACTCTCTCCCACTGAAATTGTTTTTGTCAGAGAAACTTCTCATAACAAGAGGAAAAGAAGCAAAGATGGACTCCATTCTGCCCTCGTACCAGAGCCCTGCTTGGCAGCCATAGCAGACAGGTCAAAGTACAGATCTGATGGCTTCAGGCCAAGTTCAAGTTTGTAGGCCCAGTAGGACCAGGTTCATGGCAGCCTCTCTTCCTAGCTGTTACTCTTGCAGGCTCCCAGAGCCCCTGCCATTCAGAGATGCTTGCTTGTGCTTCCCTCCAGACTTCTGCATGGCCCATCCCTTCCTCCATGTCCCTTCCAGACATCGTGATGGCACCTCCCTCCTGTTTCCTTGCCTTGGTGGCTCTCTCTGCCTGTGCTCACAGCATGCCTTGTTCTGCCACATCTGCCTTCTTCCCCCAGTCTGTGTATCCTGCCCACCACTGTGATCCTGAAAGAGGAAAATGGCCTCACACCTCAAATGTGGTGTGTGTAATTCAGCAGGATAGGACTAGGAATGGGTTTAGCTTTCCACGAAATTCTGCTGTCCTTTCTTTAAATTAAAATGGCATGCAAAGAAAATGAGGTTTAAGATTAAAAAGACAAAGCAAAATGGAAGCCATGGTAATTGTTGGTGTGAGGATGAGAAAACCAAATAAGATTCAGTGTCCATTTCAGGTTTTGGTGATGAATTCTCTAGGGGACTCTTCATTAATCTCTGGTCTCTAACCAGCATAGATATTACACCATCTCTTGTGTGTGTGTGTGTGTGTGTGTGTGTGTGTGTGTGTGAGCACATGCACTTGTGCAGATGCATGCGTTCCCCCACCATGTGTATATGTGAATACTCATGCTGGAGGACAACCCCAGATTTTTTCCTCAGTTGACATCATTTTGTTCTATTTATTTTTATTTCTCATTAAATATGGGTGTGTGCATGGTGACAGATACGGGTCTATTTTCATTATTCTACATGCTGATATCCAGTTATGCCAGCACCATTTGTTAAATATGCTTTCTTTTTTCCATTTGATATTTTATTTGCTTTTTTTGTCAAAAATCAGGTGTTTGAAGGTGTGTGGATGAATATCCAGGTCTTTGATTCAGTTTCATTGGTCCTCCCTGTCTGTTTTTATGCCAATACCAGGCTGTTTTCAGTACTGTAACTCTGTAGTAGAGTTTGAAGTCAGGGATTGTGATGCCTCCAGAAGTTCCTTTATTGTACAGGATTGTTTTGACTATCCTGGATTTTTTGCTTTTCCATATGAAATTGAATATTGTTCTTTTGATGTCTGTAAAGAATTTTGCTGGGCATTGCGTTGAATCTGTAGATTGCTTTTGGTAAGATTGCCATTTTTACTATGTTAATTCTGCCTACCCAACAGCATGGGAGATCTTTCCACTTTCTGGTGTCTTCTTCAATTTCTTTCTTCAAATATTTGAATGGCCAAAATCAAAAACACTGATGACAACTTATGCTGGAGAGGTTGTGGGGTAAAGGGAACACTCCTGCATTGCTGGGGGGAGTGCAAGCTGGTACGGCCCTTTTGGATATCAGTGTGGTGATTTCTCAGAAAATTAGGAAACAACCTTCCTCAAGCCAGCAATACCACTTTGGGTATATATCCAAAGGATGCTCAATCATGCCACAAGGACATGTGCTCAACTATGTTCATAGTAGCATTGTTTGTCATAGCCAGAACCTGGAAACAACCTCAATACCCCTTGACCAAAGAATGGATAAGGAAAATATGGTACATTTACACAATGGAGTACTATACAGCAGAAAAAACACAACATCTTCAAATTTACAGGCAAATGGATGGATCTAGAAAACATCATTTTGAGTGAGGTAACCCAGACAGACAATTATCATATGTACTCACTCATAAGTGGTCTTTAAACATAAAGCAAAGAAAACTGGCCTACAAATCACAATCCTAGAGAACCTACACAACAAAGAAGACCCTGAGAGAGGCATACATGGACCTAAACTACATGGGAAGTAGAAAAAGACAAGATCTCCTGAGTAAATTGGGAGCATGGGGACCATGGGAGAGGGCTGAAGGGGAGGGGAGAGAAGAGGAAGGGAGGAGAGAAGAGAAAAATGTAGAGTTCAATAAAATCACTAAAAAAATGTTTGTGAATGTATCAGCATGTGGGTGCGTGTGTCAGCATGTGCATGTGTGTGTTAGCATGTGAGTGTGTGTGTCAACATGTGGGTGTGTATGTCAGCATGTGGGTGTATGTGTCAGCATGTGGGTATGTATGTCAGCATGTGGGTGTATGTGTCAGCATGTGGGTATGTGTGTCAGCATGTGGGTGTATGTGTCAGCATGTAGCTTGTGCACATGTGCAGGTGTCCACAGAAGTTAGAGGCAATGAATCCCCTGAAGCCAGAGTTACAGGAAGATGCAAACTACCATGTGGGTGCTGGGAATTGAACTTGGGTCCTCCGTAAGAGTAGCAGGTTCTCTTAACCGCTGAGCCATCTCTCCATTCTCCTCCTTGGTCCTTGAGACAAGATCTCTCATTGTTCTGGAACTTGCTAAGTGAGCTAGGCTTGCTTGGCAGCGAGCTCCAGGAATCCTCTGTCTCCCTCTCCCTTTCCAGCAGTGAGTTCACAAGTGTTTCTCCAGCTTGCTTTGTTACATATGTTTTAGATGGCTGAACTCAGCCCCTACTGTCCAAGCGATCTTCAAGGCAAATCCTTCCTTCGATGGGCTGTGTTTAGCCTTTCTCTTTATGTGGACTTCCTTCAGTTTTTACCGTGAGCTAACATATCAGAAAGATTACCAAAAATAGACCTGCTCCCCACTCGGTGACGCCTCTGAGGAAGGACAGGCTCGGTCATCACTCATCCTCTGTTGTCGTAGTGAGTGTTGCCGTCACCGAGCACACAGAGGTGTAGCCTGAATCACCCTTGTGTCTTCATTGGCTGTGAACTGCATGGTCGGCTCAGAACTGTCACCAGACTTCCAGCTATGACAGTCACATGATCTGAATGCTAAGTTTTTACAGCACTGGTAAATAAACTAGATTCTGAGGACTTTTGGGGTTTTAAGGCATTGACTCATACCAATTGC
Source organism: Myodes glareolus (assembly GCF_982192425.1). Lineage (NCBI taxonomy): Eukaryota > Metazoa > Chordata > Mammalia > Rodentia > Cricetidae > Myodes > Myodes glareolus. The sequence continues at coordinate 9,113,450 of NC_142034.1, forward strand.
ACACTAAAAACAAAAAGCTTTCAAAAATCTTTAATAGGGCCTTGGGATTACAGGCACTTCATTAAACACTAATTCCTTCAAAACTGGCAATTTGTGCATGATATATATTAGCAATTTTCGCTTCACTGCAGCATTTGGCTAAGCAATACCCTTTCCCAACCATCCTTCACAGAGGAGTTTATTGAACATTCGCAATTGGGTTTTGCTGATGGTAACGCTCAGATGGAATTTCCTTTCCCTAAACACAGAGCATGTGGCTGTGCGAGGCAGAGAGAATAGAGACCAGAGGGGAGGAGGGAGGTGGACACGGGGACATGCCGTGGAGGACAGTGAGCTCAGGTGTTCGTTTCTCTTTAAGGGGAAACTTAGTAGGGTTCTTTATGTGTGAGTGTGTGTGTGCGCGCGCGCGCGTGTGTGAATGAGTGTGTGTATGAGTTTGTGCTTGTGTGTGCATGTGCATGTGTGTGTACATGAGTGCACATGCACCTTGTTTTCTGACACTGGGTTGATCCCTCACTGGCCTGGGATACACCCATTAGGTCCCCTGTCCCCCCATCCCCTCCAGTTTCTGACTCACCAGTGCTGGGATTCTATGTGTACTTCATCACACTTGCCTTTCTTTGTGAGTGTTGAGGATCAAACTTGTGTGTGTGTGTGTGTGTGTGTGTGTGTGTGTGTTCACCCTTTGGGGGCTCACCACCCAGCTCCCAAATAAATACATGAAAACCTATTCTTACTTATGAATGCCCAATCGTAGCTTGATTTGTTTCTAGCCAACTTCCAAAACTATTGTTGCTCTTCTTCTACGTTTTACCTCTGGGCTTTTACCTTTCTTTATTCTATTCTTTCTTTCCCTCTTACTCTGTGGCTGGCTGTGTGCCTAGGTGGCTGGCCCCTGGAGTCCTCCTCTCCTCCTTTTCTCTTTGCTCTTTATTCACTCTGCCTGCTTGCCATGCCTGTTTCCCCCTCCTGCCCACCTATTGGCCATTCAGCTCTTTATTAGACCAATCAGGTATTTTAGGCAGGCATAGTAACACAGTTTTACAGAGTATAACAAATACAACATAAAAGAATGCAATACATCTTTGCATCATTAAACAAATATTTCACAGCATAAACAAATGTAACACATCTTCAACTAATATTCCACAATACTTGGGCACACCAATCACTTTACAACTGGAGCTAACTATTGTATGAACGATACACCCCAGGGCTTTCTATGGTATAAACAGTATATTCACAGTGCTATTGGGTTTTTAAGGTAGTTTTCAAGCCATATTAGGGATGTTTTATTCACCCTATAGGACTGTCTTGCAATCTGGCTTCTCCCTGTCCCTCTTCTCACTGTTCCTGGGGTCTCCCAGTCTGCACGGTACCCATATTCCTTCACAATGTATCTCAGTTCCTTCAATACCGCCAGTGCAGTGTCCCATAAAATCACCAAGGAGAAAGCCAGTTTTAGTTAACCAGTTAAGCAAAGGTAGGAATGGGTATTTGCTTAGCTGTAGTATTGTTCCAGGATCTGGGGAAACAGCAGAGAGTAGGGTGAACCTGCCTGTAACGGGCTGCATCCTCCCAGCTCAGCCACAGTCATGGTAGCCATGCCTATGAAGGCGACTGCTGTGTCTGTGCTGCTCTCCTCTCCTCCTGGCGATTTCCAGGTTGTTTCTCAAGCCTTCAGTACTCCATCCTCTCTGGAGCCCTCTCTAGCAAGGCTGCAGTGTCAGTCCCTTTTAGATCCGGTACTTTTCCTATCTACGGTTATTGGCATTGACCCTTCTGCTTTGGACTTCATCAGTCTCACGCATCAGTTTCTCTTGCTGCTTGCTTCTGCCTTCAGATACTGTGCTGTCTTACCGGCCTCTGTATTCTAGCATGGGGTTCTAAAAGTACCTGGGGTATGACAAGCACTTGGCAGATATTAAACTTTTAGGTTTTTAAAGACTTGTTTTATTTTTTCAGATTATTTCTCTCTGTGTGTGTCTCTGTTTCTGTGCATCCAATTGTCAGTGCCTGCAGAGGTCAGAGGTGTCAGATCCCCTAGGAGCTGGAGTGACAGTTGTGAGTCACCTGCCTAGGCGTTAGGAACTAACTGCTGAGCCATTTCTGCAGTCTAAAACAATGTTTTAATCAGGTAGTGTATCTGCTGCTTTTTTATGTTTTCTTCTTTTCTATAGACTGACTTTGCTCTTGGACAGTTTCGTACATATATGGAGTACTTCCCGTGTACTCCCTCCCACATCTTCTCGTTCCCGCACATGCTTGCCATCCCCCACCCTTGTCCACAGGTCCCGTTCCCACGCCTTTGTCTTTCTGGTTTGTTTTGTGTCCCACTGTTTATAGGCTCACCGTTGGGCATACAGCTGAAGACAACGACTACCCCTCCACCAGAATTCAGCAGTAGCCGGTAGTTCAACAGGGAGGGGCACCATGATTGACTTCTGGCATTCATCCTATAGACCGGGTTGTCCTTAAACTTACAGAGATCCACCTGCCTCTGCCTCCCAAGTGTTGGGAACAAAGGTGTATGCCACCATACCCAAATACCTCTTTCATTTTTTTCTTTTAAGGACTTTATCCTTTTTCTTTTCTCTCCCAAGCCTACATATATTTTTAACACACTCTAAACCATTTAGAGGTTTTCTTCACCTGAATCTCTTTACTGTCCGTCTCTCTTTCTCTGACCATATGAGTCTTTAATTTTCTAAGCAATATGACTAGGATTAAAGCCGTGGCTTTGACAACTGGATCTGCCCCATTCCTTAGCTTTCTGAGAGTCTAGTGTCATGGCAGAGTTACTGGCAGGAGTCATGTTTATTGCCACAACGCTATGGGGTTTCAAAGTCCCTGACACCACCAAGAAGCATGCTGTCAGCTATTCATAAACACCATTTAAGTGTTTGGTGGCAGGGCCTCTTAAAAGAGCTGCAAGGTTTTGCAGCTAAAGCTGAGTCAGGAAGCTGCTCTTAAATGACAGCACCTGCCTGTAGCAAACAGAGCCCACCTGAAAAAATGCTACCAAGAAGCTGCGCTTAACTCTGGTTTTTGTTTTGTTTTGTTTTGTTTTGTTTTGTCTAGAATTATTTCCCAAACTCTCTCAAGTTTTAAGTGGATTTAGCTGTCACGCTGGGTGCCATTCATTGACAGTGCTTTCTGTCCTGCCCTGTCCCACAGCCTTTCAGCCCCAAAGAAACACACAGAGGCTTACATTAATTATAAACTGGTTGGCCTGTTAGCTCAGCCTTCTTATTAACTAATTTCTACATCTTAACCCATAATTCTTGTCTGTGTTACCTTTTTCAGTGAGGCATTCTCACCTTGGTTCCTCTGCTTCTGGGTGACATCTGCAGACCGTGCCTTTCCTCTTCCCAGAAGTCTCCTGTTCTTGTCACCCCACCTCTACTTCCTGCCTGGCTACTGGTCAATCAGCGTTTTATTACATATGTTATTATATATATTATTTATTTATATAAGTGACAGGGTGCAGACCATTGTCTCACAGCATAGTGTTTCCAAAACTGTGCCACCAGTGGGGGAACAATGTCCACCCCATGGGGAACACATTTCATATCTAAACCATAATATTTTTTGTATGCATTTTGGATTTTTATAGCAATTAAAGCTCTACCCCCTCCATATTTTACCCATTAGTCTTCTAACATTAGGTTCTCAAGTTATGTTTCAGGAGCCACATTTAAAGAACAAGTTGTGCTATATAGGTATCCAAAGAATTAATTCTGTTTTGAGCTGCTGTGGTCCCATGGTTTCATCCAATCGTATCATGCTTCTTTCTCCTTCTCCCCCACTTCCTCCTCCTTTTGTGGGGAGGTGGAGATGAACGGGGAGTATTGTTTTCTTTAAACTTCATGTAATCAATTGTCTTGACAAGGAAACAATATTTCTCATTCTGATTGGCATTGCATTTGAAACCAAAGTTACAGTTACCATTATGAAGACCTCCCTTGTTTTCCCATGACCAATTTAACATGATTGCCTCTCGGAGAAACCACCCTGTAAAATACATCAATGCTATCAATGAGTGACGAGCCACATTCATTGGTCTCTCTCTATCTTTTAATTAGCCTTTTTCATGCAACCCATCCCCTTGTCATAGGAAGGGGCTTGGTGGCCAGTCTGTGTTCTGGATGGCACCTCACGGAGCACTTCGTAGATGCAGAAGCTGTGTGGTCCAGCCAAATGCATGGGTTGTAAACCAGTTGTTTCTGTGTGTGCCACCTTTCCCAGAATCTGCAGAAACAGATAGCATCTTTTAGCCCTGGAGTCTAGAGATTCAATTTACTCTGTAGTTCACTTAGAAAAGACAGGGAAAGAATCAATGCCAAATCAGTGGGGAAATAGACTCCCCAATATGGAATGAACCATACAATATTATTTAATTTATTTCTTCTCATTCTTTTTCCTGCCCAGTAAAGAGAATTCTCTCTTTTTTCTCCTCCCTGTGACTCTTTAGAGGTGAAGGTGTTCCTGTCACTTCTGTCCCTACTCCCAATCATATAATAGAAAAATTATAAAAATTTTAAGAATATGATTGCATGCCCTCCTACTTCCCCAGAGGCTCTTTCCCTTCTGTGCACAACTTGTGAAGACTCCAGACTTTTGACTTTGTATTGATAACCTTTTCTTTTTCTTTTCTTCCCCTTTCTTTCTTCATGTTTATGAGTGTTGCCTGGTACCTGTATGTGTACCATGTGCATCCCTGGTGCCTGTGGAAGCCAGATGAGGGCTTCAGATTCCCTAGAACTGGAATTAGAGATTATTGCCAGCCACCATTTGGCTCTGGGAACTGAACCCAGGTCCTCTGGAAGAGCAACCAGTGCTTTTAACCACTGAGCCCATCCTCTAGCCCCCCTTTCTTTTTCACTGCTGAGGGTTCATTCCAGGTCATCAGGAATGTTGGGGAAGTATGCTCCACCACTAAGCCGCACCCCAGCTCCAGTTTGAAAGTCATTGTGAAGCATCTACTCTGTACTGGACTCTGTGCTGGACCCTGGGAAGCAGCAGTTCCACAGACTAGAACTGCAGAATCCCAGACTTGTGAACTAGTGGGGAGATAGATAAAATGATTTCAAAGACACCCATGCAAGTTTGAAAGGAGTAATAAGATCATAGTATATATGTTGGTAGTTAGAGGCGTATGTGTGTCTATAGCAGTATATGTAACAATATCAAGTAGGGAGAGACCAAAAAGAGAAATTAAGTTAGATATGGCTAGAGATAGTGACAAGGAAGGTAATTTTGAGAGGAGGTTTTTTTTTTTTTTTTTGGAGGGTGGTGTGTGTGTGTGTGCACAAGAGTGTGCATTTGGAAGTCTGGGGTGGACCTTTCCTATCTTCCTTGATTTCTCTCCACTTTATTTATTGAGGCAAGGTCTCTCAATTAAACCCCAAACTCCGCTCTTTGAGTGGCCCAGATAGCCACTTTGTTCCCTGACTGCCCCCTGAGTAGCAGAGTTACAGGCAGGTTGCCATGCCTCATCTCATTTATGTGGGTGTTTGGGATCAAAAACTGAGCCCTCATCCCTGGATGGTAACCACTTTGTCCACTGGGCCATTTCCTAGCCTGCGAGAGGGCTTTCATGAAGGACATAGAACAGAGCCTAGAGTCCTGAACTCCTAGGAGTGAGCAAAGAGAGAACCTTCCAGATTTTGAAGACAGCAAAACAAAAGGCCTTGAGGATTGTGGGGGATCAGGTA